>NC_135902.1:52330369-52725800 GCF_964194155.1 Cetorhinus maximus | reverse complement strand
GAAAAAGGGATGAAGGGGGGAGAGGGATGAAGGGGAGAGAAAAGGGGGGGAGGGGGAGAGGGAGGGAGAGGGGGAGAGAAAAGGGGGGGAGGGGAGAGGGAGGGAGGGGGAGAGAAAAAGGGGGGGAGGGGGAGAGGGAGGGAGAGGGGGAGAGAAAAGGGGGGAGGGGAGAGGGAGAGAAAAGAGGGGGAGGGGAGGGGGAGAGAAAAGGGGGGAGGGAGGGGGAGAGAAAAGGGGGGGAGGGAGGGGGAGAGAAAAAGGGGGGAGGGGGAAGAGGGATGGAGGGGGGAGAGGGAGGGAGGAGGAGAGAAAAAGGGGGGGGGAGGGAGGGGGAGAGAAAAAGGAGAGAGAGAGGGAGGGGAAGAAAGAGGGGACGGAGAGAGAGGGGAGAGAGGGGGGAAGAGAAAGAGAGAGGTGGGGGAGAGGAGGCAGTGAGGATAGAGATGGGAAGATGTACCGGAGACAGGGAGTGGGAGAAGGACATGTTAGAGACGGGGGGAGAGTGAATATGGAGTTGAGATCGAGGGGGACAGGGAGAGACACCAGGGTAGAGAGAATGATGGAGGGAGGGGGAGAGAGAGAGAGAGAGCTGGGGGAAGGGGGGAAACAAGGTAGAGGTGGAGAGGGAGAGGTGAATGGGGAGAGAGGGGAGAGGTGAATGGGGGGGTGAGATAGAGATGGGGTAGATTGAGGAGGATGGGGTTATGGAGAAAGGGAGGGGTGAGTGAAAGAAGAAGAGGGGACAGGAGAGGGAGGGCTATCTGTGTCTGGATGTTTAAATGAGCTGGCATGGTTTGTATGTAGAGATGCATTGAAGCAAGTGACCCACAACTCATTTACTGGTAGCACAGCCCAAGGATGAGGCTCTGGCAGAAGGAAGCCAGACCTGTAAGTAGCTGAATACTGGGCAGCCAGTGGGCCTCAGCCTGAGAGATGGTGAGGGGAAGGTCTGCTACCAGCTGTGCCAAAACCTCTGGGCATGAGGGTGCAGGACAGTGACTGTATGATATAGTGTGACCCTCAGAGAGAACTGTCATCCTGTAATATATATAGTGTGATTCTAATACAGGACCATGATCCTAATAATATATTGTGATCCTAACACTGACCCAGCAATATATTGTGGGATGATTTTCACTGAATATTTTAGGTGGTGAAGAAGGTAGAATCTTAAGCTAAAACGCCAATTTTTCCTGTTTAGTGTAAGACACCATCTTGGTAAAGGATTTGAAACCAGTGTCAGGAACGGTGCCCAGAAACTTGTTAATCAGCTGATTTTCACTTAAAATGCCTGCTCATGCTCATTAAAGAAGCTACAAAACATTTTGGTGGCTAACACTTCAACTCATGCCCTTTCCTAACAGTGACCAGCTGTTTGGGGATAAACTGTGTTGATGTCAATTTTGAACGCTATTTAAAGGGATACTCACCATTCCACGGTTACTACTGCTGGAGCTGTGAGGAGAGCCTTGAAACACATCGAGAGACTTTCTGGGACACTTTACTTCACCAATAGACCAGCAACATTTATTCTGGAAAATTCTCTGAGGACCTCGCCTAAAAAGATGTGCTACTCCATCGTACAGAAGTCACTAGGGGAAAGGGAATACTTAGTCATGGACATCTTCCACAGGTCCCATTTGGTTTGGATGAGAAATGGGAGGAGGATAAGAAGCCAGGTAGTGCAGCACTGGGTGCTGCAGGAGAGAGGGACAGGAGGGTAAGGTGGGCCCCTTCCCCACTGCGGCTACTGGACGTTGTCCTTTCCCCCCAGTGCAGCATCCGACAATTTGTACCCTCTCCCTTGACCCCTGAGCCTGTGTTTCCTATGTGCTGGTGTCTGTCAGCCAGAGCACTCCATACCTTCAGTGCAAGTGCATTTGAAGAGTCCACATGTACTGCACCACAAAAATTGCAACTAATCAGCACTCGATGCTAAATCAGCAGGTTCCTGGTTTAGCATCTCCAGACAACATCAGCTCAGACCAAAATTGTGATCTAAATTCAGGTTTTCAAACAAATGTGTCTTATTAGCACTGTATCCATTTAGTGCCTGTTATCATTCTTTGGCTAAAATTAGCCCCTGTGATCCTAGCATAGGACCATCACCCTAAAACATAGTGTGATCCCACTACAAAACGTGTGGGTAAGAACATAATCATGATCCACTGTTAAGCCCAATCCAGTCAGAGAGCCTGCCAGGAATCTTACCTTTTTGGAGCCTTCTGTTATGATAAACCTCCACAAAACACTGTTCTGCCTCAACTGGAGTATTGCATCCAATTCTGGGCACCTCACTTTAGGAAGGTTGTGAAGTCATTGGAGAGGGTGCAGAGAAGATTTACAAAAATGGCTTCAGGGAATGAGAAACTTCAGTAACGTGGATGAATTGGAGAAGCTGGGACTGCTCTCCTTGGAGAAGAGGAGGTTGAGAGGAGATTTGAATAGAGGTGCTCAAAAACATGAGTGGTCTAGACACAGCGTAGATGGAGAGAAACTGTTCCCATTGGTGGATGGATCAAGAACCAGAGGGCACCGATTTAAGGTGAAAGACAAAAGAGGCAACAGCGACATGAGAAACTCTGACACAGCGAGTGGTTAGGATCCAGAATGCACTGCCTGAGAGTGAGGGACACAGGGTCAATCGAGTGGTTAGGATCTGGAATGCACTGCCTGAGAGTGAGGGACACAGGGTCAATCGAATGGTTAGGATCTGGGATGCACTGTCTGAGAGTGTGGTGGAGACAGGATCAATCGAGTGGTTAGGATCTGGAATGCACTGCCTGAGAGTGTGGTGGAAACAGGGTCAATCGAGTGGTTAGGATCTGAAATGCACTGTCTGAGTGTGTGGGGGAGACAGGGTCAATCGAGTGGTTAGGATCTGGAATGCACTGTCTGAGAGTGTGGTGGAAACAGGGTCAATCGAGTGGTTAGGATCTGGAATGCACTGTCTGAGAGTGTGGTGGAAACAGGGTCAATCGAGTGGTTAGGATCTGGAATGCACTGTCTGAGAGTGTGGTGGAAACAGGGTCAATCGAGTGGTTAGGATCTGAAATGCACTGTCTGAGAGTGTGGGGGAGACAGGGTCAATCGAGTGGTTAGGATCTGAAATGCACTGTCTGAGTGTGTGGTGGAAACAGGGTCAATCGAGTGGTTAGGATCTGAAATGCACTGTCTGAGTGTGTGGGGGAGACAGGGTCAATCGAGTGGTTAGGATCTGAAATGCATTGTCTGAGTGTGTGGGGGAGACAGGGTCAATCGAGTGGTTAGGATCTGAAATGCACTGTCTGAGAGTGTGGGGGAGACAGGGTCAATCGAGTGGTTAGGATCTGAAATGCACTGTCTGAGAGTGTGGGGGAGACAGGGTCAATCGAGTGGTTAGGATCTGGAATGCACTGTCTGAGAGTGTGGTGGAGACAGGGTCAATCGAGTGGTTAGGATCTGGAACGGACTGTCTGAGAGTGTGGGGGAGGTAGATTCAATTGTGGCTTTCAAAAGAGAATTGGATAATTTTCTAAAGAGAGAAAATGTGCAGGGCTGTGAGGAAAAGGTGGAGTGAAACTAGCACAGACGCGATGGGCCAAACAGGCTCCTGTGTTGTAACCATTCTGTGATCCTATGTTTATTTTGGAGCCCCTAGATAGCCAGTGCCCCTGGAATCACCCCACAGGAGGCAGGGGCAGTACCATGGGAGGGTAGTGAAGGGGGACGTGATTCATTATTTTGCAATTCGAGTTGTTTCTTTTATGACCAAGATTCCAATTTTTGATCTTTTGAAGGTTTCAACAAAGAAGAGAAGGAGAAGCAGTTGGAGGATGAAGCAGCAGGCAGCACGGTCCCACAGTTGGCCTTCCTGGGACCCACGCTGTGGGACAAGACTCTGCCTTATGACGGGGACACTTTCCAGCTGGAGTATATGGATCTGGAGGAGTTCCTGTCGGAGAATGGAATCCCCCCTAGCCCATCACAGCAGCAGGAGCCCAGTCAGCACCCACCCCTGCAGCAGCCAGCGGCCTCCCAAGGACCACCCATGGACCTCAGTAAGGCGAGCACGTCCGTGCACCTGGGCCTCACCCCTCAGAACCTCCTCCAGAGCCCTGTCAGAGCAGGTAACCCCCCCCCACCCTCCCACAGTCCCTCAGCAACCTGTAAATACCCTCCTCTCCTCCCCTCCCCCCCACCCCCAGCAGCTCTTAATCTGATCAAACGTAAGAGAAAGATTTATTGCTATTGTGTCTATCACAATCTCAGGATGTCCCAAAGCACTTTACAGCAATGAAGTACTTCTAGACGTGTAGTCACTGTTGTACTGTGTGAAACACAGCAGCCAATTTGTGCACAGCAAGCTCCCACAAACAGCAATGTGATAATGACCAGATAATCTGTTTTTAATTATGTTGATTGGTGGATAAGTATTGGCCCACAACACTGGGGAGAACCCTGCAGTTTTAAAACATTATTGGGATCTTTTACGTCTGCCTGAGGGGGCAAATGAGGTTTAATCTCACATTTGAAAGACAGCACCTCTGACAATGCAGCACTCCCTCAGTAATGCACCGGAATGTGGATTATGTACTCAAGTCTCTAGAGTGAGTTTGAACCCCACCACCTGTTGCCTGACAGGTGAGAGTACTTGAGCCATGGCTGACACACACTGGCCATGCTCCCCCTGCCACTAGTAAACTACTGGACTGAAGCAAACTGCCTTAAACACTGGCTGTGAATGTAGACCACAGACTAGGACATGTAACCTTTGTGTTTCTATATATGTGCATTTAGCTTCACCCCTTTCTACGCTCATGGGGATTAGGAAGCAGACTGTTAACTTTGTAGATTTCAGACTAGATCTCCTTTGTTGTCTTAGGGATCACACAGGTAGAGATGCCCATGTAATGGCATCAGAATATAGTAAACGTCTTGAAATTGGAGGAAATTGTTTTGTTACAAGATACCTATGGAGTTATTGGTGTTTGCATTTTGATGTATTTATGCAGGATGTAATTTCCTCCCTGTTTTCTCAGCTGAAGTAGGATTTTACTGCAGTTAAATCCTGGGCAAACCCACAGCTAAAGCTGCCTCTGAATTTCACAAGACCTGTGTTAGCAGGAACAGGAACAGCTCCCCCAGCCTCCAAATAGATTTTTGCAGTTTTGGCTTTGAGCTCCAGCTTATGTGCCAGTCAGGAGAGAGCACCACTAATACGGGTCTCTGGTGAAACTATTGGAAGTGCAGGCCGTGTGCAGGATGCTTGTTAATTAAGCTTAATGTAGCTGATGTGCACCTTCCTTTCTTCTACTTGATATGTCATGTGAATCTACCCAATCACTCCTAGAATGATATAGTATTTTTTATTTATTTACTTATTCGTTCATGGGATGTGGGCATCACTACCGAGGCCAGTACATCCACAGTGATGTTAGGAAGGCATTGCCAGTATTTTGACCAAACGACAGTGAATGAACAGTCCAAGTCACTATGGTGTGCGGCTCGGGGGGAACTTGTAGGTGGTGGTGTTCCCATGCATAAACTGCCCTTGTTCTTCTAGGTGGTAGAGGTCATACTAACATAAATTAGGAGCAGGAGTAGGCCACTCAGCCCCTCGATCCTTCCCCGCCATTCAATAAGATCATGGCTGATCTGATTGTGGCCTCAACTCCACATTAACCTTTGACTCCCTTGTTAGTGAAGAATCTATCTAACTCTGCTTTAAAAATATTCACTGACCCTTCCTCCACCGCTCACTGGGGATGAGAGTTCCAAAGACTCTCAAGACTCTGAGAGAAAAAATAATTTCCTCATCTGTGTTAAATGGGAGATCCCTTACTTTTAAACTATGTCCCCTAGTTCTCATCTCTCCCACAAGGGGAAACATCCTCTCAGCATCCACCCTATTAAGTCCCCTCAGGATTTTATATGTTTCAATAAGATCACTTCTCATTCTTCTAAACTCCAATGTATACAGGCCCAGCCTGTCCAACCTTTCCTCGTAAGATAATCTCCTCATCCCAGGTAGCAGTTGAGTGAACTTTCTCTGAACTGTTTCTAACACATTTATACCCTTTCTTAAATAAGGAAACCAAAACTGTACACAGTGCTCCAGATGTGGTCTCACCAATGCCCGGTAGAACTATAGCAAAACATTCCTACTTTAATATTCCATTCCTATTGCAATAAACAACAACATTCCATTGTGCCTTTCTAATCACTTGCTGTTCCTGCATACTAACTTTTGTATTCATGTACCAGGACACCCAGATCCCTCGGTACCTCAGAGTTCTGCAACCTCTCTCTCTCCATTTAAATAATTTGCTGCTTTTCTATTCTTCCTGCCAAAGTGAACAACTTTACATTTCCCCACATTATACTCCAGCTGCCAGATTTTTTCCCACTCACTTAACCATCAATGTCCCTTATGCAGACACCCTCACGTCCTGTTCACAGCTTACTTTCCTACCTATCTTTGTGTCATCGGCAAATTTAGTTCCATACATTCATCCAAATCATTGATATAAATTGTAAATAGTTGAGGCTGCAGCACTAATCCCTGTGGCACTCCACTGGTCACATCTTGACAACCCAAAAAAGACCCATTTGACCCTACTTTCTGCTTCCTGGTAGCTAATCCATCCTCTATCCATGCTAATATCTCACCCCTTATACTATGAGCTCTTATTTTGCATAGTGACCTTTTGATGTGGCACCTTGTCAAATGCCTTCTGGAATTTGAAGTACAGCACATCCACAAATTCCCCTTTATCCACCTTGCTCGTTACTTCCTCAAAGAACTCCGTCAAACATGATTTCCCTTTCACAAAACCATGTTGACTCTGCCTGATTGCATTGAGATTTTCTAAGTGCCCTGCTATAACATTCTTAATAATAGATTCTACTGTTTTCCCAATGACAAATAAGCTAATGGGCCTGTAGTTTCCTGCTTTCTGTCTCCTTCCTTTCTTGAATAGAGCAGTCACATTCGCTATTTTCCAATTTGATGGGAACTTTGCAAAAGTTAGGGAATTTTGGAAAACTAAAACCAACGCAGCCACATCTTTTAAGACCCTAGGATGAAGTCCTTCAGGACCTGGAGACTTATCAGCTTTTAGTTCTAATAATTTTTTCAGTACGCTTTCCCTGGTGATCGTTTTAAGTTCCTCACTCCCTTTTGTATCTACAGTGAAGACAGACACAAAATATCTGTCAATTCATCTGCCAATTCCTTATTTTGCATTATTAATTTCCTATTCTTACTCTCTAGAGGACCAACACTCACTCACTCCTTTCGTTTTCAAATACCTGTATAAACTCTTACTATCTTTTTATATTTCTAGCTAGCTTTCTCTCTTACTCTAATTCCTCCCTCCTTATTAATCTTTTAGTCATTCTTTGCTGTTCCTTATATTCTGTCCAATCTTCTGACCTAGCACTCATTTTTGTGGAATTACATGCTTTTTATTTCAATTTGGTACTATCTTTAACTTCTTTAGTTAGCCACGGGATGGTGTGTCCTTCCCTTAAAGTCTTTCTTTCTCACTGGAATGTATCTTTTCTGAGTATTCTGAAACATTTCGTTAAACATTTGCCACTTTAGCCAGCTCTGTCTTCATGCCCTCATAATTGCCCTTATTTAAGTTTAAAACACTAGTCTTAGATCCATTCCTCTCTCCCTCAAACTGAATGTGAAATTCAATCATATTATGATCACTGCTACCTAGGGACACCATCATCATGAGGTCATTAATTAATCTTGTCTAATTGCACATTACCATAGCCTGGTCTCTAGTTGATGCTAAAATGTGCTGCTCTAAGAAACTGTCCCTAAAACGCTCTTGTGAGCTTATCATCCAGGTACCTTTGCCAATCTGATTTGTCCAATCTATATGTAGATTAAAATCACCCATGATTATCGCTGTACCTTTCTCACAAGCCCCCATTATTTCTTCCTGTATACCCCGTCCTACAGTGTGGTTGCTGTTAGGGAGCCTATAAACCACCCCCACAAGTGACTTCTTACCTTTACTATTTCTCATCTCTGCCCAAACTGATTCTACATCTTGATCTCCAGAACTAAGGTTATCTCTCTCTATTGTACCAATGTCATCTTTAATTAACAAACCTACCCCTCCACCTTTTCCTAGCTTCCTGGCCTCCCCAAATGTCGTGTACCCTTCAATATTCAGGTCCCAATCTTTGCCATCCTGCAGCCATGTCTCTGTAATAGCTGTCAGATCCTACATATTTATTTCTAGTTGTGCTTTCAATTCATCTGTTTTGTTATGAATGCTATGTGTATTCAGATACAGAGCCTTAAGTTCTCTCTCTTCACTTTTTTGTAACCTCTAAGCCTTGTCTGCTGGTGCTCTCTTAAGTTTGAACATTGTCCCTTCCTGCCACATTCTGATCATCATTTCCCTTATTCCTATCTTGCTCTTTTGCCTTGTCTTCTCTATTTAATTCATCACATCTGCCCAAACTTGGTCCCTTGCCCCACTATTTAGTTTAAAGCCCTCTCTACTGCCCTAGTTATATGACTCACCTTGAATGCTCTTGAATGTCTCAGCACGGTTCAGGTAAAGACCATCCCAACGGTACAGCTCCCACTTGCCCCAGTACTGGTGCCAGTGCCCCAGGAATCAAAACCCATTTCTCCCACACCAATTTTTGAGCCATGCATTTAACTCTCTAATCTGATTTACCCTACTCCAATTTGCTCATGTAGTAATTGTTACCTTTTGAAGTTCTGCTTTTTAATTTAGCCCCTGGCTGCTCATGTTCCCTCAGCAGAACATCTCTGCTAGTTCTACCTGTGTCGTTGGTACCTACGTGGACTTCAACAACTGGATCCTTCCCCTCCTACTGCAAGTACCCCTCCAGCCTAAAGCAGATGCCCCAAACCCTGGCCCTGGGCAGGCAACACAGCCCTCTGGACCCCTCTTGGCTACAGAGAATTATGTCTATCCCCTGACTATACTTGTCCCCAGTTACCACCACATTCCTATTAATACTCCCCACTTGAAATGCTTCCTGTACCATGGTGCTTTGGTCAGTTTGCTCTTCCACCCTGCAGCCACCACTTTCATCCATACAGACGGCAAGAACATTGAACCTGTCGGACAATTGCAAAGGCTGAGGCTCCTCCATTTCTACCTCTGGGTTCCCGGTACCTGCCTCACCTACAGTCACACCCTCCTGTCCCTGACCACTGACTAAATCAGAAGACCCTGTCCTAAAGGGTGTGACTGCCTCCAGGTACAAAGTGTCTGGGGAACTTTCCCCGTGTTTTCCTTGGATCAGCCCAGTTCCCAAGAATTCTCACGTTCTGCAGTCACAACACATCACCTACCCTGCCATCTTCATTATGTGTTAATTAATTTATTCTTAATTTGTAATTAATAAACACTGCTACTCCCAGTAACCTTTACCACTGGTGTAAGCCTGGAAGGTTTACAATGCAGAAACAGACCATTGGGCCAACTGACCCAGGCCAGTGTTTATGCTCCACATTGAGCCTCCTTTCCACTCCTGCCCTATCAAAATATCCTTCTAATCCTTTCTACCTCATGTATTTATCTAGCTTCCCTTAAAATGCATCTGTGTGATTTTCTTCAACTACTCCGTATGGTAGCGAGTTCCAGAATCTCACGACTCGTTTGATAAAGAAGGTTCTCCTGAATTTCCTGTTTGATTTATAAGTGACTTTTAATGTTTATGGCCCCTAGTTCTGGACTCTCCCAAAAGTGAAAACATCTTCCCTATAAAACCTTTTGATAATCTTAATCTTTATCAGTTCACCCCTGAGCCTTCTCTTTTCTAGAGGAAAAAAAAGCCCCAGCCTGTTCCATCTTTCTGGCTACATATAATCTCTCCGTTCTCCTGCCTGGTTTGTGAGGTGCCTGATCTTTCCCTCTTTAAACTGATGACAATAGACTTTTGTTGGGTAAGGATATGGAGCAAAGGCAGGATGGAGTTGAGGTACAGATCAGCCGTGACCTAGTTTAAAGTTTGAGAAAAGGTCCAGAGGAATCCTAATTAAGTTGATGAAATAGACACTAAGAGTAATGTTGGGGGTAGAGCGGGGCTGAAGTGAGATGGGTCAGGGAGCAACTTTTTCTTGAATATGTTTCCGGGAAATGGTGCAAGCATCTAAACTAAAGTTTCTTTTTAAAGAGTCTCGTCATTGGGACAGTTTTTAGAAAGGGAATCTTGGCTTCAAGACTCCTTTTTAAAAGTGGGATTCAAAGAGCTTAAACAGACCTGTAATTAACTGATAAAGTCACCATAGCGACAATTTATAGTTAGTGATCAATGCTGTAACCAAATGAATCAGTTGCACCTTTCCATTAAGCAATGGCACATTTCCACCTGCCCCCTTTTCCCTTCTGCTGCAGAGTATCTACAAACTGGTCCCAGATTCCTGCTGGCTGACTCTCCAAATTCACCCTCTGGGTGAGTTACAGAAAGGAACTCTTCTTTCACGGCAAGGAACCTTTTTGCACTAGTTACATACAGAACAACAACTTGCATTTACGTGTTATGGTTAGGTGCACTCTATAGGAGATGGCCCAAACCAGAATGAATAAGAATGGCAGATTCTCTTCCCCGGTCGACCTTAGTGAACGAGTTGGGTTCTTGGGACAATCCAGCAGTTTACAGGGTCAGTTTTTCTGCCATCTCCAGATTATCGCTGACATCAGTTTCACAGTTTGCCATGGACTGTTGAATTCATGAATTCAGTCTCGACACTGTGGCACTCCTGTGCCCATCTAGTGATGTCACAGAGCTTAATTTCTCAAGTGTGAAACACATATAATTCACAAGTACCAGCGACACAAGCAGTCTGAGAGGAATGAGAATGGTAGTGGATGTTGTCTATTAAACATGCACATTAATGTGTTGCTGTGAATTTAGCAATCCAGAATTTTTTTGTGCTGTGTAAGTGTGCAATTCAAATTGGCGCTGTGGTTAATGCTGAGGAAGGTGGTGACAAAATGCAAAAAGACTAATAACTTTACAGAATGGTTGTGGTGTGAATGACAGATTAATTTCAACGTAGAACAAAGTGAGGTAATGCATTTCCATAGGAAGAATAAGGAGGCCAAACACTTGTTGGAATCTAAATGGGGTTCAGGAGCAGAGGGATCTGGAGGTACAGATACACAACCCCATTAAAAAGTTGCAACACGTGTTAACAAGGCCAAACGATTATAAACAAAGCTCTGGGGTTTATTTCCAGCGGAGTAGAGTTGGTATATTGCTATGTTATAGTACCTTAATTAGAGCACCTTAATTAGGATTACCGTGTACTGTCTTGGTCTCCATATTACAAAAAGGATATAGAGGCTACGACAAAGGTGTAAAAAAGACTTACAAGGATCATAACAGATCTGAGAGGTTATATCAAGAATGTTTGAACAGGCTGTGGCTCTTTTCTCTAGAGCAGAGAAGGCTGAGGGTGACCGGATGGAGGTCTTCAAGATTTGAAGGAGTTCAATAAGGTAAAGATGTTGGAGTTTGTGGGGAGTTCAAAACTAGAGGTCATAAATATAAGTTAATTACTAGTAAATCCAATAAGGAATTCAGCAGAAACCTCTGTGCCTCGGGACTGATTAGAATCTGGAACTCCCTACCACAAGAAGTAATTGAGGTGAACAGCATAGATGCATTCAAAGGAAAGCTGGATAACTACATGAAGAAACAAGCAATAGAGGGTTATGCGGATAGGGTGAGATGCAGTAAAGTGAAACTACGCTTGTGTGGAGCATAAGCACAAGTATAGACCTGTTGGGCTGTATGGTCTGTTCCTGTGTAGTACAAACTTTGTAGTACTATGTAATGAGGCCTTGGGATCTGTTTAATGATTGGTAATATCCTGGTCTGGTGATGTAAGGTGTGGAGAGTTACTTTGCTTTGTAAGTAAGTTGGACAAATCTGGATGGGGAAGGGGACCTTGTAGAGGCACGGCACAGTGTGTGGAGGGTGTGACGCATGACTACTGTTGTTCACCTGTTATTGCTTCTATTTCAAGTTAATAGAACAACACTAAATGAATGTTCAGTAAGGCAAATGGTGCCTGATTCTCATGAGTTATGTTCAGTTTTCTAGTTTCCCAAATTTTCAATTCAGGACTGAGTGGCCCATATCATAACTGGCATCAGGTCCCATTCACACATCACTTCCGTGCTCACTAATCTAATCTGGGTCCTAGTCCAGCAATGCCTCAATTTTGAAATGCTCCTCAGAGTGTTCAGGTACCCCTGTGACCCCATCCTTCCCTACATTCTTAACCATCTCCAGTCTGCGAGAACTCTATGCTCCTCCAGTGTTCGCCTCTTGTGCATCCCTGATTTTCAATGCTCCACCATTGGTGGCAGTGCTTTCAACTGCCTTAGCCCTAAATTATGGAATTCCCTCCCAAAAATATGTTAAAGGTGCTATGCAAATGCAAGTTGATGGGAAAAATCAGCCAAGGTTCTGACTTCAGATTGTAGCTGGGTGTTGGTTGAGGACAGGATCAGTTTGAATGCCCTGCTGACCTCTCCTCATGTCAGCGAACACATGCTACCCTGGCAGCAGCCCGGATGCCTTTCCCCCGGAACAGTCCAGGTTTCTGCTGTCTCTGGGCAACCGAGAAGAACCAGAGGCCCAGTTGCTGGAGGGCATGGGCACAGGCTGTACTAGAGTTGGCTACCCTTAGGTAATCATCCCTTCGCCTCCACTGCTCCATTATTCCCCACCTTCCCATCCATTTGGGATGCCCCATCACAGTCTCCTCAAGTTCCTGCAATAAAAGGCAGCAACAAAACCTTTCCATAACAACTTTATAATAATCATCCAGTGAACAATTCACTCTTGTGCGTTCCCTCAATCTGTGTCTTGTGGGTGCCTTTACCTAGCCTCGTGCCCCTTTGTGATGCTACCCTAATGGATGGTGTATGGCTTGTGGAAGGCTGCTGACTTTCACTGGGGGGGGTGGGGCACTGCAGGAGGTCTTGTGGGATGCCCTTGAACAACTTTGGGCCTTGAAGGCCTGACATTGCGCTGCATCAGCTCAGCATGGCTGCCATTAGTGTGGGCAGACTGGCTGACCGGCAACAGCAGCATCACTGGAGGTGTGGCAGTGATGGGATCGTGATTGCTGTCACCCTGAGAAAACAGCTGGTTCATGCACCAGGGAACCATTGCCACTCTCTGAGGCAATGCTTCAGCAATCCTTGTAACCTATTGGGAGGGCAGGTTGCTGCACTGCCTAAGAGTTTGCATGTAGCTTTTGAACACTGAGACCAACGGCTGTGAGGGCAGCAGGCATGAAACTTATGGCATCTGCTGGTTTCTGAGGCATCGGAGTTTCCACTGCAGCCCTGTGGTGTTGGGTTGGCTCCTGACTGTACTGCAATGGAAGCTGTGGCAGTGGCTACCAGATCACCGCTAGCTACACAAGTGCTGGTATGGGGTTTATCATCCCTGCCTTGGTGGAATGGGTGGGCTCTGAGCTCTTCATGATGCCCTGTGCCAGGCTGGAGCATGGACTCCTCTGTGCTCCTCGATGGTGATGACAGGCTGTCTATCAGGCCCGCCAAAGCACCAAGCGTCTTTATGCGCATCCTTATCGGCGTTCTCCTGTATGCTGTCCCATTGGTGATGCCTGAGGCAACAGACTTTATGGCAGCTGAGCCCTGATGCGGAGAATCATCTCCTCAGTAGGAAGTAATGAAATGTAGTGGGTACGAGATGCCCTTTGAAGATGCATTCACTGTCCTGGACCACCAGGGTGAGGTTATTGAGTTTCTTATGGTGTTGCTGCCAGGACTTCGGAGATAGACTTCGGGAGCTGATCTCCCTGGTCACCTCTTCCTCGCCCCCCCCACCCCCCCCCCCCCCCACCACAGCCCCCTCCCCTTAAGATAATGTTCCTTGAGGGCCTCCTGGCCTATGACCTCCCCCCACCTGTGGAAATGGGGCTTTTTTTCTCCTGTCAACCTCCATCGTTAAGGCTTTCAGCACCGAACTTTGGATCCCTCTCTCTTCCCTGGTTCTCCATTTGTTGTGCTCAAGTTGCAACTAATTCCACTACAGTCAACAGCAGCTTTGAACCAAGCAGTCTCTTTTAAGAGGTGCAGGCTTCCTTTAAGAGCTGGAGGCTAGCTGGAACACGTGCTAGCCTTGTAAGCTGCTGGGTCGGTTGTTGAGCAGTACAGGTCATGCTCAGATGACTGCTTCATTCATGGAAATGAGGATGCATCTGAAGATTGCATGTTTCCTGCCACAGGCAGATCGCAAAGTTTAACCGCACCTCCTTTTCCCCTCCCCCACTCCCGCCCCCGCTTGAAAATGCGGGCTGAGATTTTTTTAACCTTAACGTTATAGGCTGGAACTTGCTGGAAAAGTAACAGCAATGCAAACAACGCATGATTATATCAACCTTCAAATTGATCAATAAATTCAGGGGATTAAATGAAATGACATGAGTTGTGAATTTATAAAACGTGCAGATCAATTTATGCCATTCCCAGCGTCTGCTTTGCACTGGCAGCATCTTGCTCTTACCCTCCCTCTATATTTTTTTTAAAGAAGTGGCCTCCTTTGCACATTAATTCCCCATTAAACTCACCACAGAAAGTCTAGTAATTAATAGACTTAATTACTAATTAATTATTGTTAATGACATGAAGATTGTTAATGATTGCCTAGAAAGGGAAGAATGTAAGCTGTGGAGTTTCATTCCTCCTGGTAGTGAATTGTTGTTGGAGATGTCAAATTCAAAAAAAGACCTCATTTTTCATTTGATGTCTCTTGTTTTTCTCTCTCGATTCAATCTTTCTTTTTCTTTCTGTGCCTGATTTTTTTGACTCTCTTTCACCACCCCTTTCTCCCTCCACGATTCTGTATTTTTCTCCACCCCTAAATGCCGTTGGTGAAGGCAACACGCTATCGGTCCTGTCATTCGCCGAGGTCCCAGATCCCCCCGTTGCCCTCTTAGTGCTGTTATCACCTCGCTCTCCAGCAAGCCGCCACCCAAAAAAATCTCTTCAGCTTACGGGCGCGGGGAAAAAATCCAACTACCTAAAGACGCCTGCCCACAGGATTCCTCGCTCCAACGAGATCGAGCCCATTTACTTAAGAGTGGCACTGGCCAAACTCAAAGACTTTTTGTCTTTTAAAAAAGTTTTAACTGGAAATGAAAATGCTCTTAAACGCACACATACGAAGAAGGATGAAATGAAAACCACGTGTTTCACTCAGAGATCACTGTGGTTATTGCTTTGCAGAAAAAAAACCCTGTGCCTTTAAATGGTAACTTTAAAATCTTGTTGTGTTTCATTTGCTGCTTTTAAGACACAAGTGGACTGAACAATCAGCACAAGGTTTCTGCCTCTGGGTTAAACATTGAGAAGTATTTTTAATCTATCTTGTGACCCAGGGAGAAAAAAAAAAATGGGTCACTGTTTAATCCTTTTTTAACAGCAGTTCTGTGATCTTGTTTTCTGTGGTTATGTGCTTTGTATTTATTACCCCATGGTTTTCAGTGCAGTAAGCCCTGCACCACCTCATTACTACAAGAGCGAGGTGCAGAATGAGACCGTCCCTTCCCTGTTCCAGTTCTCTCTCTCTTCCCGCATCCCTGTCGTTTCTCCGTGTTCCACGCTTCACTCCTTCCTGCAGAAGAGGGTGCCGAGAATAATCTGTTCACCCAAAGAATAATCAACACTATGAGTAGAATGGGGTGGGGGGGGCGGGGGTGGGGAGGGGAAGATAAGACCATAAGACATAGGAGCAGAAATTAGGCCATTCGGCCCATCGAGTCTGCTCCGCCATTTAATCATGGCTGATAAGTTTCTCAACCCCATTCTCCCGCCTTCTCCCCGTAACCTTTGATCCCCTTACCAATCAAGAACCTATCTATCTCGATCTTAAATACACTCAATGACCTGGCCTCCACAGCCTTCTGTGGCAATGAATTCCATCGATTCACCACTCTCTGGCTAAACAAGTTTCTCCTCATCTCTGTTCTAAAAGGTCTTCCCTTTACTCTGAGGCTGTGCCCTCGGGTCCTAGTCTCTCCTACTAATGGAAACATCTTCCCCACGTCCACTCTATCCAGGCCTTTCAGTATTCTGTAAGTTTCAATCAGATCCCCCCTCATCCTTCTAAACTCCATCGAGTATAGACCCAGAGCACTCAAACGTTCCTCATATGTTAAGCCTTTCATTCCTGGGATCGTTCTGCTGAACCTCCTCTGGACCCTCTCCAGGGCCAGCACATCCTTCCTGAGATACGGGGCCCAAAATTGCTCACAATATTCTAAATGTGGTCTGGCCAGAGCCTTATAAAGCCTCAGCAGTACATCCCTGCTTTTATATTCTAGTCGTCTCGAAATAAATGCCAACATTGCATTTGCCTTCCTAACTACCGACTCAACCTGCAAGTTAACCTTAAGAGAATCCTGGACTAGGACGCCCAAGTCCCTTTGCACTCCAGATTTCTGAATTCTCTCCCCATTTAGAAAATAGTCTATGCCTCTATTCTTCCTACCGGGGAGGTAGGAAAGATGCTGTGAGGTGGGGTGTGGAGGGAGCTGTAGGTTTTGCTTTCTGCATGGGCAGGTTAATGTGCCAGAAGCGGGCTTTATCCATATGTATCACGTGTTTGGAACCTCTGTCTACTCAAGTGCGTTAAGGAGGGTGGTCAATAGCTCCTGCTCCGTGAAATGCCATCTACCAGTCAGTACCGAGTTGTGTATGGCAGGATGATGGAGGTTTCTCGCACCATGCCCCCAAATGGTGCAGTGCCACACCTACCAAGCCCCATCACAGTCTAAATGAGAATTAAATTGAAAGCTTTCACACTTTAAAAAGTGACCTCAGTCCTGGTAAATCCAGTTGCAGGGAACTGACTAAAGCTACTAGTGGGAGAGAGGCATTACAGCCGAAGTAATACACTACATTTGTGAAGTGTAGTTTGATATAGGAAACACGGCAGCCAATTTGCACACAGCAAGATCCCACAAACAGCAATGACCAGTTGATTTGTTTTTGGTCATATTGGTTCTTGGACAAAACATGGCCAGGTTCTTGGCCCCTGCTCTTCAGATGGAGCCATGGGATCTTTTATACCAACCTGAGAGGGCATATGGAGCCTTAGATTAACGTCTCATCTGAAAAACAGCACCTTCAGTAGTGCAGCACTCACTCAGTGGTGCGCCGGAGTGTTTGTCGGGATTTTGTGCTGATGTGTCTAGAGTGGGGCTTGAACACACAAACAACCTTCTGACTCTGAAGCGTTGAGCGTGTTACCCACTGAGCCATGGTGGAGACCTGTGGACTTAAAGATAAATGAGGAGCTTGTCAACAATACAGGAGAGAAACTGGGGTGGGGGTGGTTCATTAATATGCAGGTAACAGCCTTCTGGTTTTCAAGCTGCTGTTTGCCTGAGTTAAGCTGTACCTGGAATAAGTTCAAAGGAAGTAAGGGGTTGCCTTTGTGGTCAATGATCAATAGGTTCAGCCCCACACGGCCTTGAACTTAGACTGGATGTTAAAGCTAAAGTTTGAGATTCAACATTATATTTGAGGGAAGGCTGCATGGGAGGGGGAGTGGGGAGGAGAGAGGAGGTGTTCTCCCTGATTCCAACCCACCCCCACCCCAAAGATATTAACTTTGGTTGGAGTTCGTGACCACCTGTCAATGGCTGGTCCTTGTCAGTGATTCCGCACCCCCCCACCACCACCACCAAACCTCTGGACAATGTTTCGATTGGCCACTCGACTATGGAAGACCTCACCATTGAGTCAAAACTGGGCATCAGCTGATCCCATTCCTGTCTCGCACACTTTCCTCTTTGCGCTGACCAGCCTCTGAGCGGGTTGATGTAACGATTGCAGAATCAGTTGCTATCCCAGGATTTGGTGGCAGGTCTTGCCGACGGAGCACAAATTAATTGATGAAATATTAGTCGAGGCCCGGCAAGGCGAGCATGAAGGAGTATAGATTGAGAGCTGTCAGGTGCGCATCCGAATATTAGAAGCCTTCCTTGTGGTCTGCTCTAAAGAAGAGGTAAGTACTCAGATTCCAAGTGTGTAAACAACATGGCAAATTGATAACTTCAAGTGAGCTTGGGGCAGGAGGTCTACTCTGTGACCAAATTTTGGTGGGGGAGGGTGTGGGGCAAGGTTGGTTCATAGTGGCTGTAACACAGATTGCCTGTGTTGCTCTGCATTACTACAGCACATCTTTAGCTGGTAGGATAGTACAACTGAAATGAATCACAGGATCCACAGAAGCAAATGCTGGATCAAACTGATGTGCAAACAAGTCAAAGTCCTGTAGTATCTGTCAGTCATAAAACAGAGAGGGAGGAAACGTTTTAACCCCTCACCTCTCAATGGGAGGTCCTCCATTTCGTTTGCTCTCCTACTTGCTTGGACCCTTTTGAGTGTCTTTCTCTATATCTCCTGTATGCTCCCTTTGTGAGTTCCCCTCTTGGTGTGTTTGTTCCCTGCACTCTCATCTGTGCACGAGTTTGTCTCTTTTTTTAAATCTCTGACGTAGGAGGCATGGGGGGAGGAAATCATCCAGGATTCCTGTGCCTACCCATGATGCAGAAAGTCATGTGTGTGGATGTTGGCTGAAGGTAGGACTGGGCTTGACTTTGATGCATCTTGTGGCTGAATAGCCTTCCAGCTCCCAGGTTAGCAAGCCTTTTCCTTCTATTAAGGATAGACCATAACTAGATGTTAAATGTCTTACAGCCAGTTGGTGAAGGAGACTAAAAGACAATCTTTACTCAACTTTTAGATTTAGTCACAAAGTGAGCCATTACAAATCTCTAGCTCTTAACTCTACAACCCACCACCAGTGTCAATAAGTGTCTCCTTATACCTGTCTTTGGCACCAATAACCAATTGAGTGCCACATGTGAAAGGGGCACTATTAACTAACAAAAACAAAACTCAGAATGTGATTTCTAGTGACGGTGATGCACTGCAGTGCCCACCAGTTGCAGAAGGCCTCAAGTGTACCGGTGGACACCATGTGCACCCTCTCCAGGGACACCCTGGTGTAGGCGTTGCCAGGGAAGTGAGGCAGGCAGTCGGGCTGTATGAGCCCCTAGACCGCTTGCTGCCTGGGCCTGTTAATGGCCACCCACCTTGGCCAGGCTGAGGAGCGGCCACACAAGGGGGTCCTCCGGTCTGCTCACCCTTCACCAAAGAGCAGGAGCATGGGGTGAAGTGCAGCCAAAAGTTGAGGAGCAGCTCCTTCAGGTAATGGAAGAGGGGCTACACACACACACAGACAAAGACACACACTCTTTCCCCCCCACACACACTCTTTCCCCCCCCCCCCCCACACACACTCTCTCCCCCCCCACCACACACTCTCCCCCCCCCCCCCCCCCCACACACACTCTCTCCCCCCCCCCCCCCCACACACACTCTCTCCCCCCGCCACACACTCTCTCCCCCCCCCCCCCCCCCCCCACACACACTCTCTCCCCCCGCCACACACTCTCTCCCCCCCCCCCCCCCCCCCACACACACACTCTCTCCCCCCCCCCCCCCCCCACACACACTCTCTCCCCCCGCCACACACTCTCTCCCCCCCCCCCCCCACACACACTCTCTCCCCCCGCCACACACTCTCTCCCCCCCCCCCCCCCAACACACACTCTCTCCCCCCCCCCCCCCCCCCACACACACTCTCTCCCCCCCCCCCCCCCCACACACACACTCTCTCCCCCCCCCCCCCCCCCCCCCACACACACTCTCTCCCCCCCCCCCACACACACACTCTCTCCCCCCGCCACACACACTCTCCGCCCCCCACGCACTCTCTCCCCCCACCCCACACACTCACTCTCTCTGCATAAACATGAAACACCGGCTCAGAGAAATTACAGGCAGCCCGATGAGTCTGTGAAGCGACGTAACCATCTATTGCATGGGACTGCTGAGTGCAGCACTCTCCACGCCAAATCCCCAGTGGACAAAGGGAGGATTCCCTCTTGGAGATCCCTCAACCCAGGGCCAGTGCCTCCTCCTGACAGCAGGAGAGAATGGCACCGTGTGTCTGGATGGGTATGTGGAGGGGGTGCAGCAGCAAGCAGCCCATTCAGGAAGCCCATCCGTGTGGAGTGGGATGGCATGGAATGGATTCCTGAGATACGGGGCTGAGGCTCCCCAGGGAGGTTTTGGGGCCCTGGGTCAATGAGAAATTCCATTGAAACATGGGTCAGCTCGGACAGGGAGTGCTCCACACACCTGAGTGAATGCAGTCGGCACTGAGAAGTGTCTCCTTATATCTCTATTGATATCAATTAGGTGCCCATGTGAAAGGGACACAGTTAACTCACTGTAACAATAACAACAATTTTAAAGGAAACTTGTTAAATTAGAATGTCATTCTTGGTGTTGATGAGGTACTCCCGGCCCCCCCGGGGTCCACCAGTCATGGAAGGAGTCCAGTGAGTGCCCCCCACCTGTATACACTTAACATTCGTTTATATAATTAACACTAGGCACCATCAGTATAAGACAGTCACTAATAAATCCAATCGGGAATTCAGGAGAAACATCTTTACCCAGAGAGTGGTGAGAACGTGGGTCTCACTCCCACAGGGAGTGGTTGAAGTGAATAGAATGGAAGCATTTCGGGGGGAGCTAGGTAAGTACATGAGGGTGAAAAGGGTAGAAGGGTATGCTAATCTGAGATGAAGAGGGATGGGAGGAGGCTTGTGTGGGCTATAAACACTGGCATAAATGAGTTGGGCTGAATGGCCTGTTCATTTTGTGTAATTTCATTGTTAATCTTTCCTGAATTGTTGAAGCAGAATGATGGACGCTGTTGAAATAATGACGCTTTATTGAAGATGGTGATTCTTTCCAACTCCTCCTTTTGACCCTCCCTACCTCTGACCTCATTCCTTCCTGGTCTGGCGAGTGCTCTCTGATTGGCTGACGTGTTTCCTGTAAGCTGTGCAGCCCAGCAGCAGCCCACAGGTCACTGTGCACGATTCAGCCCCTCCAGTTTACTGAGCATGTGCAGCTGGGCAAAGGTGCAAACACCCAAATACATCAACCGCACATTGGAGGGTACATTGGCTCCCAATCCTCTGCCTGGAGTACTAGATGATGGGCTTCCCAATGCTTAGCTCTGTCCTCACTGATACCCGTGGTGCCATTGCTGAGATTACTTGCGTGAAAATGCCAATCCCATTGTTTCACATCACGTAGTATTGATGCTGGCAAAGTTGGCATAAGTTTTTTTTTAGTCATCTTCCTACCCCACTGTAACATTTTTGCCTCAATTGCTATTCCCGGCCCTCAGCAGGTGCCCAATGCCTAGTGACCAGCAGATGAAGGTCACGCCAGCATTTAATCCCATTCCCTCCCTCCCTTCAACCACCTAACTCATTCCCTTTACATCACCTGAATGTCCATTGCAGATCACAAAAACAACTTGCATTTATACAGGGCCTTTTAACATAGAAAAACGTCCCTAGGTTTTTCACAAGCATGTGATCAAATAACATTTGACACTGAGCCACATAGGGAGATATTGGACATGTGACCAAAAGCTTAGTCAACAAGGTGTGTCTTAAACAGCGTCTTAAAGGAGTATAGAGGCAGCGAGGCTTAGGGAGGGAATTCCAAAGCTTTGGGCCCAGGCAGCTGAAGACACGGTTGCTAATGGTAGAGTGAAGGGATTTGGGGGTGCGCATAAACCTAGAATTGGAGGAACACATTAGAAACACTTTTTAAAAATGTAATATTTAATACACATTTCACTAATATAACCCACAAGACCAGCGAATCAGCTCACAGTAAGCTGAGACCCGGATTATAACACGGATTTTCTCTGGAGCGGGACATTCTTTTCTGGGTTTTTTTTTTCACTTCTAAATCCCTGATTGTTGTGCTTGAGTGTTTTAAGCAGAAAGCTTCTGAGAAAGTTCTGGAAAGAGTAAAAATCCCTCTGATTTTATGTTATAAACTTCCTTATATATTGATGCTCAGTGTCTCAAACCCCCCCCCTACATTTCAAAAACTGCTCACCACCCTCTGACACCCCAGGAAAGCTGTGACCCCATTTCAAAACCTGCAAACAAATGGATCCCGAAAGTATTCGCAGGCCTTTGCTGGGTTTTTGTCCTGTTTCCAGCATGTTTTTATTATTTTGCTTTCCTTCTCTCCTGTGAGTGCGGCTTCCCAGAACCTGGGTTGGTTGTTTGAAATCCAAAGCCTTCGTGCTGAAGCAAAAGTGTTTTTTAGCGCTTTGGAGAGAGGCAGCAAGGCCTGGGGAGCAAGCAGAAGTGAGAGAAGTTGTTTGTATTAGGAGAGTGAGTGAGAGAGTTGGTCATGTGGCCCTGGCATGTGAGGTATATGAGTGTGTGGAAAATTACCGGAACACCAGGCTCCATGCTCAGTGCCAACACGAGAGTTCAGTCAGTGACAGGCCACTCCAAACCCTTCAAGTGACCACTGTCCGTTCTGGGGAGCTGTTTACGCCCGTGTGTCACAGGTACCGTTCATTCTACACATTTTGACATTGTGAGAATTATGACCCTTTCCCATCTTTCTAGGGGGTGGGGGTGCGGGGGGGAGTAGGGAGATGGTATGGGCTTTTCCTTCTCAAGATGGCCCTTTTAATGGGTTTATTCGATGCCCAGAGATGTACACTTACACCAGGTAATATACGTGGCCACTAAACAATGGGTGCGCTGTGCTGAACAGACACCGAGTCATCGATTGCATTGATTTAAATATAAACAGTGAGGGAGGACAGGAGGTTGTTCATTTCACCTGAGGTTCATGGGACTAACTGTTCAAGAAAGCACCTGAGGAAGGGAGTGAATGCTGAATATAACATACCGAGCCTGGTTTTAAAAAAAAAAAGAGATTGCGAGCAAGTCAAAGTTCTTCCTCCCCATTCTGATAAGATGTTTCCCCAGTCCAGACAGTCCATTCTCCCTCAGGTCAAGTACCTGACAAGTGCTCTGTTAGAATGTATGCTTGGCCATCGTTCTTGGTCCTGAACCTCACTAATCTCATCCGTCCACCACTCGCTGGTCTACATTGCCTCCTGGTCTTGTGATGCCTCAGATTTAAAATACTCATGACCCTGTTATCAAATCCCTTCACGGCCTCACCCCTCACTATCACTGTAACTGTCTCTAGCCCTGCCGCCTGCATTCCTTCAGTTTTGGGCATCCCTGATTTTCATTACTCCATCCTAAACTCTGGAATTCCTTCCCTAAAGCCCTCTGCCCGTCTCCCCCTTTAAGGCGGTTTTTAAAACATACCTGACCACTTTGGGTCTTTATCAAGCAAAATTTGACACCGAGCCACGTAAGGAGATGTTTGGATAACTCCAATGAAGCACTTTGGGATGTTTTACTATATTAAAGGCGCTACACAAATGCAAATTGTTGTTGAGTGCAAATCCGGACTCAGAAATCCAACCTTGCTGCCCTCTGGGACTCGAGCTCCTGCTTTCTCCTCCCAGAGGAAAGTTTCCATTTTAAAGCAGTAATTCAGAAAACAACAGTGCTCCAGAGAGGGCTGATTGTGTTTAAGACAAACACCAAACAGATCAACCTATAATAATAAGCTTTTTAATTCAAAAATGTCCCCACTGACTGACGTCATCAACTGTTGACTTGCACAGGGATGTTCCCAAATGACCCCCTTTTCTATCTTGTCTGTGTTTAGCTCAGTTTATGAATTGTTTCAGTGCTGTTTAGGCCAGAAGCAGCTTACAGTGGCCCCTGGGCTAGGATCTGGCTGGGCAGTTCTCAGGATACAGATCCCAGACTTGATGCCCAGTGCATGTTGAGTTAGCTGATCGAGGCAGCAGTAGGGATAATGTAATTAGCCTTAATATCCATGTATTAGGTAGAGAAGAGGAGGAATCAGCCAGGCTTCCTGCTGCCATTCTCTGACCTTTTCCGACTGGAATTGTGTGGGGCTGTGCGTGGGTGTTGCGTGGGGGTGGGGTGTGGGTGCGGAGGTGCCCGTGTTGGGGTGTGTGTATGCGCTGTACAGGCATGCATGTTCATAGAAGACAGAATTGCACTCGACTGTGATGCACTCCAAGTTGAATAGTTTGCTGGAACTTGGGAACATTTTCAACTTGCCATCCAGGCATGAAAGCTGGGTAGCATTTGTAAGAGGCAGACCAATCACAATGCAGAATTTACACCCAAGGAGCTAGTCATCTCTTGCTCTCCAGGTCCAAAGACTAGCTACTTAGGGTTGAGTATTTGAAACATGCCAAAGCAAAAGTGCTGCATCAAAATATGTATTTATAGGGTGCCTTTAATGTAAAACATCCCAAAGCACTCACAGGAGATTATCAAACAAAATTTGCCATCGACATGCAAGGTATTTAGGACAGATTTGGTCAAAGAGGTAAGTTTTAAGGAGTGTTTAAAGGAGGAGAGAGTTGTAGAGGTTTAGGGATGGAATTCTAGAGCTTAGGCCCTGGGCAGCTGAAGTCATAGCCGCCAAAGGTGGAGCTTTTAAAATCGGGATTCGTAAGAGGTCAGAATTGTAGGAGGTGCAGATATCTCAGAAAGTTGTAGGCCCAGAGGAGTTTACAGAATTAGGAAGGGAAAGGCTGTAGAGAGCTATGAACACAGTTTTAAAATCGAGATGTTACCAGAACTGGAGCCAATTTAGATCAACAAGCACAGGGGTAATGGGTCACTGGACTTGGTGTGAGTTAGGATACAGGCAGTGAAGTTTAGGATTAACGGTCAGTAACTCAAATGCTGGGGGCGTGTTACTGATTGATAGTATGAGGCAGCATTATTTTGCTTTTGTGTTTATGTGAGGGAGCTGGATCAGTAGAGATGCAGTCACTAACAGAGTACTAAGAGGAGGAGTTACTGAGTGACAGTGTCAGGATATGGGACCGTAATCCAGAGTGTTTCAGTTTCAACCATGTGTGTACTAATCCAGCTCCAGCATGGCTGACTGAATCTTATTTCTGTCATCCCTCTGTGTCTGGTGATATCCCACGCTGAACGGTTAATCAGTGAGTAAGCCTGTTGCAATTGTTCTAGACCTACTCCCTCACGTGGCGAGACTTTGTAATGTCTGGTGCAGTCACTTAACTAAGATGGGACACGAAGAGCACCAATCTGCACCGGCTGCAAGAGCTGTGCAATTTTTACTGTAATTACGTGGATTTGCATAGAATGTACAGCACAGAAACCCCACAATCTTTTATTTATAGCCCCTAGTTTTCGAATCTTCTACAAGTGAGAATATCTTTTCTGTGTGAACTCCATTCAACACTTAAATAATTTTAAAGCCCTCTATCAGGTCACATTATTGAAAGGAGAGCCAGCGTTCTTTGAGCCTCCCCTCCGACACGACTCACTGAAGTTGACCCCTGTAGAGTTCCTCACTGCTTTTTCACATGTCTGGTCTGATTGCTGGTTGCTCCCAGTTCTTGTTACCTGGATGCTCACACCCTTGCTGGTTATAGCAGGAGAAGGAATGTATGACTTGTTCAGTCCCACACCACGATCCGTGGGTGCCTTGGACCAAGTTGGGTCCATTTCTCAATGATAAAGGTACCAGTGCACAGCGTTAAACTGGATCGTATGTGACTTGAGATTTAATTTGGAAGGGAGCCTCTGTTCTGCCCACAGTAGTGGCAGAACTTTTAAGGGAATGAGAGTTGTTGGCAAGGCTGACATTTGTTATCTGTCCCAGGTTGCCTGGAGATGATGGAGGTTGGCCTCCTTGATCCATTAGTAGCAATTTGATACAACTGAGTGGCTTGCATTGGCTGCTTCACAGGGAAGCGGAGAGCCAGCCACATTGGGGTGGGACTGGAATCACATCCAGACCAGTCTGGGTCAGGATTGTAGGCCTTCTTCCTAAAAGGACATGTCTCAACCAGTCGAGTATGCACAACAATCCAATACTGTCACTTTACTGAGACCAGCTTCCTGTTTCAGATTTTTAAAACTGAATTCATGGGAATCACCGATTCCAGAGAATTTAATCCTGGTTGCTGTCAGTGGCTCTGTCTCTCATGTTGGGATTTGAACTCTCAATTTCTGGATTTAGTCCAATATCATAGAAACTTAGGAGCAGGAGGAGGCCATTCGACCCATCGAGCCTGCTTCACCATTCAAACAGACCATGGCTGATCACCTACCTCAATGTCACTTGCCCACACTATCTCCAGATCCCTTCATGTCATTAGTCTCCAAAAATCTATCGATTTAGGTCTTGAACATGTTCAATAACTGAGCTTCCGCAGATCTCTGGGGTAGAGAATTCCAAAGATTCACCACCCTCTGAGTGCAGAAATCCCTCCTTAGCTCAGTCCTAAATGGCCTGTCCCTTATCCTGAAACTGTGTCCCCTGGATCTAGACTCACCAGTCATGGGAAACATCCTATCCACATCTACCCTGTCACCCCTGTAAGAATGTTGTCAGTTTCAATGAGATCACCCCTCATTCTTCGAAACTGTAGAGAATGCAGGCCCAGTTTCCTCTATCTTTCCTCATAAAATAATCCCGCCATTCCAGGGATCACTCTGATGAATCTCCGTTGCACTCCCTCTATGGCAAATACATCCTTCCTTAGATAAAGAGACCAAAACTGTACACACTACTCCAGATCCGGTCTCACCAAGGCTCTATACAGTTGCAGCAAGACATCTTTACTCCTGCACTCAAATTCCCTTGTGATGAAGGCCAACATAGCACTTGCCTTCCCAATTACTTGCTGCACCTGCATGTTAGCTTTCAGTGACTCATGAACAAGGACACCCAGGTCACCTTGGGCATCAGCACTTCCCAACCTCTCACCATTTAAGAAATATTCTGCCTTTCTGTTTTTTCTACCAAAGTGGATAACCTCACACTTATCCACATTATATTCCATTTGCCATGTCCTTGTCTACTCACTTAGCCTGTCCAAATCCTCTTGAAGCCTCTTTAATCCTCCTCACAACTCACATTCCCACCTAGTTTTGTGTCATCTGCGAACTTGGAAATATTATATTTGGTTCCCACATACAAATCATTGACATAGATTGTGAATCGCCCCACTACTATTCTTTGTGGTATCCCACTAGTAACAGCCTTCCATCCTGAGAATGACCCATTTATTCCTACTCCCCGTTTTCTGTCCATTAACCAATTTTCAATCCATAGCAGTATATTACCCCCAATCCCATGTGCTCTAATTTTATTTACTAACCTCCTGTGTGGGACCTTATCAAAAGCCTTCTGAAAATCCAAATACACCACATCCACTGGTTCTCCTTTATCTATGCTACAGGTTACATTCTCAAAAAAAGTTCTAACATATTTGTTAAACACGATTGCCCTTTCATAAATCCATGTTGACTCTGCCCAACCATATTATTTTCTGACTGTCCAGTTATCACATCCTTTATAATAGATTCTAACATTTCCCCGACCACTGACATCAGTATAGTGATTGTATAGCTCAGGTCATTGCTGCTACCTGTGGTGTGAGACAATCGTCCTTCATTAGACTGGAGGGTCCAGCGCAGTTACAGCTGGTGTGAATCTACTCCCTGCACCCTGATTACAAGGCTGTATACTTCCTGACAGCCACCTGACAGCCAACTGCATTAAAGAGCTCCAGAGGATGAGATTCCCTCTTTACTCCTTCCCAGTTTTTTTCTTCCTCTTCTGAAGGTGCCTTCTCTCATTCTTCATGTATGAAATTAGAGAGCGAGTGTCAGCAGGTGAACTCCATAGAGGTGTCAGCTGTGCTCAGTGGGCCCCAGGCTTATCTCTGAGTCAGAAGGTCGTGGATTCAATCCTTGATTCTGAGACTTGAGCACATAATCCAGACAGGCATACCCGTGCAGTACTGAGAGTGTGTTACACTGTCCGAAGTACTGTCTTTCAGATGAGACATTATTTCAGCTGCCCTCTCCGACAGACATATCAAATGTCCCATAGCACTACTTTAAGAAGAGCGGTGGAGTTTACCCTAGTTAGGAAAGTAAGTTGTGAAGAGGACATAAGGAGGCTACAAACAGATATAGATTGGTTAAGTGAGTGGGCAAAGATCTGGCAAATGGATTATAATGTGGGAAAATGTGAAATTGTCCATTTTGCAGCAAGAATAAAAGAAGCATATTATCTAAATGGTGACAGATTGCAGAGCTCTGAGATGCAGAGGGATCTGGGTGTCTTAGTGCATGAATGACAAAAGGCAATTATTGCAGATACAGCAGTAATTAGGAAAGTTAATAAATGTTATCATTTATTGCGAAGGGAATTGAATACAAAAATAGGGAGGTTCTGCTACAGTTATACTGGACGTTGGTGTGACCACATCTGGAGTACTGTGTACAGTATTGGTCTCCTTATTTAAGGAAGGATATAAATGCATTGGAAGCAGTTCACAGAAGGTTTACCAGACTAATACCTGGAATGGATGGGTTGTCTTATGAGGAAAGGTTAGACAGGCTGGGCTTGTATCCACTGGAGTTTAGAACTGTAAGAGGTGACCTGATTGAAACATATAAAATCCTGAAGGGTCTTGACAGGGTGGATGTGAAGAGGATGTTTCCTCTTGTGGGAGAATCTAGAACTAGGGGTCACTGTTTAAAAATAAGGGGTCGCCCATTTAAAATGGACATGAGACACAATTATTTCTCTTGGAGGGTTGTGAATCTTTGGAACTCTCTTCCTGAAAAGTGGATATTTTTAAGGCAGAGGTGGATAGATTCTTGGTAAGCAAGGGGGTGATAGGCTATCGGGGGTAGGCAGGATGCAGATTTGAGGTGGTTAGCAGATCAGCCATGGCAAGCTCGAGGGGCCGAATGGCCTACTCCTGCCCCTTGCTCGTACGTATCCTGACCAATTTGCCCCTCAACCAACGTCACTTGAGCAGGTCATTATCATATTGCCGTTTGTGGGAGCTTGCTGTGCACTAATTGTTTGTTTCCTACAGTACAACCGTTGCCCATCTGAAGTTGTGGAAAGCGCTGTGTAAATACAAGTCTTTCTTTCTCTACTTTACGTCTGATCTCACATACTTTCCAACGGGATAATCTGGAATGGGAACCTTGTCTGGCTCCTTTTCCCTAAGCACAGTCGGCGCAAAATGGTTTTACCCCTGAATTAGGCCAACATGTGAGCCTTGTTCAGCATCACACACACAGTGCCGAACCTTGCTGGCAATCTTTCAAATGTCGGCAGGCTATTTTTTCAAACCATTATTGAGCAGAACAGAATGTGATGTTTTAAAGATACAGGATAATGGAGGACCAATGAGATTCAGATCAATAAATTAAATTTCAAATAGATTCCGCGCAAAATAGACAAGTCTTCACTCCAGTCTGCATGAATTAGGAAAAAGACCAGGACCATGCGGCTGCTTGTGTGTCATTGAAGGTTGACAGCTCAGGCTGGACCCAGTCAAATGCTCTGTCTTTTTCAGAGTGCTGGAAATGTTTTTAAAACATAAGAATAGAAATTTTGATTTATGGTTGTTCAAATAAAAGTTTCATTTGGGTGAAAAAATAGCCCCCCCTCTCCCCCCCCCCCTCACCACCACCTGACCTGGGTTCCCTCCCCTCTTGCGGTGCTAATGAGGAGGGGTCCGAGTTCATCCAGCCTATGCTCAGTTGGCCAGGGGTCAGGGGTCAGGTTTCTCTGCCTGTTTCCACTGGTTAATATTCATACCCAGGTAGATAGGGACAAACCAGTGCAAAGGATTATAGAATTTACTATGTGAGTTAGAGAATCACTTCACTTAATGTAGGCCCTACTGACAAAACTGAGTACACTTCTAAATCAAAATAGTGGGGACAGCAAGTTCCCACCGGTTGTGTCCGTGCACGTGGGCTTGTCGAAGGGTGCTCATTCTGTATGGTGCTACCATTCAGACTTGTGTATTAATAAATAAAAATTAATTTAAATCTAATCAGATCAATACACTTAAGGCAAGGCACGTGGCAGTAAAAGGTTTACAGTGAACGTAAACATCTGTAAATCAGTTTGCATATTACTCAAGTTGAAATGACTCACCATTAAAACTTCTGCATTAATGAATTAAAATTAATTTAAATTAATCAGGTCAATGATCTTAAAACTGTAACGGTGAAGCACACGGCAGCAAAAGTTTACATAGAGAGAGCAGAGTGTCCTTCCCTCCTTTATTTTCAGTCGTTTTTGTAAGACTCTTCCCCAGACACTGGATTGGCCCCGTCTTATCTCTAGTTACCAACCAACTCCGCTCTGCTCTGTTGTGCAGAATTCTTACGTTTGGGATTATGCAAATAAGTTTGGGCAGAAATTTGAAACATGTCTTCAAATTGGAAAGACACCACCACCACCTTCTCGAGGGCCAGTAGGGATGGGCCTAGCCAGCGACGCCCACATCCCATGAATGAATTTTTTAAAAAGCCAGTGGAATGCAAAGCGTATTTGGGTGAAAGTTTTCTAATTGTGCTTAAGGCAGAAATTTGACCTCCTGATCAGAGCCAGGATGTCCTCATCCCCTGGAGTGAGGAGGGAGAAAGGATCAGGCAGGTCTCCTGCTCCCGAGCCCCAAGCCGTGAGGCCTCCTGAAAATCGAGCGTCTGTGTTGAGGCAGGTCAGAGTCAGGCCCAGCTGAGAGATCCCCCGTGGTCGAATAGTTATTAACAGGGCTGTAAGTTTATATGGATCAGTCGTATGCACTTTGGATATGTAAAGGAACTGGTTGTGGTATTCTGCTCGCGCTCAGATCGAGTGTGAGTGTGTTCATGCACGTATAAAAAGAGTGCGGGTGGGAATGTGTGAGGGCCACCGCTGATGTGAGCCTTCACTGTAATTAATGAAAATTATTACTGCTACGTATAACATTAGGAAAATCCTTTTTTTTAAATTATTCATTCATGGAATGTGGAAATTTGATAAGGTGGTGGTGAAACTGAGTGGCTTGCTTGGCCATTTCAGAGTCAACCTATGGTCTGGAGTCACATGTGGGCCAGACCAGGTAAGGATGGTAGATTTCCTTCCCTAAAGAGTTTTATTGAGGGTTATTTAAGGGCTTTACAACAATCAACAAGGTTTCATTAGACTTTTCATTCCACATTTTTACTGAATTCAAATTCCACCATCTGCCATGGTGAGATTCGAACCTGGGTCCCTCCAGAGCATTACCCTGGGTCTCTGGGTTACTAGTCCAGTGACAATACCACTGTGCCATTGCCTCTGAACAGACTGGAGCTTTTAAGTGTTGGCCATGGTTCAGTGGGTAGCACTCTTGCCTCTGAGTCAGAAGGTTTTTTGCATTCAAATCCACAGCAGAGACTTGAGCACAAAATATTGTGTAGTACCGAGGAAGTGCTGCACTGTCAGAGGTACCATATTTCGGATGAGACGTTAATCCAAGGGTCTGTCTGCTATGTCTGGTGAACGTAAAAGATCCAATGGTGCTATTTCAAAGAAGAGGAGGGGAATTATCCATAGCCAGTATTTATCCCTGATTCAATATCACCAATATCACAAATGTCCTGGTCATTTTATTGCTATTTTTGGAGTTTGCTGAGCGCTGAGTGGCTGCTGCATTTTCTATGTTTCAATGGGAACCACACTTCCAAAGTATGTTTGGGACGTTCTGAGCTTGTGAATTACACTGTAGAAATGCAAGTCCTCCTTTCTCCTTTTCTTTAGTAAAGGTTGAGGGGCGACCTGATAGAGGTCTTTAAAATTATGAAGCAGTTTGATGGGGTAGATGTCGTTAGGATGTGTCCATTTGTAAGGGGGGACCAAACTGGGAGCTATAAATATAAGATAAGCTGTTAATAAATCCAACAAGTAAATCGGGAGAAACTTCAATACCCAGATGGTGGCTAGAATGTGCAACTGGCTTCCACAAGGAGCAGCTGAGGTGAATAATGTTGGTCCATTTAAGGGGAAGCTAGATAACGTCATGAAGGATATTGCAAGCATAACCCTGCTATTCATGAAAAGGAGAGAGAAAACAGGGAACTGTAAGCCATTTAGCCTGACATCAGTCATCAGGAAAGTGCTAGAATTTATTATTAGGGGCAGGGTAACAGGGCACTTAGAAAATCATAATTGATTAGGAAGGGTCAACATGGTGTAATGAGAGGGATACTGTATTTGACAAATCTGTTCAGGGATTTTTGAGGTTGGAACTAGAGGGGTCGATGAGGGGAAACCAGTGAATGTAGCTTATTTGGATTTTCAAAAAAACATTCAATAAGGTGCCGCACGAGATTATTATACAAATTCGGGCTCGTGGGATTGGGGATAATATATTAGCATGGATTGAGAATTGATTAATGGACAAAAAAACAACGTAGGAATATTTGGGTCATTTTTGGGTGGGTAGGCTGTAACTAGCGTGGCACCAGAAGGATCAATACTTGGGCATCAGCTACATCATTGACTTGGATAAGGGGTCCAAATGTAATGTATCCAGGTTTGCTCCCGATACAAGGGAACAAATAGGAGCAGGAGTGGATCATGTGGCACCTCAAACCTGCCTTGCTATTCAACACGATCATGGCTGATCATCTGGCTTCACCTCCACTTTACAGCACACTCCCATAGCCCTTGATTCCTTAAGAGGTCAAAAATCTATCCATCTCAATGTTGAATATGCAGATGGAGTGCCAAAAAACCGGCTGTGTCTGAAAACTGGGCGTTTTATTCCCAGGCTCCAGCAAAACCCAACCCGACCCGACCCAACCCAGCTCGGCAAAGTTCGGGGAGTTGCTGAGTACTAATCGAGTTTGCACACCTGACGTTTCCCATGCTTCAGCGAACCTCGACCCCCAAGGCATTCCAATTTTTATCCTGAAAACCGGGAAGTTCCAAAATCCAGGACAGACTCCGTCCCAAGGTTGCCGGGTTTGAGGTACTCTACTCGTACTTAATAATGGAAATCCGCAATTGTCTGGAGTAGAGAATTCCAAAGGGTCGCAGCCCTCCGAGCAAAGGAATTTCTCCTCATCTCATCCAAATGATTTGACCCCCTTATCCTGAGGATGTGCCCCAGTGTTCCAGATTCCCCAGCCAGGGGAAACAACCTCTGTGTCTACCCTGTCAAACCCCTTCAGAATCTTGTGTTTTCAATGCGATCAGGTAGGGAAGTAATCTGTGGGAAGGATGCGAAGAGACTGCAAAAGAATTTGGACAAGTTAAATGAGTGGAAAAGAGCGTGGCAGATGGAATATACTGTGGAGAATTGTGAAGCTATCCACTTTGGTGGGGAAAGTAGAAAAACAGGATATTTTTTAAATGGCGAGAGACTGGGAATTGTTGAGAGACCCAAGAGTCCTCCTACACAAATCACAACAAGTTAACGCGCAGGTGCAGGAACCAATCAGGAAGGCAAATGGTATGTTAGCCATTATTATAAAGAAATCGGAACATATAAGTAAAGAAGTCTTAATACGATTATATGGGCCTTGGTAAGGCCACGTCTGGAGTACTGTGTACTGTGTGCTGTTTTGGACTCCTTACCTATGGAGGGATTGTTCTTTCCTATGACGAAGGTTCACTAGTTTGATTTCTAGGAAGAGGGAGTTGTCCTGTAAGGGGAGATTGAGTAGATTAGATCTACATTCTCTAGAATTTAGAAGAATGAGGAATGATCTAATTGAAGTATAGAAAATTCTTAACAACTTGATAGACTAGATGCTGGCAGCAGGATGTTTCTCTGGGTTGGGGAGTCTAGAACTAGGAGTTACAGTCTCTGAGTAAAGGGCCAGATATTTCAAACTGAGATGAGAGGTTTCTTCACTCAAGCGATTCTACTTCTCCACCCCAGAAATCTGTGGATGCTCACTCGCTTAGTATAATCATGACACAGATCAATCGATTTTTGGATACAAAGGGGATAGTGCAGGAAGGTGGAGTTGAGGCAGATCAGCCATGATCTTACTGAATTACAGAAGAGTCTCGAATGGGCCACTGTTGCTCCTATTTTTATTTTATTGAGGTTGGATGGGAGGAGGTTTGTGCAGAGCATAAACACCAGCATAGACTAGTGGGGCCAAATGACCTGTTTCGGTGCAATAAAATTCTATCTAATCCTATATCTGATCTTGTCTTTTGTGTATCTGCAGGACAGATACTGCCTCCAACCCGCAACACACCCAGTCCAATCGACCCTGAAAGCATTCAAGTGCCTGTCAGCTATGAGCCAGACCCTGCTGACCTGGCCCTGTCCAGTATCCCGGGCCAGGAAATATTTGATCCTCGCAAACGCAAGTTCACGGACGAGGAACTGAAGCCTCAGCCAATGATTAAAAAAGCTCGCAAAGTCTTTGTGCCTGATGAAATGAAGGTAACTTGGAACTGGTTCAGCAAGTGGGGAGGGGCTCACTAAAGCTTTAAAGTTTCTCACTGTACCAAGGTTGGATTTTTTTTTTTGTTGTTCAGCCGGTATTATTGCCCGTTATAAGAATCTCTGCAGCAAATAGTAATCAAAGCGATGCAGTCATGACATCATCGGGCCTGGTAGCTCGGCAGCACCACGGGCTGCCCCTTATGGTACCGAGTCCGATAGATCGGGGAGGCCCTGGGTTCAATCCTGGGTACGTGCTAATAAATAGAATAGAATCTTACAGCACAGGAGATGACCATTTGGCCGGTTGTGCATGTGCCGGTTTTGAAGGAGCTATCTAGTTAGTCCCATTCCCCATAGCCCAGTAAATATTTCCCCTTCGTGTCTAAATCCAGTTCCTTTCGGGAGTCGCCATTGAACCTGCTTCCACCACCTTTTCAGGCAGGAACATTCTGAATGTCCACAATTTGCTGCGAAACATTTCCCCTCATCTCCCCCTTTGGCGCTTTTGCTAATTTATCTTTTGCCAAGTCTGTGTCCTCTGGTTACTGACTCTCCTGCCAGTAGAGACAGTTACTGACTCTCCTGCCAGTAGAGACAGTTACTGACTCTCCTGCCAGTAGAGACAGTTACTGACTCTCCTGCCAGTAGAGACAGTTACTGACTCCCCTGCCAGTAGAGACAGTTACTGACTCCCCTGCCAGTAGAGACAGTTACTGACTCCCCTGCCAGTAGAGACAGTTACTGACTCCCCTGCCAGTAGAGACAGTTACTGACTCCCCTGCCAGTAGAGACAGTTACTGACTCCCCTGCCAGTAGAGACAGTTACTGACTCTCCTGCCAGTAGAGACAGTTACTGACTCCCCTGCCAGTAGAGACAGTTACTGACTCTCCTGCCAGTAGAGACAGTTACTGACTCTCCTGCCAGTAGAGACAGTTACTGACTCTCCTGCCAGTAGAGACAGTTACTGACTCCCCTGCCAGTAGAGACAGTTACTGACTCCCCTGCCAGTAGAGACAGTTACTGACTCCCCTGCCAGTAAAGACAGTTACTGACTCCCCTGCCAGTAGAGACAGTTACTGACTCCCCTGCCAGTAGAGACAGTTACTGACTCCCCTGCCAGTAGAGACAGTTACTGACTCCCCTGCCAGTAGAGACAGTTACTGACTCCCCTGCCAGTAGAGACAGTTTCTCGCTAGTTGCTTTATCAGAACTCCTGATAATTTTGAACACTTCTATTAAGTTTCTCCTTAGAGCAGAGAAGGTTAATCCCAGTTTCTCCCATCTTCCCGCATAACCCAAGTCCCTTTATCCCTGGTACCATTCGGGTAAATCTCTGCTCCCTCCCGGAGTCCTTTTCGTGTGCCTTTCCTACATTGAAACCCAAACTTTATTTCATGTTCACAGCCGAGAGGAGGGGGGGGGTACGTGTGCTACAAATGGCACAGTGACCCAGAATGCTGCAAGACTATGGTGGTGTCCCTGGTCCTGATGTAAGTTGAGAGTGTGCGTGTGTGGTGAGGACAGGTTTTGGCGCTCTCTCTGAATTTCCTCTACACCCACAACCGTTTAATTTCAATGCTGAATATTGGCCTCTCTGGTGAGTTAGAGTCTGGTGTCCCTGGAACTATAGTTAAGGAGACATCAAACCTAGGCAGGATGGGGTGGGTGAAGAGAAAAGGATATGCAGCAACTGGAGGGGCCTTTCGCTGAGTGGTGTCTGTCACTGACTGCAGCAACAGATGATTAATATCAACAGCGAGCCAGATTTCATTTCCAGCCAGTACTCCCTCAGAGAGTTGCTGAGATGTGTAAGAAGATTACTGTGAGCTGCTGATTCTCTGGTACATGTGATTCCCAAATACTCTGTTAAGTTTCCTTCAGGCTGGGATTAAGGGATTTTATCATTTCTATTTGGTGAAATGTGAAGAGAAGTGGGCTGTAGGAGTGAAATGGATTAGGTCTAGGGGAAAAAAAAGACTAAAATTGTACAGGAGTATGGTGAGAACATGGAACCTGCTGCCATGTGGAGTGGTTTAAGGGAGTAGAGGGTTTGGGAGCAGGGTGTAGAGTAGGAGGAAGAGGCTTGTAGGGAGTATAAACACCGGCATTGACCAGCTGAGCCAAGTAGCCTGTTTCTGTACTGTAGATTCTACACAAAATTACAAGAAGTGAAACTGAATGAATAAAATAAAGCGGCTGAATTCAGTGTGATTTATGGTTGTTACAAGTTATCCTTAGTCTGGAGACACTCTGCTCAATCCAGTCAGTGTGGTCTGTTTCACATACACAGGGTGTGAAAGATGACATTTGTGTTGTGTGTGTTAGTCTCTGGCTCTGTACAGGTACAGAACACATCAGGTTAAAGGAAGCAATTTATTCGCCATCTGAGTCTTTACCTTTATCAGTGTCTCGGTGCTGTGACCTGGGTGGATTTGTCACAGAGAGTCAGACCAGTGTTGTTGCAAATGGATGAGCCTGTGCTGATCTACACCTTAGACAGGCAGAGCAGACACATAAATGGTGTCAATCACCTGGGTAAATGTAGCACGGCCACCATTTAATTAACTCTCTTGTGGGGCAGAAGCGCTTGCACACGGACACTTGTTACAGACAGGCGCACACGTGGACATTCACACACCTTCACATTCACACCTGTACATAATAGCTCAAGGGCACTCATGGGTCACCCACGTACGGTGACTCTCACTCTCACTCAGTGGCTCACTGGGGGAGCCTCTTATTGAGGGAGAGTTTCATCTCGGGCGTGGGTGCGAAATGGGAGGAGTTGATCCAGTCTGGAGGTAGAAAATATCGGGCGCGTGATCCACAACAACCACCGGCTTTCTGCTCGCGCGCAGAGCGGAAGTCACCTCCCCTAACCCCTTCAATGTCTCCTCCTCCATTTTTACTAAGTCTAACATCCATCCCTGTTTAATTCAATCTACGAGCAGGATGAAAAATACTGGGCACGGCGCAGGAAAAATAACATGGCAGCCAAGCGGTCACGGGACGCTCGCCGACTCAAGGAGAACCAGATCGCCATCCGAGCAGCCTTCCTGGAGAAAGAGAACTCAGCCCTGCGCCAGGAAGTGGCCGACCTCCGGAAGGAGCTGAGCAGGTGCAAGAATATCCTCTCCAAGTATGACGCCTGATGTGAACCCCACCCACCCCCACCTCCGTAGGCACTGGCACCGAACAGATGCAAGATGGACGAGTGCCCTCCTCTATCAGATGGCACTCGCCAACACCCCCCCCCACCCACATCGTTCCCTACCACTCCCACCCCTCAGTCCCCACACCCAATGTTCTGCCACTGAATGATGGAAGAGAGACGAATGGACTTTGTACATTTTGATTCCGCACGAGCAAAGCCCTGCCTCACTTTTCGTAAAGGGCCCCTGTATTTTTACCTGAAAAGAAAAGTTGCATTAAGGTTTCTTGACTGTTGATCCACTTACCCATCCCTTCCTTTGGAATCCGACATTCTCTCCTGATCCCCCCCCCCAGCCCCCCAGGGCCTCCCACCTCCCCCCCAACATAGAAATGATTTATCAAATATTATATTTCTCATTTTTGAAAAGAACTCTTATCAGGATATCACTCAGTTTATCAATCACCAGAATGCAATTAACCAGCCCCTGACTATTGAACTATGGGCACCTCACCAGTTTCCTAGACCTCAGCTGAAGTTTCTGGAAAGCCAGTCCCGCCCTCTTCTCCCCCCCACCACCACCCCCACCCCACTCCAAGATAATGCATCCTCTGAGATGATTATATATAATTTAAATTTTTTTGTTAATTGTATTTCCATTTTCTGTGATGTATTTCTAATGTGTTTCTTAGAGTGAAACAGCAACTTTCATCCTCGGTGGCCCCGCCCTTTCCGATGCATGCTTGTTTATAAAAGCTGATTAACTTCCTGTATTTTTTATTTCTGCCTCTCGACACAGCGAAGTTTCTAGTCTCCCTGAGTACAGGGCAGGGTGTGTTGGGTTTGGCTTTCTATGGTTTCTAACTGAAAGCAATAATTGTAATTTAATGTCAGTTAAGGCGAGTGATCTACGTGCAGACTGAGGCCCCGGGGGTATCTCAAGGCCTAGGTGCACCCTGAAGCCTGGGCGTTTCCTGAGAATGTGAAAGAGGACTACTTACTGCCCAACCGAGAACACGCAAGATAAAGTTTGAGCTCTCCGATTTGAATCCACCGGTTGTTGTCACCTGGCACCTAACCAAGGGCTCCCAAGGCCGAATAGCCTACTGACAATCCACTGTGTAAGATCAGATGTGGAAAGGTGACTCGTTGAGTGAGGTCAGCCTTGCCCTGAGAACCTCAGGACCTCCAGCAAAGAATCAACACCAACTGGAGGGTCAAAAAGATATTTTTTTTCTTTTTTTTAATATATAACCAATCTGGATTTTGAAGTCCATTCAGTACATGGATATTTTTTTCAATGAATGTAGTGGTGGTTAGTGCAGAATTACCAGAGGTAATGGTGTTGCCATATATGGTGGTTAATCCCTGTTTATACTTGTTTTCTGACCACCAAAATAAGAGAGATTCTATATGACAATGATAACATTTATAGAGAGAATTATAAAGGTCCTTTTTTGTACAGTATTTTTGAATGGAATACTGACAAGTGTATTTTAAATAAAATTATATTATATATAGTGTATATTATAAAGAGACGTATAGATGACAGGACAGTATATTTCACATTTCAATAGATTGTGAGAGAGAGAGAGAGAGAGAGGCTTTGAGATGAATGTTTGGATATTTGGGCAGGTGTTTGTATTTTTTAAAGTCAGAGCTGCTATTAATTATTTTCTTGACAGAAAAGTATTTTTAAAAAGCAGTTCCTCTTCAGCATGGGCCCTACAGCACACATCCGATCTCTGTCAGAGCCTACAGGATGTCAACAAGGGTGTTGGGTTAATGTCGCACTGACACAGTAAAGGAGCTTTCCTGAGATTGGGTCAGTGTATCTAACTGCCCTTGGGAAGTTTGATGGGACAGTATAGAGGGAGCTTTACTCTGTATCTAACCCCGTGCTTTACCTGTCCTGGGAGTGTTTGATGGGGACAGTGTAGAGGGAGCTTTACTCTGTATCTAACCCCGTGCTGTACCTGTCCTGGGAGTGTTTGATGGGGACAGTGTGGAGGGAGCTTTACTCTGTATCTAACCCCGTGCTGTACCTGTCCTGGGAGTGTTTGATGGGGACAGTGTGGAGGGAGCTTTACTCTGTATCTAACCCCGTGCTGTACCTGTCCTGGGAGTGTTTGATGAAGACAGTGTGGAGGGAGCTTTACTCTGTATCTAACCCTGTGCTGTACCTGTCCTGGGAGTGTTTGATGGGGACAGTGCAGAGGGAGCTTTACACTGTATCTAACCCTGTGCTGTACCTGTCCTGAGGAAGTGCCTGAAAGTAACAAGAGTGGGAAAAGTAACATGTACCATTCCCTGACATCGCTCACCTTGATTAATGCGGCAACAGTACTGCTTCTAGTCTTGCTATGGTTTGACTCCCTAAGAATGAATTTCAAAGGTTAGGCCTTGAGTTGCGCTCAAGTATTTGACTGAGAGTCTAGGTAGAATTGTACCATGACATAATGTTGGTCTTATGTTAACTACAGAAACAAATGGAACAAACTTATCATCTTCAACACGTGCGCCTAAACACATGATGAATTCTGAAATTAAAAGCATGCTGGGGACTTACAGCAGGTCAGTCAGCATTTAAAAGAGAGGTTTGGCTGGAGCCCACCATTAGAAATTGCACTGTCAAGCTGAGGAAACCCCAAGATTCGCAGCAAAGGGTAAAACAGTGTTCAGCTATATCAACTGCTGTCAGAAAGAGGCAAATAGGATCTGATGGAGGATCCCAAAACTTGAATCTGTCCTTTTCTCTGTCAGATGCTGACCAGCCCGCACTGCATTTCCAGCAATTTCTGTTTTCATTGCACAATATCAAGGGGAGGCTGAGGACTATGTTGGATTTTAACCTCCCTGATTAACTGGGCTGGAGATCTGGTGGCACAGTGGTGACATCCCTACATCTGCGCCAGAGGGTTCTGGGCTCAAATCCCGCTCCGGGACTGGATGGCCGTGGAAGGCGTGTCCATAACGTGGCCAAACAGGTTGAATATCAGCCTGTAAACCTTTCCAACATGCCTGATGGCAGGCGGTAAGAGCGGGAGAGTTTCCTGGTCAGCCATTCTGCAGAAAGCAACGGCAAACCACTGCAGTACTTTGCCAAGCAATAATCATGGACTAATCCAATGAAAATCCGTGGTCGTCAATGCCCTCTTAGGGCAGGCTACCTGGAGGAGGAGGAGGATTAGCTGGGGAAATTTAGTCAACTGGAAATAAAAGCATATTTGCTTTCAATACAAAGTTTTTTTTTTGTTTTAAGCCTTGTAGAAATGTATTTATGACTTCTACACTCCTTACACCCTGAAAGGTATTTTCACAGTTTTGCACAGAATCGTCACTGAATTTCTCTTGTAGAAAATAATTTATCTTACATGAAGATTGAGGTTGGATGATGCTACCTCAGTTAGCGGAGAAAGATTGGGGAGGAGGGGGACGAGGTTCAGGATTTGTACAGGTGAGTGCAGAGACATGCATTCTTTATATTTAAAAAAAAATAGGATTTGTATATTTTAAGAAACGAGAAATTGTGGATGCTGAAGACATGAAATAAAAACAGAAAACACTGGAAATGCACAGCAAAGTATATCGGCTTGTGAAAGCAATGACAGTTTAGGCTGCAGTTTTACAGAGGGTTTCCAGCTGCCTTTTCCTTATCACAGATGACAGAGCTGTTGTGTTTAAGATGTTTTTATTGTGTATTAAGTAATCTGTCACAATAAATGAACACGTGTGTGAGAGGCTTTTAAAGAGCTTCCAATCTAAACATGAAGGCTGTCTAGTCCTTTGGCTTCAGGCTTACTAATTTTTAAATAATTTTACAAATTAAATGTTTTATTTTGCGGTGGAATGATTTTTTTTCAAAAGAGATCAACCATTGTATTACTGGCAACACGGTGAGGTGATTCAGCTAAAGGTGAGGAAATAGAATTTCTTTCAGTTGTTTCCGACTGGATTGCATTTTACTGTGCAGCCCGATTCCAGCTATCTGTATTTGTAAAAGTGTTTAATAAATTCTTTTGCTGGCTTCATTGATGCTGGTTTTGCTGATTTCCTCTGTGGCGCTAACTGTTGTTTGCCTGATGTGACCACTGAATTGTTCCTCCTTTTGCCCAGGGACATTTTAGAACATGAAAACACCCGGTAACGATTTCCCCAGACCAAGATGGCAACAGCAACAACAAATATTCGTGTAGCGCCTTTCACATAATGAAACATTCCGAGGCTTGATCTCAGGGCCTCCTTGATGAGCAGATGAGATAACCTCCTTAAAATTTCAACCTGTAAGCAGACCTCCTCTAGTGTTGACCGTACTCTGTCCCGGGATATGCAGGTTTACAGTAGCAGGGGGAGGAATGATAGAAAAACAAACCTTTCACAGGACGTCCTCTACAGCCAGTGAAGCAACTGAAAAATGTGTTCCCTGTTGTATTGTGGGAAACATCAGTTTGCAAGCAGCAAGATCCCACAAAGCAGCACTGAGATCACAGTTAGATCATCCGTTTTTTAAAGTTGGTTGAGGAATAAAAATTGGCCAGGACACTGGGTGAACTCTCTACGCGGATCTTATACCTTCACCTGATAGGGCAGACGAGGCCTCAATTTAACCTTTCACCTGAAAGACAGCACCTCTGACAATGCAGCGCTCCCTCAGTATTGGGCCAGCTTAGATTGTGTGCTCAGCTGTCTGCCGTGTGCTCAGAAGAAAGAGTGCTGCAGTGTGTTACTACAGGAATGTTTACATAGGATTTTTCAATGGAACACATGACCCATTTAACATGCAACATATTTAAGCAAATATTTATAATCCACTCTGCATACCTGGTTGCTATTTTGTCCTTGCGGGCAACAATGTCAGTAAAACAGCTTCACCAACCTTCACTAACCTTTCACTTACATCACCCTGTTGATGGCACCATTAACAGCTTCACAGAGCCTGACACCTCTTGCTAGAGGAGCTCACCGTTCCCTCTCCAAACCATGCCAATAACTTTAAACTGTTCCCTGCTGGTGGGAACAGAGGCACTCATGAATGTAATGAACTCTGCCTGTCTGTGCACACTAGTGAAATGCTGTTCTCCAGATCTTCCCTGGACGTTAGTGGAAGGAACAGTGGCCGAAAGGTAAGCCTCCTGTTGTTTGTTGCTCAGTCACTGGGGAATCAGAGGCACGATATTAACTGAGCTGATCCTGCAGGAAAAACACCCAAATAACTGCTCCAATAGAAGGAAAACTGTGGACGCTGGAAATCTGAAAAAGAAACAGAAAATGCTGGAAATACTCAGCAGGTCCGGCAGCGTCTGTGGAGAGAGAAGCAAAGTTTACATTTTGAGTCGGATATGACTTCAAGAAGAGTCATTTGACTCTATGTTAACTCAGGCCAGGATTTATTCTTCCCCCCCCCACCCCCAGCTGAGGCTTGTCTCCCCCCCAGCGGATGTCCGTAACACCCCACCAGGCGGGAGGGGCTGTAAAATCCTGGCCCTTGTCTCCATTTCCACAGATGATGTCAGATCTGCCGAGTATTTCTCGCACTTTGTTTTCATTCCGTTCGTTATTCTCTTGGATATTTGCCAGTGCGTGTGTTACCCCCAGGTTCAGGACCAACTGACTGGCACTTACCTCCGCTTTCACAGAGAACATGTTCAGCAAGGGAATGTCAAACGGTTACCATTCCTAGGATCACTACCTGCTGTTGTGTGATCTTATGTCAAATAAAGCCATTGCAGCAGGTATGTGAGGATTGACTGGGGCTGGTGGGGGAAAGGGAGTTGAACTTGAGATTTGTCTGACTCTGCAAGGAATGAGGAGAGACCAGATGATTCAGTTTAAGAAGCCAGCCCCAAGCTGAGGGTGGGTGATGTAGTGCCGACTGACTCCCTCCTAACTGACTCCCTCCTTTCCCAGACACCCAGTCGATAACTGGTTCCATCATTTGGGGGGTAAGTAATAAACTCTGAATATGATCCTGAATCCCATCTACAAACAAGTCATGGAATTTTGGTCAATAATTCACCAAGGAATTAGCAGGCATGGACCAACGAAAAATCCAGTTGAAGATTTTCATGCCTCAATTCTTAAATGTGAAGCTTGAATAAAGAAATGACTTTATTAATTACACTGAAGTGCCTGAAAATTCCAATTAGTGGCAAATATTTGCTGTATTGAATTGAGGATGGTTACAATGTGCAGCCATTTATCTTATGGAACAGTGAAAACTCTTATGTCAAACAATGAAAATAAATGTTTCCACATTCAATCCCTTCTTTGGGCCAATTTAGCTGATCTGGGTTAAGGGGTGAGGGCAGGGTGCAGTGCGGAAAGGGTAAAATCACAGGGTTTCTGCTGCTAGAATTGCTGGATAGTGACGTGGGTTACTAGATGGGAATCATACCCGCTCGTGATTTCCCCTCCATAGCTGTGTACCCTCCTGATGTACACGTGAAGAGCGGCCACTTGTGTGCAGGAACTGGAGGGCAGCTGACATCTGGGGCACTGAACTTGAGCATCAGTGGCTTCAGGGAAAGAAGGCCAAAAACCCTGCTAATACCTTCCTGGGCCATGTGATGGCGCTGACTCTCTTTCAAGCTACTCACACTTACGGCCATCGTAATTCTGTATCCGGGAGAGAATGAGGGAGGGAGACGGAGAGAGCCCTGTTAACTCAGAAGCTGAAGTACAGTCTTGATTCCTTTCATCAGGTTAAATATTAAACCATTACATTTTATCATAAAATTAATATCTAAGTAGCGTACAATAATCTTGGGTTCAGACCACTTTGGTTGTGGAAAGGATGCTTTCTTTCTCTCCCTCCGCACCCCGCCCCCCCGAAGATGCTGACTCATGTTTCACGTCCAGCACCTTATCCACATGGCCATGATTCACCTGCCAAAGTAGATAGTGAGAGTTTGCAGCCTTTTTGACTAAACTGCCCTTAACCGACAGTCACATGCGTGCACCGTTCAGGATAGTGAGCAGGACTATATTATTCCTCCCTCTTCATCTACAGAGTGTCCCTAGGCCAAGGAACCTTTCACAAAGTGCTTTACAACCAATGAAGTATTTGAAATGTAGTCACTGTTGTAATCTAAAAAACGCGGCAGCTGGTTGATGTGTTTTAGTGATGTTTGTTCAGGATTAAATATCGGCCTGCATGTTGGGGAAAACCCTCCTGCTTTTCTTCCGATAATGCCATGGGATCTTTTACGTCCATTGAAAGGGCAGAGAGGGCCTCAGTTTAACATCTTATCCTAAAACAGCACCTCTGATAGTGCGGCACTCCCTCAGTATTGCGTTCAGCCTAGGTTTAGAGGTGAGAGTGCTACCCACTGAGCCAAGGTTGATACTTGGGGATCGAACATGTGGCTTTGTGACTCCATGCCAGGTTAGTTTCCGACATACCCAACCCACCCACCATGAGAAACTGTCAGAGCTTTCTCATGGTGAAATAATAGTCACAGTTTAAGACTGGACAATCACTGAACTCTATGTTGTAATCATAGTAGAGGAGGAGGTGAGGGGGAGAATGGTGGGGCCCACCTTCGAATCCACATTCCTCCAGCGACAGGTCCAGAGGGAGCAGGGACTCTTGGGAGTAGGACTGGTCCTTGAAGACGCTGAGTCTGGTGCTCGCAATGCCAGTACAATCCTGGATTCGGCCAATCAGTCCATACACCTTCATGTGGGAATGTACCATTTCTTGGAGGTGGCCAGGATGGGATTTCATACTGTTGAAGGTTATGGCCTGGAGCTCCAGAGAAATATACCTATGTGGGGGGAAGTAAGAAAAAATACAAGTCAGTGATAAAACAGGCAAAAATGGACAATGTTTAAAGCAACACCACAAACTCACTGAGGTATCCACACCCGTGATGTTTGACATTCCCCTCAGACAATTAGCACTCAGTTAATAATCTTAGGCTTGTGGTAAATAGGAAGGCACAGAGGAAAGTGAAGAGAAGTGTTACGGACAGGAGGGGGATTCATTTAAACAGCCCTGATTTCTCCTCTCACCACCCACGCGTAAGCAGAAAGGTGTTTTTGATTCCAGATTTCCCCCATTATAAGTGGTGGTGTCGTTTCCCCAACCTTTCTTTTGGAGTGATCTAATCCTCTAGTAATAACCCCACAACAAATTCGAGATAAGGTTAAATAAGAGGATTGGGTTATTTTACACACACACACAAAACGTGGGAAGGAGTTTCGCAACTTCCGCCCCTTTTGCACTCATACAATAAAAGGGGGACAAGGGAAAGAAGAGGGAACAGAGCAAGACCACGATAAAAAAGAGAGTTATGGTTTCACATGAGTCCTGAATCAGGAGTCCAGAAGTGTATTCCTTCAGAGGTTAGCAGGCTGAAACTATTGCAGGGTGATCCAACTTTCCAGAAGTGAGGATTTCCATGACAGGAGAAGGCACATAGAGTCATATAGGCACCGATACAGGAGTTCCAATGTGCCAGTAGTACACAGAGTAGATGAGGGCCCAGCCATTTACCTGGACAGAGTTCTTTCTGCTGCTACCTGTTAGGTGGTAAAATGGTAGACTACCCGGATTCAGTTCCACACAGCAAAGTACAGGTTCTAGCAGCTTGGGGGAGGTCATGTGACGTGCCTCCCACTTCTTCTCCTGAGCATTGGACAAAGGATGTATTTTCCAAGGTTTGGAGTCTTGAGAGGTTTAATAGAGGAGTCAGGGTTCCATTTGTCCTTGCAGACAGACCATCTCTGTTGGTAAGGGGTCTGCCTTAGAAACGTGAAGGGTGCTGGTGAATTTCTTTGGCTCCTTAGACAGCACCTTCCAAACCCATGACCGCTACCATCTGGAAAGACAAGGGCAGCAGATACATGGGAACACCACCACCTGGAAGTTCCCCTCCAAGCCACACACCATCCTGACTTGGAAATATATCACCGTTCCTTCACTATCGCTGGGTCAAAATCCTGGAACTCCCTCCCTAACAGCACTGTGGGTGTATCTACACCACATGGACTGCAGCGGTTCAAGAAGGCAGCTCACCACCAACTTCACAAGGGGCAACTAGGGATGGGCAATAAATGCTGGCCCAGCCAGCAAAGCTCACATCCCGTGAATGAAAAACAAAATTGATTTTCTGCACTCAGAGGGGCAGTCAGCAGTCACATGGTGGTGTGGTGGTCATGTCACTGGACTAGTAATCTAGAGGCCCAGCCTAACGCTCTGGGGACAGGGGTTCAAATCCCACCACAGCAGCTGGTGGAAATTTGAATTCAATTAATAAATCTGCAATATAAAGCTAGTCTCAGTAATAGTGACCATGACAACTATCAACAATTGTTGTAAAAACCCATCTGGTTCACTAATGTCCCTTTAGGGAAGGAAATCTGCCATGCTTACCTGGTCTGGCCTACATGTGACTCCAGACCCACAATGTGGTTGACTCTTAAATGCCATAAGTTGAAGGGGAACAAATGCTGGCCCTGCCAGTGATGCCCACATCCCATGATAGAGTAAAGGAGAAGTTGAGACTGAACCAGTCTTTTTTAAAGGTTCATTATCATTTCCTTGATTTATACTCTGCTTATAAAGCCCCGGGTCTTGTATGTCTTTTCTCAATCTGCCCATCTACCTTCAACAAATACCCCCAGGCCTCCCTGTTCCTGCAGCTCCTTTAGAATTGTACTCTTCATTTCATATTGCCTCTCCTCATTCTTCCTGCCACAATATAATCACTTCAAGTGACCCTGCGATAACTTTAAACTGCCACGTCCATGTATGCCACCAGGCCGTCTATGTCCTTTTGAAGTCACCTCCTCACAGTTCAGAATACTTTCAAGTTTTTTGTTAATCTGCAAGTTTTTAAATTGCACCCCGTTCACCCACATCTACATCATTATCATACATCAAGAAAAACAAGGAGCCAGAGTCAGCCATTCGGTCCCTCAAGCCTTCTCCGCCATTTAATAAGGCCATGGCTGATCTGATAGTAACCTCAAGTCTGCATCTATCTCACCTACCCCCGATAACCTATCACCCCCATGTTTACCAAGAATCTCTCCACCTCTTCCTTGTGCAAACTTCCTCCTTTTACTTTTAACACACCCAAAAACCCCACTTCACAGGTATACGTCACACCGTCTCTTAAGTAGTCATTCGATTTTCCCGCACCCAAAGTGATTTTCAGCTCCCGAGGGTTTATCCCTGTTCCTTTCCTTTTGCAGCCTGGTAACTTTTAACCCCAGAGCTGTCTTACACGGTGAGGGATTTTCACGGCAATTCTCCCTCTAGTACAAGCCAGGCGAATCTTCCAGCCCCGTTTCAAATCCTCACCAATTTGGTCTTTTCAATCCGAGCGCGAGCTCCCCCCTGTCCTCCACCAGCCCCTCCCCACCAGCTCCCAGCATTCCTGCACGGTGAATCATAGACACTTTCCGCTTCTGGATGCCCCCTCTCTCCCGGACCCTGGCACACTGCCTGCGTCTTGTGAGTTTTCAGGATATTTTAGAAACCCTTTCCCTCTCAAAACCTATCTCCGTGGCAATGTGAATCACGTGGGCCTGGTATCCAGGTAGAAATGCTGATTAACTATCTTTGAGACCCCAACTCTCTTTCAGCTTGGAATTAAATAAATGGACAGTATAAAGTATAATTGTGTACAACCCAACATTCTCAACACTTCCTGGAACTTTGGAGACCAGCAGTTTAACCACTGTAAACACAGACGCTACTACCGTTGTCCCCAAACATGAAACCTTACACCTTCTCTCCAGCAAACAACCTGCCCTTTAATCTTTTAACACCCCCTCACCCAGGCCTTTAGTCAGGCAGACCTCAGAACAGTCATAAAACCCCCTTAATTTTACCCTAAATTAAATACATAGTCACGAAACACAATCTTATAAACCTCAGATTTGTAACACCAACCTCTTCCCACCCTTTTTCTATTTATATGATCATAGAAGACTTTTGGATGCCCTTTTGTTAGTCACCAGTCTCTTCTCATACACTCCCTTTGCCTCTCTTAATTCTTTTAACATTTACGCTCTGAACTTTCTGTATTTGGCCTGGTTCTCACTTGTATTTTATCATTAGCACCTTTTGTATGACATTTGTGACCTTTTCTGCTTCAAATGTATTCTCTACCTCTTTGGTTATTCAGAGACGTCTAGCTTTGGTTGGTCTACCTCTCCCCCTTGTGGGAATGTACCTCAACTGTACTCAAACCATCTCCTCTTTAAACACAGACCGACTTTTCCATTCTAGTTTCACCTGCCAATGTTTAATTCCAATTTACCTGGGACAAATCCGATCTCATTCCACTGGAATTGACTCTCCTCGTGTTTGTTTCCAGGCAGCTAAGAACAGGGCTCCAAGGACTGAACCACCCCGCCCGTGTAATTCTAATTACAGCAGTTCCTATCGAGAATATCTTGCCTGTCTTAGAATGAAGAAACATCACATTGCACACTGCCTGCGTGGTACATGTTCAATGGCTCCGGTATCTCTGGATTAATTTTATTTTCTCCTCTCTTCACAGTTTCAGCGGCCAGGCCTGCACTATAAAGTAAATATCAGCTAGCGTGCCTATTTATTTAATTTCCTATAAATCCTTATCTTCCTGTAGAATAGCACCTGCCCGCCTCATGGCAAATAGGAAGGGGAGGCAGCGCCAGTGAATAAAACCACTCCAGCTTTGACCCCTGACCTGAGCAGTGTTACTAATCTCAGCCTGGACAATAACTGGCCGTTATGCATCCTCTGCCTGAACTACTGGCCAATGTATACTGCTTAGGCTTATACATTAAAAATAACCATTTGGACAGGCTACCCCTACTCCCAAAGAACTAGAGCCCAGAGCAGAGGCTGCCTCTGTGCCAATGGAACCACACCCACAACATTAAGCACTTTCAAGAAGTGGGGAGAAAAGTGGTTTCCCAACTTTCTACGGCAGTAATTTTATAATGTGGAATAGCACAAAAAGGCGCAACTCGCATTTATACAGCACCGACCACAACCATAGGATGTATCAAAGCATTTCAACGGAGTACCTTTGACGTGTAGTCACTACTTTTTCTTAGGCAAACACAGCAGTCAATTTGTAAACAGTGAAGTCCCACAAATAACAATAATATAAATGACCAGATAATCTGCTTTTGGAGGTCTCGACATAAGGCAACTTGGAACGAGGAGTGGTCAGCTATTCTATTCAGGTCCTATCCTTCAGAGCAATCTAACCCAAAACTTCTACATAACCACCTTTAGAAAGAGATTCCATACTCATCCCAAAACAAACTCCTAAACATTGACACATCCTCACATCCCACGCTACTGATCTCAGCCTAGTTGCCTTCCCTGGGACAGCACATCAATGGACCAGGCAGCCCAGAAACCATCACCTCATTTTTCTATTTTCCCCAAATGTGAGAACTCATTAGCCACATCAAGCTCTCTCCAGTTACCATTGCATTACACATTTATCAGTAATTCTCCGCTAACCTCTCAATGCTGAAGGGGATGGTAATTTTGGGGTTTGTTCCTGAGGTCATGGTAATAGCTGACTACAAGTACATAAAAGCACAGCCATGGAGTGTAGACAGCACCTGAATTCAGAGACTTGTGCAGGGTTCCAGAGTCCTAAGCAGCAAGCTGGGCAACGAGTCAGGACTTCCTTTGTAACCACCAGGCAAGTTTCAGCTTCCTTTCTCGTTTCGCGTTCCTTCTTGTCTTCTCTTCCTGCTGTAATCCTGTCAGTGGCTCTTTCTACCTCTTTTGTTTCATCCTCTTCCTCGTTCTCTTCACTGCTACTTTGAAGAAACCTTCAAGCAAGATTTCAATCTTAAATTTGCATATAGAAAGCAATCATGCAACCAGTAGACATTATGATGTGGTTACTAGATCAGTATGTAATCTGATCTCGCAGATTGAGAGGATTTAAGTGCAGCATTGGTGCAACTGGTCTGCCTTGCACCTATACTACATCAAACAGCTATGGTATACTTGCACAAAAGATAAAAACAAGATACTGGGGATGCTGGAAATCTGAAAGAAAAACAGAAAATGCTGGAAAATCCCAGCAGGTCTGGCAGCATCTGTGGAGAGAGAAAAAGAGTTAACGTTTCGAGTCCATAGTCATACGGTCTCGAAAGGTTAACTCTGTTTCTCTCTCCACAGATGCTGCCAGACCTGCTGGGATTTTCCAGCATTTTCTGTTTTTATTTTATATATGATACACTTGCAGCCTGAATCCAAAGTCATGTGGAGTGAGGTTTGCTGAAGGAGGGAATCTGATTATGTGTTGCCCAAAGTCAATTTGGTCTTAATTCTAGATTTACACTCCAAAGTTTAGCATTGGTGCGTCTATAAACCATTTCCCTGGTAATAAACAAGTAGTGTAAATGCACCCAAAAACTGGCAATGCATGAACTCGTGAATGGGCTTTTACACCTGGAAAAGAGTTAACAAACTGCAAACAAGGCTAGAATATTTGCTAAAGTCTTAATTTCTTGGACACAAACATCTCCAAGTTTTGTAAGGTCCTTTCAGCTTCCTGATGGCTCATTGCATTCATAGTGTAACATTAAATCGTATAGACCAGAAAGTGCAAGGTTTGATTCTCAGTGCCCGAATTTGATCTTAGTTGGGGAAGCGGTTGGGTGGGTGGTTGAGTGGGTGGTGGGAGGGGGTTGGGGGGGAAAAGAGAGTGTACTTCCATTGCATCTCAATTAAAATTGGGTAGCTTCTGTAGTGGCAGAATGAAAGGGAAAATGACAGTGTGTCGGGTGAGGACAGATGTGGGCTGCAATATCCTCCCTTGTTGCGCATCCTGCCCTCACTCACTCACTCTTTGGGCTTATGTCTGGAAACTGGTCACCTCGATAATGGAAAGGAGCCTTTGAAACTATACCCGGGCAGCAGTAATCCACAGCACCAGGGGAGGAGGTAGAAAACCAAAACAAAGAACGCTGTTACTTTGAAATAAAAACAGATGTGTTGGAAGTAATCTTTGAGTCTAATTCTGAGAAAAAGATATTATTGAAAACATTTTGTGTCGAGTCTGTTCATCATTTCCTAACGTCAGTCCGAAGTGGATACTTGAAACCCACTGAATTAAATCCTTAAATTCAGATTTGCTAAACATTTGCATATTCATTCACACAGCTGCTTGATCTCAAAGAGTTGAAGGTACTTGCCTAGCTTTGTCAAGTCCCGCACCCAATTCCACATAGTCAATGGTCCCATTATTGTCCTGGTCCAACAACTTGGCCAAGGTGTGTAGCTGAGCTTCCACACAGGGGATGTTCAAGTCTCGCATTCCTGGGATATTGAAAACATGAATTGCTTATTAGCATTTTCACAGTATGCTACGTACTTCTTATATTTATTCGCATTTTGTTGTTGGGGAGACTCCCTATCTTTTCTTAAGCCCCCCCCCACCACCATTCCATGAGCCACAAACCATCCCCAGCCAGAGGAGGGTGGAAAGCTGGCAATGTTCTGCCCAGTTTCTGTTATCGAGAAACCAGATAGAAGGCTGATACCCAGTGTCTGATCCCACCCAGTGTCTGATCCCACCAAGACCAGCAAGGATAGGGAAGGGGTGAAGAATTAAATCAGTAAGAACTCAATGACACCAAGGTTGGGTTTTAAAAACCTTATATTTTGTAGCACGAGGGGTAGACCAAGGGAACAGAAAGAAGGGAAGAGTTTTTATTTCAACCCAATTGAGAACACAATGAAGGAAGGAGAAGGAAGCTGCAGGAAAGCATGTTTGCAGTTCTAGTGACCGAAAGAAAGTAATTCAGCAAAGAGCTGATCACAATATAAACAATAAACCAGCGATACCAGAGAGATTGTGAAGAGGAAAGTGAGGTGAATGGGGAGTAACCTATTAGTTAATAAGCTTTATCAGAAGATTTAATTGCAGTACTTCAACATTAGTCAGTTGTTTTTTAAGAGATCTAATACTTATTGAGGGGAAAGAACAGCAACAACAACTTGCATTTTAATGAAGATTTTAACATGGTAAAACGACCTAAGGTCCTCCACAGCGGCCTAATCAGAAATAGATTGATATCAAGCCATAGGAAGAGGTATTGGGACTGGTGGCTAAAAGCTTAATCAAACAGGCAGATTTAAAGGAGACGCTTAAAGGAGGAGAGCGAGGTTGAGAGGTTAGGGGAGGGAATTCCAGAGATTAGGGCCCAGACAGCTGAAGGCACAGCAGCCAAGTGAAGGGAGTGGGGGATTCATTTGAGGTCAGAGTTGGAGGAACACAGAATTGATGGAGGACTGTAAGAGTTGAGAGAGAAAAGAAAGATGAGGATTTTAAGATTGAGCAGTAATGGGTAAACAGGATGTGAATTAAGAAACAGGCTGTGGAGTTTCAGATAAGTTCAGCTTATTGGAAAGTGGAAGATAGAAACCCAGACAGAAAAACATAGGAATAATCAGATCTGAAGACTATAAATGCTTGTATTAAAGTTGAGCAGCAGATGGGCTGAGGCAGTAGTGCGGACAGGTGATAGTATCAAGGTGGAAGTAGGTGGTCTTACTAATGGAGAGCAGATGGGGTTGGAAGGTCAGCTGAGGGTCAAAGAGGACACTGAGCTACAAACAGTCTGTTTCCACCTGAGATAGTAGTCAGGGTAAAGTTGGTGGCTAGGGAACAAAGTCTGTAGCAAAGGTCAACAGGAAGAATCATCAACTCATCAGACTGGATGTTAGACGAGTATTCTGATGACGCAGAGGCACTGGAGGGGTCAAGAGGGTTGGTGGTTAGATAGAGGTCAGAGTTATCAGTGTAGTTGTGAAAACTGTCATTTTGTCTTCAGATTTTGAAAATGTAATATCATATTGCAGAAGGAGGTCATTTGTATCATGTCTGTGCTGTCTCTTTGTAACAACTATACAATTAATTCCATTCCCCAGCTCTTTCACCATAGCCTTGCAACTTTTTCCTTTTCAAGTATATTTCCAAATCCCTTTTGAAAGTTACTACGGAAATTGATTTTTAAAAATTCATTCATGGGATGTGGGTGTCGCTGGCTAGGCCAGCATTTATTGCCCATCCCTAATTGCCCTTGTTTCGAGGATCAACCAGATTGCTGTGGGTCTGGAGACCAGGCAAAGGCAGCAGATTTCCTTCCTGAATGGACACCAGTGAACCAGGTGGGTTTTTACAACAATCGGCAATGGTTTTGTGGTCATCATCAAATCTTTAATTCCAGATTTTTACTTAATTCAAATTCAACCATCTGCCGTGGTGGGATTCAACCCCGGGTCCCCAGAGCATTACCCTGGGTCTCTGGAATACTAGCCCAGTGACAGTACCACTATGCCACTGCCTCCCCTCCCAAGCAGTGCATTCCAGATCATAACAATTTGCTATCAGTTAATCCAAACATTTTTGTAAATAAGGGAGAGTCATTACCAAGTTTAAATTCCTCATACTGCAGAATCCCATTCCCGATTTTGTCGTACTTGGAAAAGAGTCCCATTGCCTGTTGGTAGTGTGTCTTCAGCCAATTGTCCATTCGATTCAGGAAGGATTCATATTCTTTAACGTTACTTTGGAAACGTATGCTTGCCTTTTCAAGCTCCTCCTTTTCCAAAACACGTAAAACACAGGTTTGGTTTGCTGCTCAGAATTCACAGAAATTATCTTTCTATAATTTGTACAGTGTTTGTATCTGTAAATACAGAGGACACAGCAGTTCTATAACATGTAGATGGTGTCTCTGTATACAGCAGGATACACTAGCTCTGTATAGTTTGGACAGGGTGTGTGCCTCCACACTCAGTGGGACATACGGGGCTGGATTTCTACTTGTCGGTGGAGACTGGACCCAGTGTGGGCGCGATATAAGAATTGCGGGGGGCAGGAGGTATGGGGAACCCGCATGCCTCTGATTAACAGGCCCTCATGGTTGCTGCCCGCCTTTACCACTGGCACTCTGCAGGCAATTCCCACTTCCTGAAGACAATCAGCACCGACAATAGGCATCAAACTCACTCCTGCCCAATTAGGGTATTTACATTTAAAAATAACGACATGTGCATGACGGGTTGATGAGCAGGATCAAGACCAGAAATTCATCCTGGCGTCAGGTTCCTGTGAAAATCTGGCCCGCTATGACTGTATAATAAGCACAAAAGGTGCTTACGGCACACAAGCACCAGGCAAGGACCATCTCCAACAGGAGGGAATCTAACCATCTCCCTTTGACATTCAATGGCATTACCATTGCTGAATCCCCCACTATAAACCTGGGGTTGTACACTGACCAGAAACTTAATTGGACCAGCCATATAAATATTATGGGTACAAGAGGCTGGGAATTCTGCGGCGAGTAACTTACCTCCTGACTTTCCAAAGTCTGTCCACCATTTCCAAGGCACAAGTCAGGAGTGTGATGGAATACCCTCTACTTACCTGGATGAGTGCAGCTCCCACAACACTCAAGAAGCTCAACATGGCCCGAGACAAGAAACAGGGTCCTCACGCGACATTATTTTTAAATGTAAATGCCCTAATTGGACAGGAATGAGTTCAATGCCTTATTGGTGGTGCCGAGTGTCTCCAGGAAGCGGGAACTGCCTGCAGAGTGCCGAGAGGCAGGCAGCAACCATGATGGAGCCTGCCGCTGCCTTGCTGAAGAGAGCTGTCTGCTCCTCAGAGGGCCAGCGATCCACTTGATCGTCACCCCATCCAGCACCTTAAATATTCACTCCATCCACCACTGATGCACAGTGGCAGCAGTGTGTACCACCTACAAGATGCACTGCAGCAACTCATCAAGGCTCCTTCAACAGCATCTTCCAAATCCACGACCCCTACCATCTAGAAGGACAGGGGCAGCAGACACATGGGAACACCACCACCTGGAAGTTCACCTCCAAGCCACACACCATCCTGACTTGGAAATATATCGCCGTTCCTTCACAGTTGCTGAGTCAAGATCCTGGAACTCCCTCCCTAACAGCACAGTAGGTGTACCTACACCACATGGACTGCAGCAGATCAAGGAGGCAGCTCACCACCACCTTCTCAAGGGGCAATTAGGGATGGGCAATAAATGCTGGCCCAGCCAGCAATGCGCATATCCCAAAAACAAATCCATTTTGTAAGGAAAAATGAGGAGAGGCAAAAGAAAACAAAGGATGCAATTCCAAAGGGAATGCAGAGACAGAGAGAGCTGTGGTTAAATGTGCACAAATTGTTAAATTGGCAGGGCAGGTTAAGAAAGCAGTTAAAAGGACATACAGTTTTCTGGGTTTTATAACTAGAGGCATAGAGTACAAAAGCAAGGACAATATGATGAATCATAAAGAACACAGGCGTGGGCTTAACTGTGTCCAATTCTAAGCAACACACTTTAGGAAAGATGTGAATACAAAAAAGAATTGCAAAAATGATTCCAGGGATAAGGGACTTCAGTTACATGGGTAGAATAGAGAAGCTGGGGCTATTCTCCTTAGAGAAGAGAAGGTTGAAAGACTTGAGAGGTGATTAAAATCATGAGGGGTCCAGGCACAGTAGAAAGAGAGAAACATGTTCCCATTGGCAGAAGGATCAGGAACCAGAGGACATCAATATAAGGTGAATGGTAAAACAGCCAATGCCGACATGTGGAGAAACTATTTTTTATGCAACAAGTGGCTATGACCTGCAGTGCGCTTGCCTTTGAAAGTGGTGAAGCCAGATTGAATCATGGCTTTTAAAAGGGAATTGGATAAGCAACTGAAGAGAGAAAAAAATTACAGGGATAAAAGGAAAGAGCTGGGGAGTGGGACTAATTGATTTGCTCTTGTAGAGAGCCAAAGCCAAAAGCCTCCTGTGTTGTAACCACTTTATGACTCTATGTTTAAGCTGATTAAAGGAACTGATAGAGAGAAACTTCCCTTTGGTGGGGAGAGTTTAGGACGAGGTGGGGATATTGTTAAATTTAGAGATAGGTCATTCAGGTATTAGGTCAAGAGATGCTTTTTCACATGGAAATTTGGAACTCTCTCTCCCCCAAAAGGCAGTTGTGACTGGGAGACAGCTGAAAATGTCAAAACTGAGATTGATTTTTTCTTTAGGCAGGCCTATTACAGGCTATGGAACCAAGGCAGGTAGATGGAGTTAAGAAACAGGTCTGGCATGATGGAGTTGAATGGTGAAATGGGCCTGAGGGGCTGAATGTCCCACTCCTATTCCTCTGTTTCTTCCTAAGGATCCTCAACCTTTCTGACCTCAATATAACCTCAGTGGGTACAGCTTGCACAGATGCCACATGAACATGAATAGAGCGACCATACTTACTACGTTTCTTTTCTCTTTAGCCAGTGCTTGTTCCGTCTGCTTTTTATGCTTTTTCTTTGCAATTCCTCGAGGAGTATCTTCATTTTGGCTCTGTACTTCCCTGGTGTTAAGAGTTTTCACTGCATCTGCAGTCTTCATATCAGAGGCAGGGGTAGAACTTCTGAAAAAAGGCATTATACAGAATTTTTAATTCCTGTGACAGGATCATTCAAACCTTCAAAAGGTGGATTACATATTTCTTATCTTTAATCCATCATTAACCAGAGTCTGATAATCCACCCTTAGACAGTCTGAGCGCACCACTACACTGTCTAGAGAAATGTACCCCCAAAAGCAGGCACCACACAGGGTTAGATACAGAGTAAAGCTCCCTCTACACTGTCCCCATCAAACACTCCCAGGACAGGTACAGCATGGGGTTAGATACAGAGTAAAGCTCCCTCTACACTGTCCCCATCAAACACTCCCAGGACAGGTACAGCACGGGGTTAGATACAGAGTAAAGCTCCCTCTACACTGTCCCCATCAAACACTCCCAGGACAGGTACAGCATGGGGTTAGATATAGAGTAAAGCTCCCTCTACACTGTCCCCATCAAACACTCCCAGGACAGGTACAGCACGGGGTTAGATACAGAGTAAAGCTCCCTCTACACTGTCCCCATCAAACACTCCCAGGACAGGTACAGCACGGGGTTAGATACAGAGTAAAGCTCCCTCTACACTGTCCCCATCAACACTCCCAGGACAGGTACAGCACGAGGTTAGATACAGAGTAAAGCTCCCTCTACACTATCCCCATCAAACACTCCCAGGACAGGTACAGCACGGGGTTAGATACAGAGTAAAGCTCCCTCTACGCCGTCCCCATCAAACACTCCCAGGACAGGTACAGCACGGGGTTAGATACAGAGTAAAGCTCCCTCTACACCGTCCCCATCAAACATTCCCAGGACAGGTACAGCACGGGGTTAGATACAGAGTAAAGCTCCCTCTACACCGTCCCCATCAAACACTCCCAGGACAGGTACAGCACGGGGTTAGATACAGAGTAAAGCTCCCTCTACACCGTCCCCATCAAACGCTGCCAGATGATGCATCTGGGACAGAACATTCTAGCTTTGTGTTTGGCATTTTTTTCTTTCTTGCTTAATCTGTTGTCTTAATCTGTTCTGTCTTTATCTGCTTAAATCTTTCATCGATTCTCTTCCTGTTTTTCTCTCACTATTTCTCTTTGATCCATTTCTCTTCATATCTCCTCCTTTCTGTATTTTTATCACCTGTAATTCTGTCTCCATTTCTCTCATTATTCTCTTTTGTAAAAACCTGTTTTCTCTAACTGACTGTCATCGCCTCCCTGTTTCGAGACGACTCTCGGCGTCTCTGTCGCTGTTTGATTCTCTGAGACTATTACTCTCTCCTTCTCTCTCCTACTCCAGTCTCTCTCTCTCCTATTCCAGTCTCTCTCTCTCTCTCTGTCCTACTCCAGTCTCTCTCTCTCCTATTCCAGTCTCTCTCTCTCTCTCTGTCCTGCTCCAGTCTCTCTTTCTCCTATTCCAGTCTCTCTCTCTCTCTCTGTCCTACTCCAGTCTCTCTCTCTCCTATTCCAGTCTCTCTCTCTCTCTCTCTGTCCTACTCCAGTCTCTCTCTGCGTTTTTCATTTCTTGCTTTTCTTTCTACCCGTTTCCCTGTGGTGCAAAAATCACCTTTTCTTTCTGGTTTCCTTCACGTTCTCTTTCGGCATATCTGAAATCTTACCGCCAATAACCTGACCAAAAATTAAACCACCCTGATAGCCGCGATATGTGCTCTGCCCCCGGACGCGTTGCTGGGACGCGCTAAGTGTTGTTGGGTCTGGGATGTGTGTGTGTTGTTGCTGTTGTTGTTGTTGCTACCCTCTGATTGCCATTCGGTCACCATAAAGCACTGCAGGGCTCCCATTGTTTAACTATTCCCTCCTACCCACCCAAGCGGCAGCAAGGGAGGCATCAAACCCTCCAGGGGAATTTTAATGAGGATCCAGCCCTCCCCAGTGACTCTCTTTGGAAAGTGTGATGGGCCCTTCAGCGGTGAACAATCCTCTGCATTTTCTGGCCCTGGAGTGGGGCCACTCTTTAATGTGAAAAACTTGAGATAAAACTTTTTAGTCCTCGGTGCCGGGACTCACCTATTGACAATCGGTGGAGGAGTCAGTGTCTTCAGGAGAGCAGGGGAAGTGGTGAACAGAGCAGTAACAGTACACTACAGGACCCGGTATACAGGGAGTCATGGGGGCTTGTGAGAAAGGTACCATGACCATCATGGTGGATTTTAATCTTTATATAGATTGGACAAATCAGATTGGCAAAGATAGCCTGGATAATGAGTTGATAGAGTGTTTTGAGGTCAGTTTGTTACAGCAGCACCAATCTGACAGCAGGAACACTAGATCTGGTAATCTACAATGAGACAGGATTATTTTTAAATCTAAAACTAAAACTTTGTTAGTCTTTCCACCCCACCCCCACTAGAGCTGTACCTTGAGTATCCTGCCATCCATTCTTAATTAGCACTTTTCTTAGATAATATCACCACCTTCAACACCTCTTTGATCCTTTTGTCTGTGACATCTTTTGATTATCTGCTCCTATCACTGCTTGCTTATCCCCACAACCACCCCACCCTCAACTTCTCTCTCCCCCCGCCCCCCCACCTTAGACCAGCTTATATTTCACCTCTCTCCTAACTATACTCAGTTCTGCCGAAGGGTCATGAAGACTTGAAACGTTAACTGATTTCTTCTCCACCGATGCTGCCAGACCTGCTGAGTTTTTCCAGGTAATTCTGTTTTTGTTTTTAATTAGTGACCTGGTAGATAGCAGTGATCATATGATTGAATTTCACATTCAGTTTGAGGGCGAGAGTGTTTTAAAGACTAGTGTTTTAAACAAGGGTAATTATGAGGGCATGAAGACAGAGCTGGCTAGAGTGAACTGGGAAATTAGGTTGAGGGATAGGTCAGTAGAGATGCAATGGCAAACATTTAAGGAGTTATTTCAGAATACACAGAAAAGATGTGTTCCAGTGAGAAAGAAAGGCTCTAGGGGAAGGACACACCATCCTGTGGCTAACTAAAGAAGTTAAAGATAGTACCAAATTGAAATAAAAAGCATATAATTCTCCAAAGATGAGTGGCAGGTTAGAAGATTGGGCAGAATATAAAGAACAGCAAATAATGACGAAAAGATTGATAAGGAGGGAGGAATTAGAGTACAAGAGAAAGCTAGCCAGAAATATAAAAACAGATAGTAAGAGTTTCTACAGGTATTTAAGATGGAATAGAGTAAGTAAAATGAGCATTGGTCCCCTAGAAAGTAAGACTGGGGAATCAATAATTGAAAATAAGGAGATAGCAGATGAATTGAACAGATATTTTGCACCTTTCCTCACTGTAGAGGATACAAGTAACATTCCAGAAATAATTGTGAATCAGGAGGTGGAAGAGAAGGAGGAACTTAAAACAATTATGATCACCGGGGAAAGGGCACTGAGAAAATTATTAGAACTAAAAGCTGACAAGTCCCCAGGTCCTGATGGGCTTCATCCTAGAGTCTGAAAAGAAGTGACTGCTGAGATCGTGGATGCATTGGTTTTAATTTTCCAAAATTCCCAGATTCAGGAAAGGTCCCATCAGATTGGAAAATAGTGAATGTGACTCCTCTATTCAAGAAAGGAAGGGAACAGAAAGCAGGAAACTACAGGCCAAATAGTTTAACATCTGCCGTGGGAAATTGCTGGAATCTATTATTGAGGAGGTTATAACACGGCACTTAGAAAATCTCAATGCAATCAGGCAGAATCAACATGGCTTTAGGAAAGGGAAATCATTTTTGACTAATTTATTGGAGTTATTTGAGGAAGTAACAAGCAAGGTGGATAAAGGGGAACCTGAGGATGTGCTGTACTTAGATTTCCAGAAGGCATTTGAAAAGGTGCCACATCAAAGGTCACCAAGCAAAATAAGAGTTGATAGTGTAGGGGTAACATATTAGCATGGAAAGAGGATTAGTTAGCTAACAGGAAGCAAAGGGTAGAGATAAATGGCATGATGTGGCGACTGGAATGCCACAGGTGTCAGTGCTGGGGCCTCAACTTTGGATGAAGGGACCAAATGTATGATTGCTAAATTTGCTGATGACACAAAGATAGATAGGAAAGTAAGTTGTGAAGAGGGCACAAGGGACACTGATAAGTTAAGTGAGTGGGCAAAGATTTGACAGATGGAGTATAATGTGGGAGAATGCAAACTTATCCATTTTGGCAGGAAGAATGGAAAAGCAGCAAATGAATTGAATGGAGATCGATGGCAGAAATCTGAGGTACAGAGGGATCTGGGTATCATGGTATTTGAATCAGGAAAAGTTAGTATGCAGGTGCAGCAAGTAATTAGGAAGGCAAATGGAATGTTGTTTTTTTTTTAAGGGGAATGGAATATAAAAGTAGGGATGTTTTGCTATAGTTCAAAGGATGTTGGTGAGACCACATCTGAGTACTGTGTACAGTTTGGTTTCCTTATTTAAGAAAGGATATAAATGCATTAGAAACAGATCTAGGAAGGTCCCAATGCGGTCTCCTCTACATTGGAGAGACCAAACGCAAACTGGGCGACCGTTTTGCGGAACACCTGCGGTCTGTCCGCAAGAAAGACCCAAACCTCCCTGTCGCTTGCCATTTTAACACTCCACCCTGTTCTCTTGCCCACATGTCTGTCCTTGGCTTGCTGCATTGTTCCAGTGAAGCCCAACGCAAACTGGAGGAACAGCACCTCATCTTCCGACTAGGCACTTTACAGCCTTCCGGGCTGAATATTGAATTCAACAACTTTAGATCTTAAACTCCCCCTCCCCCCATCCCCACCCCGTTTCTCTCCCCCCCCGCACCCCCCCCTTTTTTTTCAATAATTTATATAGATTCTTCTTTCCCCACCTATTTCCATTATTTTTAAATCTAAAACTAAAACCTTGTTAGTCCGTCCACCCCACCCCCACTAGAGCTGTACTTTGAATATCCTGTCTTCCATTCTTAATTAGCACTTTTCTTAGACAAATATCACCACCTTCAACACCTCTTTGACCCTTTTGTCTGTGACATCTTTTGATTATCTGCTCATCTCCACAATCACTACATCCTCAACGTCTCTCTCCCCCCCACCCCCCCCCCCCCCCACCACCTTAAACCAGTTTATATTTCTCCCTTCTCCTAACTATGCTTCAGTTCTGCCGAAGGGCCATGAAGGCTCGAAACGTTAACTGATTTCTTCTCCGCCGATGCTGCCAGACCTGCTGAGTTTTTCCAGGTAATTCTGTTTTTGTCTAGGAAGGTTCACTTGACTGATATCTGGGATGAGGACATTAGTTTATGAGGAAAGGTTGGACAGGCTGGGCCTGTATCCATTGGAGTTTAGAAGATTGAGGGATAATCTTACTGAAATATAAAATCCTGGGGGATTTGACGGGGTGGATGCTGAGAGGATGTTTCCCCTTGTGGGAGAGATGAGAACTAGGGGACACAGTTTAAAAATCAGGGGTCTCCCGTTTAAGATGGGGATGAGAAGAAATTTTTCCTCTGAGGCTTGTGAATCTTTGGAACTCTCTTCCCCAGTAGAGGCAGGGTCAGTGATTATTTTTAAGGCAGAGGTGGATTCCTGACTAACAAGGGGGTGAAAGGTTGTTGGGGGTAGGCGGAATGTGGAGTTGAGGTTACATTAAGATCAGCCACGATCTTAATAAGAGGAGCAGGCTCTATGGGCCCAATGGCCTACTCCTGCTCCTCATTCGTACATTTGTTTGTATGTATTTAAAATGTCAAAAAGACCAAAGAGAATCAAGGGCACAACATACCTGCTTTTCTGCTAATTCTACATTGGCGAGACCAAACACAGACTGGGTGATTCCCATGTGTCTGCTGCCCTTGTCCTTCTAGATGGCAGTGGTCGTGGGTTTGGAAGCTACTGTCTAAGAGGGCTCGGTGAGTTTCTGCAGTGCATCTTGTGGATGGTGCACACTGCTGCTACTGTGCGAATGGTGCTGAACATTGTGAAAACATCAGTGAACATCCCCACTTCTGACCTTACGATGGAAGAAAGGTCATTGATGAAGCAGCTGAAGATGGTGGGGCCTAGGACACTACCCTGAGGAACTCCTGCAGTGATGTCCCAGAGCTGAGATGACTGACCTCCAACAACCACAACCACCTTCCTTTGTGCTATGTATGACTCCAACCAGCGGAGAGTTTTACCCCGATTCCCACTGACCCCAGTTTTGCTAGGTTCCTTGATGCCACACTCAGTCAAATGCTGCCTTGATTTCAAGGGCAGTCACTCTCACCTCACCTTGGGAGTTCAGCTCTTTTGTCCATGTTTGAACCAAGGCTGTGAAGAAGTCAGGAGCTGAGTAGCCCTGGCAGAACCCAAACTGAGTGACAGCGAGCAAGTTATTGTTAAGCAAGTTATTGTTAAGCAAGTTATGTTTAAGTGCTGTTAAGCAGAGGAGGTGATGGTGTAGTGGTATTATTGCTGGACTAGTAATCCAGAGACCCAAGGTAATTCTCTGGGGACCTGGTTTCGAATCCACCACAGCAGATGGTGGACTTTGAATTCAATAAAAATCTGGAATTAAAATCATGAAATGATTGTCACCTGTTGTAAAAACCCATCTGGTTTACTAATATCCTTTAGGGAAGGAAATCTGGCCTATATGTGACTCCTTGCTGTGGTTGACTCTTTAAAACAAAAAATGCCCTCTGAACAAGATGGCTGCAAATGCTTCAGCCTTATCTTTTGCACTGATGTGCTGGGCTCCCCCATCATTGAGGATGGGGATATTTGTGGAGCCTCCTCCTCCAGTGAGTTGTTAATTGTCCACCACCATTCACGACTGGATGTGGCGGGATTGCAGAGCTGAGATCTGGTCCATTGGTTGTGAGATCGCTTAGTTCTGTCTATCACTTGCTGCTTATGCTGTTTGGCACACAAGTAGTCCTGAGTTGTAGCTTCACCAGGTTGACACCTCATTTTTACATATGCCTGGTGCTGCTCCTGGCATGCCCTCCTGCACTCTTCATTGAACCAGGGTCGGTCCGCAAACATTACCCAGGCCTCCCTGTCGCTTGTCATTTCAACACTCCACCCTGCTCTCTTGCCCACATGTCCGTCCTTGGCCTATTGCATTGTTCCAGTCAAGCTCAACGCAAACTGGAGGAACAGCACCTCATCTTCCGACTAGGCACTTTACAGCCTTCCGGACTGAATACTGAGTTCAACAATTTTAGACCTTAAATTCCCTCCTCCATCCCCACCCCCTTTTCGATCCCCCTTTTTTCCAATAATTTATATAGATTGTTCTTTTTCCACCTATTTCCATTATTTTTAAATGTATTTCCATCCATTGTTTTATCTCTACCTTTTAGCCTATTTCGATCCCTTCCCCCCACCCCACCCCCACTAGGGCTATCTGTCCCTTGCTCGTCCTGCTTTCTACCCTTAATGTTACCAATTAGCACATTTCTTAGCTAATGTCACCACCATCAACACCTCTTTGTCCTTTTGTCTATGACATCTTTTGGCAATCTCCACCTATCACTGGCCCTCTATCCAGCTCTACTTGTCCCCCCCCCCCCCCCCCCTTTAAACCATCTTATATTTCACCTCTCTTCTATTTTTCCTTAGTTCTGTTGAAGAGTCATACGGACTCGAAACGTTAACTGTGTTCCTCTCCGCAGATGCTGTCAGACCTGCTGAGTTTTTCCAGGTATTTTTATTTTTGTTTTTGATCCTCTGGCTTGGTGGGGGAATATGCCAGGCCATGAGATAGAGTGGAGGATATGCCGGGCCATGAGGTTACAGATTGTGGCTGAGTCCAGTTCTGCTGCTGTTGATTGCCCACAGTGCCTCATGGTTGGCCAGACTTGAGTTGAAATCTATCCCTCTTAGCATGGTGGTAGTGCCACACAACATAATGGAGGGTAACAAAAACAAAATTACCTGGAAAAACTCAGCAGGTCTGGCAGCATCGGTGGAGAAGAAAAGAGTCGATGTTTCGAGTCCTCATGATCCTTCAGCAGAACTGAGTCAATGGAGGAATAATGGAGGGTATCCTCAATGTGAAGACAGGACTTTGTCTCCACAATGACTGTGCGGTGGTCACTCCTACCAATACTGTCATGGACAGATGGATCTGCGGCAGGCAGGTTGGTGGGGATGAGGTCAAGTATGTTTTTCCCGCTTGTTGGTTCCCTCACCACCTGCCGCAGACCCAGTCTAGCAGCTTTAGGACTCAGCCAGCTCAGTCAGTAGTGGTGCTACCAAGCCACTCTTGGTGATGGACATTTGTCGGAGATTAATCACACCGAGGCATCATTTCGTCGTAGAAACCCCATTTATTACTTGTGCACAAGGGAGAACAATACAGCGAGAGTTATTGTCTCCAAGCAGAATACACAAAGACTTGCTTAAAAGCATTTTACAACCAATCAGTAAATTTTGTACATCTCAATCCACTTATTTGCATAAGTTTACTGACCAATCCATGTTCCAGTGAATTTCCATTCCTACACCACAAGTGCAGTTGTTTATAATTTGACTATCACAACTTTGATTACATTTGGCCCAAGAGAGAGACACATGGAACGTCTCAAGGCCCATCCTGCTATAGTGGTCAGACAAGATGCTATTGTTCTTCAAGGTTGCAGTGTTTTTCTCTTAAGCCTAAGCATTTAATTCAATTTCTCCATTAACCCTTTCAATACTGAGTGGGCTCTCTATAGTTGTCTAGGCCACCACACATTGAAGTCCCCCACCCAGAGTACATTCTGCACCCTTGCCACCCTCAGTGCTTCCTCCAAGTGATGTTCAACATGGAGGAGCACGGATTCATCAGCTGAGGGAGGGCAGTACGTGGTAATCAGCAGCAGATTTCCTTGCCCATGTTTGACCTGATGCTATGAGACTTCATGGGGTCTGGAGTCGATGTTGAGGACTCCCAGGGCAACTCCCTCCTGACTGTATACCACTGTGCCACCACCTCTGTTGGGTCTGTCCTGTCAGTGAAACAGGCCATACCCAGGGATGGTGATGGTGGCGTCTGGGACATTATCTGTAAGGTATGATTCCATGAGTATGACTAGTCTGTGAGACAGCTCTCCAAATTTTGGCACTCGCCCCCAGATGTTCTCCCCCAGGTGTCAGTAAGGAGGACTTTGCAAGTTCGACAGGGCTGGTTGCTATTGTTGATTCCGGGTGCTCCATCCGGTCCCAGTCTTTATAGGCTTTTTAGCGGATTGGTACAATGGAGTGTGTGGCTAGGCCATTCAGAGGGCAGTTAGGGGTCGATTTGTTGTGCGTCTGGAGTCACATGTAGGCCAGATTAGGTAAGGTCAGCAGATTTCCTTCCCTAAAGCACACTAGTGAGCCAGATGGGTTTTTCCGACAAACAACATGGTCATCATTCAAATTTCACCAGCTGCCGTGGTGGGATTCAAACCCGGGTCCCAGAGCATTCCCCTGGGTCTCTGGGTTACTAGTCCCGGTGCAGACCCAGTCTAGCAGCTACATCCGACAATACCATTATACCACCGCCTCCCCTATTACTCGGTCGTAATATTTCATCTAAATTTAAAGCCAACTATTTCATAATGCTTTTGAACATTAAGTCCGCTTCAGAGCTTGAGCACAACAATCAGACTGACATTCCAGTGCACTGGTGAGGGAGTGCTGCACTGTCAGAGGTGCCATCTTTCAGGTGAAACGGTAAACTGAGGTTTATCTTTCTGCTTAATGTATGTTAAAGATCTCATAGAACCTTTTTGAAGAAGAGCCGGGGGGTTATCTCTGGTATCCTAGCAATTATTTATCCCGCAATCAAAATCGCAAAAAAACAGATTATCTGATCTTTCTCACATTGCTGTTTGTGGAAGTTAGCTGTCACCTTTCCTACATCCCAACAGTAATTACACTTCTAAAGTGCTCTGTACTTTGTGTTTTGAGACATAAAGCGGTCATGAAAAGCACTATATAAATGCAAGTCTTTTTTTTCTTTTTTTAAACCAGTTCCCATAATTTCTAACCACTTCTGTTTTCCTGATGCACAAACTAACAGTTTCACATGTTGGAGGACTCTTGTCTACAAGGCAGGAATTAACAGTTTTAAACAGGAAGTTCCATTATTAGGAATCAAAGACTAGCCTGCTGGAAACATGCTGTTGCATTGAAAAACAACTTTTTGCTAGGAGATGTGCAGTGGTTTACCAGGACGCAATTCACTGTATTGAATGGGGAGATCAGAAAGTTCCCTGGTACACGATACTGATGCCAGACCTGGACTACAACTAAAAATTCAATGTCAACCAGACTTTGAATCACTGCAGGGGTTTTCCTACTTGGAAAAACTAATTTGCACCATGAACAGACTGCTTTCTGACTCCAAAGATGTTTGTTTCTTGATGTTTGTGGGTAGAATTCCTCCCCATCTCCATTTGCTCTCACTTATGAGTAGCCTTAATTAATCTTGCCCCACTTCTAAACATTATTTTATTTCAGCAATCATGCCAACATGGATGGACACCAAAATACGTTACAAATTAAAAATGAACATCTTTAAGGGTCTTGCGACAACACTATACTTAAAATTATATATTTTTTAAAAAAGAGTAGCTTGCTGGGGCAGTGCACCCATGCATCCAATTGCAGTAACTAGGGACATGAGCTCATGTGACGAAACCTCCTAGAATACACCTATGAGAGTTTACGACTCAAATAGTGCTCCTCTGATGTTGGCACTGTGCACTCGCGTGATTAAAGTAGGAGTGTACATGAGCGAATTCAGTATACCAGCAAAGAGCCATGGAGCCATGGAAAAGAAAGACAAGGAGCTAGAACAGTGAGGTCCAAGGAGCCAGGGAAGTTAAGAGGTAAATTCACAGGATCACATTTTTACTTAACTTATCTTAGCATTTACAAATGCTAGGGAAAATTGCACACTGCCAGGGCCATGAGGAAAAAGCAAGGAAGTGGGACTAATTAGATAGCTCTTTCAAAAACCGGACACAGGCATGATGAGCAAATGGTCATCTTCTCTGTTGTAACAATCTACAATTCTGTCGTTAGTAGAACTGGTTACCAAGTGGCTCAAAGCATTGCACTAAGTTAGGGACAGGGTGAAACACTATCTTATTACAAACTACTTTCAAATTATTTTAGATTCCTGGGGCCCTATTGGGAAATATGTGTTATTTATTGACTTGAGAAGTTGCCAGAGTCCAGCAGCATCAGCACTTCCTTCAGTTTTGGATCCATCTCAAATGCTAAATAAGAGCATTTGATGGAGATGTCTCTGATAGACTCATGCTGCACACGCCCTGTGTAGCTTATTGCTGCCCATTTTCTCCTGCCTTTCCCTTATATTCTATATTGGAGGTGCCATGGTGGAGCATCTTGCCGGCCAGCGGAGCTGTGTCCCAGAGGAAGGCTTTGCATGTGGAGATTCTCCATGGCACCACTGGGGACATGGGCTGGGGCGTACCCACTTTACAAATACTCATGCCACTTGTTGCTTGGTTGAAATCATAGTCCATATCTATTCACAGTGCCAGAGCTTGAAATCCTAGTTGACCAATTAAAGAGTTCATTCCTCAACTCATGGTTACATTTTAAGCCCAACATTCATGACTTTCTCTCTGTGGTATGTGAGGATCTACATGAGAACATCAGAGATAGGAGCAGGAGAAGGCCATACAACCTGTTGAGCCTGAGCCTGTACCGCCATTTAATACGATCATGGCTGACCTTGGGCTTCATCTCCACTTTCCCACCTGTTCCCCATATCCCTTGGTTTCCTAAGAGACTAAACATCTGTCTATCCCAGCCTTAAAGGTATTCAATGATGGAGCAACCACAACGCTCTGGGGTAGAGAATTCCAACAGTCACAACACTTTGAGTGAAGAAATTTCTCCTCATCTCCATTCTAAAAGATTATCCCCTTATCCTCAGACTGTGTCCCGATGTTCTAGATTCTCCCAGCCAGGGGAAACAACCTCTCAGTATCTACCCTGTCAAGCCCCTTCAGAATCCTGAATCTTTCAATCGGATCACCTCTCAGTCTTTCAAATTCCAGAGAAAATAGATTCAATGTACTCAGCCTCTCATCATAGGACAACCCTCTCATCCCAGGGACCAGTCCAGTGAACCTTTGCTGTACTGCCTCCAATGCAAGTATATCCCTCCCTAAATATGGAGATCAAAACTGCACACACTATGCTAGGTGTGGTCTCACCAAAACCCTGTACAATCCTGGCAAAATCTCCTTATTCTTGTACTCCAATCCCCATGTAATAAAGACCAACATGCCATTTGCCCTTCTAATATCTGTGTACCTGAATGCTAACTTTCTGTATTCCTAGTATGAGTACACCCAAATTCCTCATCTGAGCATCAACATTTACCAAGTTTCACGCCTTTTAAAAAATACTCAATTCTTATTACCAAAGTGAATAACCTCCCACTCCCCCACGTTATACTCCATCTGCCACCTTGTTGCCCATTTACTTAACCTGTCTACATCCCTCTGCAGCCTCTGTGTGTCCTCCCCACAACCTGCTTTCCACCTGGATTTGTATCGTCAACAACGTTAGACATTATTCTGTCCCTTCACCTGAGTCAATAAAAAATTGTAAGTTGCTGAGGCCCATCACTGATCCTTGTGGGACTCCACTCGTCACAGCCTACCAACTTAAAAATGCCCTGCTTATACCCAATTTTTTCTTCCTGTCTGTTAACCAATCCTCTATCCGTGCTAATATAAACTAGTTGTGGGTTTGCTCTTGGGCCTGTCTAAAACCATCAGCCCTAGGTCCGGGAGAGGCAGGATCCATGCAAAGGGTCGATCCACCTCTTTTGCATGCCTGCTTGGCACAATGTGCAGTAGTATACTTGAGGGCTTCCACAACCAGTGGCCATTGCAACAATGATGAAACTTCTAAAGTTTTTAATTGGTTGGGATGCCCTAAGGTTGTGAAAGGCACTATATAAAAGCAAGTTTTTTTTTCCATAACTGTTATCAATATAAGGAACGACTATATGATTTAGTTCATTGCTTCCAATAGAAATTACTGATTAGCTACAGATGTGAATATGACACAGTTTTATTCTCAGTGTGCTGCTTTGGGAGAAGATTCGATACACGTAATACAATTAAGTGCTTTTCATACATGTACTTAATAAACAAGTTCCACCATTCAGTAACCAATGAAGCATTTCATAACTGTCTAAACACTCACTTTCTGGGTTTTATGTTACTTTTTTTCCAACAAAAGATTAAAACACACATGCATATTCTGTGCGAATACAAGAATTGTGAGCGCGTGCTCAACAGTTTCTAATATTCATTTTTTATTCACTAATAAATACAATTAGCCATTTGTGGCTAACGTATAAGGAACCTTTTAAAAAATTTCCACAGCTGTTAGCTAGGATGGTCTATTTGTCTGAATGATAATTGCTCCCTGAAAGGGCCCCTGCAATTAGTTCTGGTGGCACTGAATTACCCTAGTGCCACTCACACTGGTCCAATTCAAAATAGTTCCATGCCAATACAGTTTCATAAGTGGAACCACAATCTGTAACCTCTTGGCCCGACAGATGCTCCACTCTACCAAGCCAGGGGATCAACCCTGGTTCAATGAAGAGTGCAGGAGGGCATGCCAGGAGCAGTACCAGGCATATCTAAAAATGAGGTGTCAACCTGGTGAAGCTACAACACAGGACTACTTGCGTGCCAAACAGCATAAGCAGCAAGTGATAGACAGGGCTAAGTGATTCCACAACCAACAGATCAGAGCTGAACTCTGCAGTCTTGCCACATCCAGTTATGAATGTTGGTGGAAGCAGTCCATGTCCAAATGCAGCAAAACTTGGACAATATCCAGGCTTGGGCTGACAAGTGGCAAGTAACATTCGCACCACACAGGCAATGACCATCTCCAACAAGAGAGAATCTAACCATCACCCCTTGATGTTCAATGACATTACCATCGCTGAATCCCCTGCTATCAACATCATTGACCAGGAACTGAACTGGACCAGCCATATAAATACTGTGGCTACAAGAGCAGGTCAGAGACTAGGAATCCTCCGGCGAGTAACTCACCTCCTCACCCCCCAAAGCCTGTCCACCATCTACAAGGCACAAGTCAAGAGTGTGATGGAATACTCCCCACTTGCTTAGATTAGTGCAGCTCCAACAACACTTGAAGCTTGACACCATCCAGGACAAAGCAGCCTACTTGATTGACACCACATCCACCAACTTAAACATTCACTCCCTCCACCTCCGATGCACAGTAGCAGCAGTGTGTGTACCATGTACAAGATGCACTGCAGGAACTCACCAAGGCTCCTTCGACAGCACCTTCCAAACCCATGACCACTACCATCAAGAAGGACAAGGGCAGCAGATAGATGGGAACACCACCACCTGGAAGTTCCCCTCCAAACCACTCACTATCATGACTTGGAAATACATCACCGTTCCTTCACTGTCGCTGGGTCAAAATCCTGGAACTCCCTCCCTAACAGCACTGTGGGTGTACCTGCACCACATGGACTGCAGCGGTTCAAGAGGGCAGCTCACCACCACCTCCTCAAGGACAACTAGGACGGGCAATAAATGCTGGCCCAGCCAGCGACACCCACATCCCGTTAATGAATAATGTTGGTTGCAGGAAATGCTGACGTTGTTGGTTTGCGAGTGGAACAGGCGTGTCCCCGGCCAGAAACACTGCAGCTGGGCTTGGGGGCAGTTCGGAGAGCGGGCTGACCCTGTGCCCAGCAGCCGGGACCATGAGCGAGCCGCAGCTGAACATTGTCCATGAGGGGATGATGTGGCCCAGCCTGGTCCACTCGGAGGAAAGTCTGACTTACGCCCGGGAGGAATTCCAGGCGCGGGATGAGGATGTTTTTATAATCACTTATCCCAAGTCAGGTCAGTCCTGGGGGGTCCGGGGGGGCCGGGGGGGCCGGAGAGCTGGACCGGGCCATGTCCACCTCGGGCTGCCGAAGGGTCAACTCAGTCCCACCCCGGGGGAATGAGCCTGTTTCCCAGGGAGTTAACGCAGCAACATGGTCCCTGTCCCGGTTTGGGTAGAGCAGCGAATTGGGCAGAGCGAGTGTAACTCTCTCAATCCCCAACCCCCCTGTGACAGAGAGAGAGAGAGAGGGGGGGGAGAGGGAGGGGGGAGATCTCCCCTTTACCCCCAGCACAACTCCCCAAGTCCCACCCGAAAGTTTCACTGGTTATTTTAACTTTGGGGGTTTTTTCCCCACGCCTGTCCAACATTCCCTCTCCTGTCTCCCATTCCCCCCCCCTCCCTCTCTCCCAGCTTCATTTATCCGCTTTACCCCGGAGCTCGGTCCCCCCCACCCACAAACTGGAATTCCCTGTGTCGGATATAAGTTTAACCCAATGTGGGAAATCCGCGCTGTTTTAATTCGAACATGTCACAGATTCGCGCGTTTGACTCGCAGCCACAAAGTTACTCAATCCTCGGGCTCTTTGCTCTCCATTGATCTCAATGTTGCAACATTCGGTTTGACTGATCGGCTGGAACTAGTCTGTACATCACAATATACCCACTGGGGGTAAAAGTGGATAATGTAAAGCTGATTGAAGTTGTTGGTTTTTTTTTCTTCACCATTCACATATTTCCCCTTTTTTTTTCTGAAGGAACCACCGATTAGTCCCAATCCCTGGCTTTTCCCAAACAACGCCCTGGAATATTGTTCTGTCCAAGAGCCCTTTGCAAATTGCTGTTCAATCTGCTTCCACCAGTCGTTTAGGCAACAAAAATAATCTCTTCATCCTCCCCCCCACCCCCCTCCCAGAGCTTTTTGTCACTTGTCCTAACTTTGTTTGCTGGTTACCAGCCTTTCTGCCAGTGTTAACAGTTACTCTGCCTACTCTCTCAAAACCCCTCTGAATTTTAAAAACTTTTATTAAGCCTCCATTTTCTCTCCGGGGAGAAAAAAACTCCAGCGTTTCTAATTTCCAGATTTAGCGGAATTCCCTCCCCCTCCCCCTGGTACATCTCCCTCTGCAGCAGCCCCTGACAGCATTGGTCAGGAGAACTTTTACCTCCTCCTGCACAAGTGACACAGCTTATTTGAAATCACCCATCCTGATAGTGTAACTTGTTTGCTCTGCCGAGCTCAGCCCCACACAGCATCGTTACCAAACTGACCTGTCAGAAAAGGATTTTTTTCCCCCCTCCCTCTAGCTCTACAATTAGTGCCATCATATAAATTAGATAAGTATAGGACTTGGCAGATGGTGCAAAGCTATTAACGTCGCTAACTCCGCGGAAATATCTAAATTACTTTCATATCGCTGTTCAGCCACCAGTTCCCATAGCAAGGGGCTCCCGTAGCTCGTGCATATCAATGTAAACCTTCTGGGTTTTAGTTTGGGTCATCCTGAGCTCCACTTGCCTCACAGAGGCTAGTAAATGTACTGCTGCAGCAGGAGCTCACCTTGGTGGTCGTGTCCGATATTGCACCAAATATCATCACCGTGAAACGTCTCCATTATCAATGACATGTCAAAACCCAGGCAGCCTGGCTATTCTGTATTCATATGCTTTGTGTGAATTTTGGATAATAGCCCCCTACTAGGTTGCTTCCAGCAGTACAAAATATAAGTCTGAGACATTTTGCCACAGCTGCGTTGCAATGCAAAAGCAGCTTTAGTCTGTGTAGAGTTTTGCTTCAGTGGGGGTGGAGAAAGTATATGGTGCTTTTCTTAAGGTGAACAAATGAAGGGGAAGAGCCCTGATGTATGAAAGGAAGAGGTTTCAGTTGAATGGCCTTTTCTCATTTCATAAACAGAATTACCTGGAAAAACTCAGCAGGTCTGGGAGCATTGGCAGAGAAGAAATCAGTTACTGATCTCTTCTCCGCCGATGTTGCCAGACCTGCTGAGTTTTTCCAGGTAATTCTGTTTTTGTTTTGGATTTCCAGCATCCGCAGTAGCTTTTAGCTTTTTGTTCTTTTCTCATTTCATGTTTTCTTATATGAAACAAGGTGAGAATGCCTTTTTTTTTGTTGCTCCTAATGTCCAGATAACTTGTACAATTTATATAAACAGGTACTACTTGGATGCAAGAAATAGTGCCTTTAGTATACAGCAGCGGGGATCCGACACCAGTGCAGACAATCCCAAACTGGCAACGAGTGCCGTGGTTGGAGCAAAAGAGTGGTAAAGAACTGTTGGAAAACAGACCATCGCCCCGGCTTATTACAACACATCTTATTTATCGTTTGATGCCAAAGTCTTTCTATACATCAAAAGCAAAAGTGAAGTATTATTTTTCCTTTTAATTTGGTAGGGGAGCCAAGGGACAGGAATGAAATCAGAGGACAGAATGATATAAGCAACAGTAAAATTGAAAATATCCCAAAAATTGCAAGGACGATGTTGAGGGAGATAGTAAAAGTAGAGAATTGAACATCGTATCACTCCTATTTGCTTCCTTTTCTGCCTGTTCTGAGAAACACTAGTCTGTTTGGCATTAGGACAACAAACAATTACTTGCGCAATGAAAGGCTGATGAACTGTAAGATAAAGTAACAGTAAATTTTGATTTTGTTTTGTTAAATTCTGGAGTGCTATAATACTTTACGGTTATATTAGTTCCTTGTGTCTCATAAACCTGTCTGTGCTGGTTGTGGATATCGGTAACTTGAGTTAACCCAAGTTAGAGTAGCACTACTGCACAGCCTCCTGTTAAAACACAGGGATATGGAAGCAGAAGTAACCATGAAGGATTTGTATAAGTGCCAAGGATCTCTGGCGTGCAGACAATGTGAGCCCTGTACTATGATGTGACATCTGCTGTAGGGCTTTTGTGATGGTACAGAATTGTCACTGGCATGAATGCCAACCAGTTGCATCTGTACAACTCCCAATGATGCTAGTGACGGAGGGCATCTAATCTTGATACTCAAGTATCGGTGTGCATGTATGTGAAGTCTCAGAATCCCTCCATCATGGTTGCTGTAACTGTTATCCAGTACAGTAAGTGCTCACTATAAGTTGTGGTTGCATTCCTCAAAATTGTGACCTGAAGTGAAACAACTTTATGTAAATCATGGGTTCCCATGGGAATCATCGTTAAAGCCAGCGTTAGGTTCCTTTCGACGTTTCTTGCCCGGAAAAACCAATGTACAAGTTGAAATACCGAACCGTAAATGTACAGCACTGTGCATTCCTAGCTGGAATAACTTGCAAAATAAAATAAATCACTGAATATAACGGAAATACTATATACATTGAAATTAGATAATACTAAATCACCCAAACAAGCCCTGAGTAGCACAGCTTGTGTCTCACCCACCCCCACCCCCCCACCCCGTGCTCCTGAAACTCAGCTCAATGGTTTGCTTGTCTTCCTTTCCCATTCTGTCTCTCTCTTTTCCCACTGTCTCTCTCTTTTCCCATTCTCTCTCTTTCCCACACTCTCTCTCTCTCCTTTCCTATTCTGTCTGTCTCTCTCTCCTTTCCCACTCTCTCTTTTCCCATTCTGTCTGTCTCTCTCCTTTCCCACTCTCTCTCTCTTTTCCCACTGTCTGTCCATCTCTCTATCTCTCCTTTTCCACCCTCGCTCTCTCCTTTCCCACTGTCTATCTCTCTCTTTCTCTTTTCCTACTGTCTCTCTCTCTTTCTCCTTTCCCACTGTCTATCTCTCTCTCTCTTTCTCCTTTCCCACTGTCTGTCTCTCTGTCTCTCTTTCTCCTTTCCCACTGTCTGTCTCTCTCTTTCTCCTTTCCCACTGTCTGTCTCTCTCTTTCTCCTTTCCCACTGTCTGTCTCTCTCTCTCTCCTTTCCCAATGTCTGTCTCTCTTTCTCCTTTCCCAATGTCTGTCTCTCTCTCTTTCTCCTTTCCCAATGTCTGTCTCTCTCTCTTTCTCCTTTCCCAATGTCTGTCTCTCTTTCTCCTTTCCCACTGTCTGTCTCTCTCTCTCTTTCTCCTTTCCCACTGTCTGTCTCTCTCTCTCTCCTTTCCCACTGTCTGTCTCCCTCTCTCTTTCTCCTTTCCCACTGTCTGTCTCTCTCTCTCTTTCTCCTTTCCCACTGTCTGTCTCCCTCTCTCTCTCCCTCCCCCTCTCCCTTCCTCCCCTTTCCCACTCTGTCTCTCTCTCACACTCTCTCTCCTGTCCGTCTATTTGCATGTGTGTCTCTCTTTCTGTTTCCAAAACCTGAACCCCTCCCTGAAAGCTTGTGGTGGCCAAGCCCCTGTCCTGGTGGGGGCGATGGAGCTAGGGGGGGCACCGTGGAATGAGCCGGGGGAGGGGGAGGGAGTGAGTGTGCTCCTTCCCCCTCCCCCTCCCCACCCCGGTTTACTCTCAGTTCTGTGGCCAGCAGCTTCCCATACCTGCCCTGCACTCCGGCTCCCTGATCTTGGGCCTCGCGCTCTCCTGTCAAAGGCCTCTGGTGGTTGGGGCAATGGCTCTGGCCCAGAGCTCAGCGTGGTGGGGGCGCAGCCTGAGCACAGATGACATAAGATTGAAAATAACGACGCAAATCAAAAATAAAAAATCAGTCCTGAAGAGTAAACGAAGTTATAGCAAAATGACAGATAGTGAGGACTTGCTGTTTGGATAGGATTTTCCAGTCCCACCTACAACGAGCATCATCGTGGGCGGCACAGTGAAACTTGGCGATTGGCCAAAAGACTTCTGGCTGTTCTCCAAATTTTCCTGTCTCTCCTACGATAATGCCCGTCGCTGGCAGGCTGGGGTGTTAAAGGGACATCGATGCATCTTGGAATCTCTACCAATAGCTCCATTACTGCCGCGGAAGATCCTGTCTATGACCAGCTAAACTGAGGTATCTACTGCAGGTCCTTTAGTATTGCCACATAGGGGCACATTGCGGTGGTGTCAAACATTGCTCTATGACCTTACTGCATGTCGATGGTACGTATGAATGTGTGACTTGTCCAAACTACCACCTTCCAATATTATGGAAGGAGCAAGTGACTCTGCAGTACAGACTAGCTTATGTAGTGACCCATTAATAGTTTGGATTAGACCTCTACCCTGTGTTAATTGGTGTCATTTGATGACAGTTTCATGATATTTTCCATCACTTTGATAATTGGGAGGGGGCATATTGAATTAGATTTTTTTTTATTGATGGGGGAATAAGTTTATATCATGTGTTGTCCATATTGTCAGCTTGATACCAATGTCATAGCTACATTGGAATGACTTGGCTAACAGACAGTTAATTCTGCTATGCAAGTCATCAACAATAAGGCTGGATATTGACAGGAGCCATGAATTTCACTCTGCCCAGTGTCACTGGACTAGTAATCCAGAGACCCAGGCTAATGCTCTGGGGACAAGGGTTCAAATCCCACCAGGGGCAGCTGGTGGAAATTGAATTCTGTTAATAAATCTGGAACTGAAAAGCTAGTCTCAGTAATGGTGACCATGAAACCAAAACCCATCTGGTTCACTAAAGTCCTTTAGGGAAGGAAGTTTGCAGATTGGCTCAGTGCAACGTTGCAAACACACATGTGGTTAAGGCGTTCACAGCACAGGTGCTATTTGGAATGGTTATTTTATGTCAGGATTTGAGAACGTATCGCAGTAGCGGATTCTGAAGGCTAAGCCAGCCTCCATTATACAACCATTCACTGGAAGCTAGGAACAACTCTAATGCAAAGTGGAACCTATGAACAGTACTTGAAATGTCGGATCCATTCGCTGGCCTGGCCCGAAATGACCTCAAGTGACTTAAAAAAAATAAAGCATCTGTTTAAACCTGAAACCCTTTTTGTTCCTACCTTATTGATCACCATGCTGTGCTCATGTGGACAATGTTGTATTTGTTGTCCATGCTCAGTTGCCCTGGGAAGGCTGAGGCCTTGAACAATTGTTTTTACAACTGAGTGGCTTGCTAGGCCATTTTGGAAGGCACTAAGACTCAACCAAGTGTAGGACTGGAGTCATGTAAATGGAACTAGATAGGAATGGCAGATTCCCTTCCCTGAAGGATGTCAATGAACCAATTGGCAGTTTTCACACTCGTGTTTGTTTTTTGCTGCCAGCACATACATTATGAGATCTAATGAATCAACTTCACCACTTGCAATGGTTGCAATTGGACCCACAGCCTCTGGGTTGCTAGTCTAGTACCATCATCATGACATCACCATGCCCATTTTAGTGAACTCTTCCTGAACTGTAATTGAATCAAAATGTACAATGATTTAAACAACGTAAATTATTAAATTGAATATATAAAACTGATTGTGTCTTTATTCTGTATTGATATTTGTTTGTATCTTAATTGTTTTGCAGGTTGTTTATGTGACCCGAAATCCGAAGGACGCACTTGTCTCTTCCTTTCACTATCACAACATGGCTTCATTCCTGGAAAACCCAGGCACCTTTGATGAGTTCATTGATAAGTTCCTGGAAGGAAAGGGTAATTTTCTTTATCCATTAATTCATTATAACTTTCGATGGGAGAAGGATATAAATTCCCCTGTTTCTTTCCGTTGAGATAACATATTCGGTGGGCGGTCGTCATTATCTTTTTAAGTTGGATCACACTTCAACAACTAATACTACTTGTACACAATTGTGTCAGAGTCATTGCAGAACAGAAGGAGGCCATTCGGCCCATTGAGTCCATGCCATGTCTATAAAAAGATTGTACTGTTCCCATATAATGTGTAGTGAAACAAACTTCAGTTCCAACAATACAGTTCAATTACAATTGCCTTTATTACGCTGGACACGTGATGTAGTTATTGATGGCTAGGTGATTTTGGAAAACTCAAGTGTGCTCCCCACCTACAGTGTGGTCTAGAATCGAAACTCTTGGTGGTTTGAGTGCTTTGACAACAAATTGGCATTTTGGTTTGTATAGCAAATGATTCCTGAGAACATTATTTTTTGTATGTATAACATTTATTAAATGGTCTTTTCTCCACCCATCCCCTCAAATAGTCATGTTTGGTTCCTGGTTTGACCACATTAAGAGTTGGTGGCCTCTAAAGGATCAGGATAACTTTTTGTTCCTAACTTACGAAGAGATGATACAGGTATGTGAACATTTTGTTTTGTTTGCTTTATCGGTTTGCTATTTCCTCTAGCTAGGAGGGGAGTAAAGTCTGCCCTGTTTTAATGAAGTAGTTCCTTAATTTTAAAGATTGAGTGCTCTGCAACCCAGAACTGTTGGCTGAGGGTATCTGAACTTAAATAACTATTAAAATAAGGGTTCAAACTTGCATTTTGCACTAGAAGTGCAATTGTTTCAAGAGTTTTGATCTCTTCCTTCCAGCATTCTTCATGCATTTGTCACGATGTCAACTTCTTGCTCCAACTTCTTCATCCTCCTTTTGCCAACTGTTGTTTCCCTTACCAAGCACCAACGTGTCGTGACCCAGAACATAACTTACATGAAACAAGTGAGGGGGAAAAATAAACAAATGAAATATGAAAGAAAGTCAGGGATTCATGATGTGAATTTGTTGCCCTCTTTTTTGGAATCTATAGTTGGTGTTGGCTAAAGCATGTCTGAATTATGGTGTCAGTGGGGACACGGTGTAGACAGGGCCGTGGGATTCCCTGTGAGGAGGCCACAGGCTCCAACTCCAGTGGGGACGGGGTGATGTCAATGTCACTATGACATGCCACTTGGTCCAAGGTACCCTCCCACCAAGTTTAGCTGAGATTGGCCCAAGGACTCAGGAGTTTGCCAGCAAACAAACAGACCATTTAGTTTTTTTCTGCATGTGCGTGTTTGTACATATGTGTGTGTATATTATTATATATATATGTGTGTGTTTATGTATAGAGATGTAACATGCTCATTATAGGTTGTGAACCCTCTTTCAATCTTTTGCGTTAAATAATAGAGTATTTCCTTAAATTTGGTTTTGAAATGGAGAACAAACATTCATAGCTGAAAAGAACACTGAGCTATATATTCTGTCAGAGAGTCACTGACCTGTATATAACAGGGTAAATGATTGCAATGGAGTAAAATACAATCTGGTATTATATTATCATGTCATATCATCTTCATAACACATTAAGGTGCTGCTTAGATCTTGAAAGCTGTTATTGGCTTCATGTTGGGATAGAGTCATAGAGGTCTACAGCACAGAAAAAGGCCCTTCGGCCCATTGAGTCTGCACCGATCAAACAAGTACTTAACAATTCTGATCCCATTTTACAGCATTGGGCCCATAGCCTTGTATGTCATGGCAAGTGCACATCCAAATACTTCTTAAATGTTATGAGGGTTTCTGCCTCTACCACCCTTTCAGGCAGCAAGTTCCAGACTCCCACCACCCTCTGAGTGAAAAAATTCTTCCTCACATCCCCTCTAAACCTCCTGCCCCTTACCTTAAATCTATGCCCCCGGCTATTGATCCCTCCACCAAGGGGAAAAGTTCCTTCCTGTCTACCCTATCTATGCCCCTCATAATTTTATACACCTCAATCATGTCCCCCCTCAATCTCCTCTGCTCCAGGGGATAACCCCAGTCTATCCAATCTCTCCTCATAACTAAAACTCTCCAGCCCAGGCAACATCCTGGGAAATCCCCTCTGCACTCTCTCTAGTGCAATCACATCCTTCCTACAATGTGATGTTCAGACTTTATGGTATAATGATCGAGCGGAGAATTTTACCAGCCCCGCACCAGGGGGCAGGGGTGGTGGGGGGAGGGAGGACGGCCGGTAAAATGGGTGGGAAGCTGTGGTGGATCGGCTCCCCAACCCATGTCCCGCCATCAGGGAATTTTACTGACGGTGGGTACGGTAAGAGAGCCACAAGGAGATGGAAGCCCATTTGAATATGTAAAGGAGTAATTAGGGGCCATATGAAGAGGCTGTAGGCTAAATGTAGGAGGTCTCCCAGCAGCAGCCCAGGGGAGGAATGAGGGGACGGCGGGCAGGGAAAGCAGCCCCTGTGGCGCTAGGGCTTTCCAGTGGCAAACTTATTGCTTTCGTTATCTTCGGATTACCTCCTGTAGGCTGCAGGACCCCTTCCTCTGCAGTGACCACCGTTCCAGGTGGTGCTGCTGAGAGTAGCTCCTAGAGACAGGATTCCCTGCCCAATGAGGAGCAGAAGTTCTGTCTCTAGTAAATGGCTGCGGAGCAGCTGATGGCCCTGCCCAAATTTGATGACAGGGTGGGAAACCCCACCATCTGAGTGTAGACTAAGGGCAGAATCTTTCAATCGTATAAATTTGATTTTGACTAATTTGGTCTTGCAGCCCAAAGAGACTTGACTAGTTCACTTAGCGAATCCAATAAATGGAAGAGTTTAATCCACTATTTTGTACTTTAGCATCAACAGTTACAGCTTTCTACTGAGTAGCCTCGGTGGACTCTTCCATTAGCACTAATGCCAGAGATGATGTTCGAATCTAAGCAGACTGATATGGATTACTACTGAGTGTGCACTTTAACACATCAAATATCATTTGATAAAGTAAAAACTTAGACATGTAGCTGGGCCGTTACTCATTCCACTCCATATACCGTTCGTATAGATTCATAATCTAGTGAGGCAGTTCACTAAAAATTTTACATTCTCTGAAGTCCCACTGTAAGAATATAATCTTAACTGAGAGAGGACAAGCTCTTTGGCTTAGTCCCGAGCATCTTTGTGCTTTCTTGTCTGTGCTTGTTGCTTTTTCAAAAAGAAATGTTCTCCCCCTTTTGTGTTGATATGAATGATGTAGGAAGCCTGTGGCTCTCATCTGACTTTGCAAGGTGGTGCAGGTTGGGAGGACCATTTGACCCAATCATAATTCATTTCTTCAGAAAGGCCCCAGATATATTTATTAGGCTATATACTTGCTAAATGATGTTTTTTAAATTATTCTTTCATGGAATGCGAGTGCTGCTGGCCGGGCCAGCATTTATTACCCATCCCGAGTTGCCCTTGAGAAGGTGGTGGTGAGCTGCCTTCTTGAACCGCTGCAGTCCACATGGTGTAGGTACACCTACAGTGCTGTTAGGGAGGGAGTTCCACGTTTTTGACCCAGTGACAGTGAAGGAATGGCAATTAAAGTTAGGATGTTGTGTGGTTTGAAGGGGAACTTGCAGGCGGTGGTGTTCCCATGCATCTGCTGCCCTTGTCCTTCTAGATGGTAGAAGTTATGGGTTTGGAAGGTGCTGTCGAAGGAGCCTTGGTGAGTTCCTGCAGTGCATCTTGTGTACAGTACACACTGCTGCCACCGTGCAGCAATGGTAGAGGGAGTGAATGTTTAAGGTGGTGGATGGGGTGCTGATCAAATGAGCTGCTTTGTCCTGGATGATGTTGAGCTTCTTGAGTATTTTGGGAGCTGCACTCATCCAGGCAAGTGGAGAGTATTCCATCACACTCCTGACTTATGCCTTGGAGATGGTGGACAGGCTTTGGGAAGTCAGGAGTTATTCGCCACAGAATTCCCAGCCTCTAATCTGCTTTTGTAGCCACAGTATTTATATGGCTAGTCCAGTTAAGATTTTGGTCACTGGTAACCCCCGGGATGTTGATAGAAGGGGATTCAGCGACAGGAATGTGAAGGGAAAATGATTCGATTCTGTCTTGTTGAAAATAAACATTGCCACTTGTGTGGTGCAAATGTTACTTGCCACATGTCAGCCCAAGTTTGGATATTGTCCAGGTCTTGCTGCATTTGGACACAGAGTGCATCAGTTTCTGAGGAGTCACGAATGGTGCTAACATTGTGCAATCATCAGTGAACATTCCCACTTCTGACCTTATGATGGAAGGAAAGTCATTGATGAAGCAGCTGAAGATGGTTGGGCTGAGGATACTACCCTGAGGAACTCCTGCAGCAATGTCCTGGGACTGAGATAATTGGCTTCAACAACCACAACCATTTTCCTTCGTGCTAGGTATGAATCCAACCAACAGAGAGCTTTCCCCCTGATTCCCATTGACTACAGTTTTGCAGGGGCTCCTTGATGCCACACTCGGTCAAATGTGGCCTTGATATCAAGGGCAGTCACCCTCACCTCAACTCTGGGATTCAGCTCTTTTGTCCACATTTGCGTCAAGGCTGTAATGAGGTCAGGAGCTGAGTGGCCCTGGCAGATCCCAAACTCTGGGCATTGGTGAGCAGGTTATTGCTGTGTAAGTGCCGCTCGATGACACTGACGACAACACCATTCACCACTTTGCCAATCCTGGGGCTTTCATTTCCACTTTGTGTGAGGAGTTTCTGATATCTGTCCTACTTTAGTAGTTTCAAACCTACGTCACCTTGTCTCAACTATCGTAGTTCAGTTTGAAGCAGGGTTTCAGATTTACACCTTCTACAGTGTTTAACATCTAACATACCACCATATGTTCCCTCCATCATCATCTCTTAAGACCAAAAAGCACAAAGTTCTCTAGTCTTTTCTCTTAATTAAGTCCTCCAATGTAAAATATTAAGCTCATGGCTCTTTGAATTGCCCCTAGTGCTTGAATATTTTCCTTAGGTGAGCGCAAGTCTGCAGGCAGCTTTCTGCTGTGGACCTATGCTCACTCGCAACTACTTTAAATTTGCTTAAATTAATTTCATAAAAGAACACTAGAGCAATCAGGAGAGGACATCCTACTTCTCTGAGAACTGGACTCCAGCAAAACTCTGAACTGAGAGGACAAGAGGGACAATTTCCTCCACCTTGCACCTAATACAGCTGCAGGCTCAGTGATGTACCTTGGGGGGGAACTGCAGGGCAGTGACCTAATGTAATAGATCACGGTTCCTAGGGAAGGCTGATTCCACATGCACAGCAAAGAGGATAATCCTGTCAACCTATTGCATTCCCCATCCAGACCCATAGGAACTTTCCTTTTAATGTAGCTTGCCCTCCACAAAACATTCTCTTTCCTTTTCCAAATTGAATGCACATTAACTTTAATAAGTTGCTTCCATCGCTGTAGTTCAGACTGCTTGTAAATTTGAGCAACTTTACCGTTGAGCGAGAATTTTATGCAATAAAGAGCGATAGACGATGAGGTGACTTCAAAGTATTTCAAGGATGGGCGCTGTCCATAACTTTTATTTTGACTTCCCCTTTGTACAAAGTGAGGGGCCTGTCCAATGTGGAGCAAAAGAATTTGAAAACAATTCTTAAGATAACTTACTTTTCTCTCATCTTTTTAAACCTAGGAGTGCACAAGATATTTGCTTTTACTTAAATGTTGCTGATTTCTGGGGAGGCTTTTCAAATATTTTTTTGCTCTTTTTTTCCCCAAATCTAATACCATGAAAACAATCCTAGATTGTTGAACTGAGACCAGCTTGAGAATGATAAAATAATTGGAAGTGTTTACCCTTCAGGGTCTTGTTCACATGCTGCTTGTACAACAGAGATTTCATTAGCATATTTGCACTACATGATGTGAATGTAATAGAGCTGTAATCAGTGAGTTACTATTTACTGTTTAAAACATGGAAAGAGAAGAAAGCCTCTTTCTAATTAACATTTGTAAAGTATTAAGTCTTTGTAAAAGCTGTAATTAAAGTGAGCATGCTGTGTCTTGCACTGGCAATGGTGGTGCAATAAATTTTAAAGCCCAAAAAAATGTTTTCAGGACTTGCAAGGTGCTTTGGTGAAACTGGGAGAATTTCTGGGGAAACAGCTCAGTGGCGATGCAGTTGAAGCAATTGCAAACCAAAGCAAATTCGACAACATGAAACAAAACAAGATGTCCAACTACAGCTTTGTGCCTGAGGAACTGATGGATCATAAGAAAACCAACTTTTTAAGAAAAGGTAACTCGCGAGAACACCAGAATTAGGAGCAGGAGTAGGGCCACTTGGATGACGTGGATAGGATTTCTTTTATAAACATAGAGGCTTTTTTAAAAGTGAAGTTGCTGGTCTCTTAGTGCATCACTTGGCACAACTTATTGCTAAGTTTTATATACTGAAACTCTGGCTACTTCTCATTTTACTCCAGTTATTGAGGAACTGGTGGACAATTTTCCCCCCACAAAACCATATTCTGTTTCAATTGGTTCACTTTTTAATTTTTTATGATACATGATCGGCATTACCTTCCCTGCTGCCCTCTGTTCGAGAGGTGTCAATGAAGTTGTTCAGTCATGGCTGTCTGCTGCTGAGCATGTGTTAGTCTCAGTGTAGTACACAGCAGTTCAATAATTCCTCACTTAATGTGTTCCTGAAAAGTGCAACTTTAATTCACTCACTTGTTTAATTTAGTTTTTCCCATTACAGCCAATGTCAAACCTGTGGGGGGGTCTATAGGGTCTTTCTCACCAGAAGAAATATTAAAACATTATGCCCTGCAAATTGAAATACTGCCCATTTCTAAATGCCTATATTTGTAAATGGAATAGCATTCAAAATAAATTCTAAAATATAAACGAAATATGCTAACTCTTTCTACTTGCCTCCCGCTGGCTAGCTCTCTCCTGCTTCTTGACTTCTTCCCACTTGCAACTTCCTTCTCCCAATCCCCCCTGTTTGCTGCTCCCCTCTCCTGAGCCATCGCTGTGGAGAGGGATGGTGAGAGGAAGGAAGCGAGCGAGGGAATGGGAGGAGCTGCAAGTGGGGAGGGTCAGGGAGTGAATTGGTGAGCGAGGGGATCAGGGAGGGAAGCAGTGAACAGGAAAGGCCATTTCCAAACATTTCCAAATGGGTCACGCGTTCTACATCGGCCCCAGCAGGTAATATTGCCAAAGGGAAAATCCCGAAGCTAAGTGCACATACTAGCCCTGGCCATTACATGAGACACTAGTGAAACGCTACTAAATGAGGCAACTTAAAATGGGGACTTGCTGTAGGTGTCCTTGACTGGTCATTTAAGATTGGTTCGTCATTTCTAACGCTTTGATTTTTTTTATCATTGGCCGGTTTTTTTTTAAGCCACTGACATTTTCCTTTTGATTTGGACATTCTCATCCCTGAAAATCTGATTTGCTGCCATTCTCCTTTGACCCAAACAGGAAATAGGCAAAACAAAATTTTCCCGATAGTATCGATCAGGGTTGTCCAGCACGCGGGCTGCTATCCGGCCTCCCTATCCGGCCTCCACGCCCCCCTATCCGACCTCCACGCCCCCCTATCCGGCCTCCACGCCCCCCTATCCGGCCTCCACGCCTCCCTATCCAGCCTCCACGTCCCCCTATCCGGCCTCCGCGCCCCCCCCCCATCCGGCCTCCACGCCCCCCTATCCGGCCTCCACGCCCCCCTATCCAGCCCGCGGACTCTCTGTTCAAAATACAGGGAAGGTTCAAGTGAAAAGTCCACAAGCAGCTGTTCGTCCAATCACAGGTGGTTTCTCTTCCGTATGCGGGAGAGAAACGGTTAGTGATTGGAGGAGCAATGTGAAGGTGAGTGGCCATGGTGCATTCCCTCTCTCCCTCTCTCTCTCTCTCTCCGCCCACACAAGTGCCAGCCCCTATAGGAGCACTGGATTCAAGATGGTGGAACACGCCAGAGAGGCCACAAGGAACAGCAGTCACAGGGCCACCTGTCCTCCCACCCCCCCTACCCCCATCCAGGGCAGCTGGAGTCTCCAACAGGGCGGAGTGAGGGAGTGTGACTCAGTACCTTCGCAGCCACCCCAAATTCCCCCTCTGAGGTCAAATGTCCAAACTTCGCGGTCCCAGGTGGTGAGCGTGTGAGCGAGAGACAGAGAGAGAGTGTGCGAAAACCCTGAGACTGGGAATGAGCCAGGCACACACACACACACCTTTCCTCTCCTTCCCCTCCTCCCTCCCCAAAAAACCCTATCCGCAAAGCAAGCCAGGAGAGGAGGAAAACCCAGACTGAAAGGCAACCTGTTTCTGACCCCCCACTTTCATATGAATTCCATCAAGACCAGCTCGGGGTGTGTGACACCAGGAGGCAACTGCAAGGTCGGTGTTAGTTAAACCCAACTCCTTAGCTCAGCCCTGGTCCCCATTTCTTCCCTGGTGATCAGGACTTGGTGCCTACGCCGTCTCTCTAGCCCTGCTTCTTAAGCGAAAAGGCAAAAAGGGTTTTACTGGTTAGCTCAGCTGCTTAGCACTTTATAACGATCATTTTTATCAATTACTCTTTTTTCTAAATAAAAAATGGTTAATTTATTGCTTTGACATTGATACTTTTTCTGAGATTCATGTTTAACGTTGAGCCAAACCTTTTATCTTTCTGAAATTTGTTCCTTGGCCCTTTTGAGTGAGAAAAAAATTGAACGTGGCCCCCTCACACGAACAGGTTGGACCACCCTGGCATAGATATTAGAAAAAAATAGGTTTGAAAATAGATTGGTGTCAGCATGGCTCAGTAGGTAGCATTCTTGTCTCTGAATCACAAGGTCGTGGGTTCAAGTTCCGTTTCAGAGATTTGAGTGCAGAATCTCGAGCAAGTGCTGCATGGGTTGGACATGACGCTACAGCGTGAAGCCGAGGCCCTGTCTGCACTCTCAGCTTGGAGGTTCCCCTAGTACCATTTTTAAAGCAGACTTCTTCCTGGTATCCTGGCCAATGCTTATCCCTCAACAACCACCTGAACAATTATCTGGTCATTATCACAACGCTGTTTGTGGGAGCTTCCCGTGTACAAATTAGTTTTGTTTTCTGCATTACAACAGTGGCTACACAAAGTATTTAAAACAAAAACAGAAATATCTGGAAAAACTCAGCAGGTCTGGCAGCATCGCTGCCAGACCTGCTGAGTTTTTCCAGGTATTTCTGTTTTTGTTTTGGATTTCCAGCATCCACAGTTTTTTGTTTTTAACACAAAGTATTTAATTGGGTGCAAGTTTTTTTGGGACATCCTGAGATCATGAAAGGTGCTGTATTATTGCAATTTCTTCTTTCTCTGATACTGTAACTTTTTGTTAAGCCTTTGCGGTAAATCGGATACACTTTATTACAGGCATAGCGGGAGACTGGAAGAATCACTTCACTACAGCCCAGACTGAACATTTTAACTCCGTGTACACCCAAAAAATGAAAGGACTGAATTTTCCATTTTACAAAGACTGAAGGTGTAAGAATTGAGTCAAGAACTGTAAATTTCATAAAAATATGTAGCTGGTGTTAGATCAATGCTTCTAAATCATGTTGGGAGTTTAAGAAATGTATTGTTTCGATACTGCCTGTGGGTGCTCACTTTGATGGAGGTCCAGTCTTCCTGTACTGATGAGAGATGATAACTGGAAACTTGTACAGGGGCAAAACAGGCTAGGCACAAAACCACAATGAAGTGTGCAAGTGTATGTGAAACTGCCTTTTACTGCATTTAAAGATCATTGTAAGACAAATCGAATTTAATCACAAATTAAAATGTATCTAGTCCAGCAACCAACAATGTAATTTCTTCACTGCTACATTTTACTGTTTTATCTGAAAATTATGCCTCTACAACTGAAAACAAGGAAAATAAAGCAACATTTATTCCGTATTACTGGCAGATAATAGAATATGGATGCTATGCTAAATGCTCATTGTTCATGCTTTACAATTAAACAAATTACAGGTAACAAAACTGAAAGCAGATTTGCTATTTAAAAAGTGCAGTTATTTGAATATTCGGTTGATTTAATGACTACATGGGTGGCATAGTGGGCTGGATGGTGATAGAAATTAGCAAGATGTCTTGTCCCAGGCCAATGTATATACACGTGCACACATACACCGCCCCCTACAGGCTGATCAAATAACTAAAGGCAACTTCTGTCGTGACCTGCACAATGTTCTAAATTGACTCCAAGCCTAACCTCATCGTACTTGGAGATTTCAGCACAAGAGTTGGGTGTGACTGACAGCATTGGTAAGGTATTCTGGGCAGACATGGAGTAATGACAATGGTTGACTTTTGCTGATATTCTGCGTGGAGCAGCCAGATTTAAGACCAACTGGAAACTTTATTATTCATTTATAGGATGTGGGCGTTGCTGGCTGGGCCAGCATTTATTGCCCATCCCTAACCGCCCTTGAGAAGGTGGTGGTGAGCTGCCTTCTTGAACCACTGCAGTCCATGTGGTGTAGGTACACCCACAGTGCTGTTAGGGAGGGAGCTCCAGGATTTTGACTCAGCGACAGTGAAGGAACGGCGATATATTTCCAAGTTAGGATGGTGAGTGACTTGGAGGGGAACTTGCAGGTGGCAGTGTTCCTATGTGTCTGCTGCCCTTGTCCTTCTAGATGATAGTGGTCATGGATTTGGAAGGTGCTGTCTAAGGAGCCTTGGTGAATTCCTACAGTTCATCTTGTAGATGGTACACACTGCTGCTACTGTGTGTCGGTGGTGGAGGGAGTGAATGTTTGTGGATGGGGTGCCAATCAAGCGGGCTGCTTTATCCTGGATGTTGTCAAGTGTTGTTGGAGCTGCACTCATCCAGGCAAGTGGAGAGTATTCCATCACACTCCTGACTTGTACCTTGTAGATGGTGGTCAGGCTTTGGGGAGTGAGGAGGTGAGTTACTCATCACAGGATTCCTAGCCTCTGACCTGCTCCTGTGGCCACAGTATTTATATGGCTAGTTCAGTTTCTGGACAATGGTAACCCCCCAGGGTGTTGATAGTGGGGGATTCAGCGATGGTAAAGCCATTGAATGTCAAGGGCGATGGTTGGATTCCCAGAGTTTTGAAGGAGGTGGCTATAGAGACTGTGAATACATTGGTGGTTATCTTTCAAAATTCTATAGATTCTGGAAAGGTTCCTGCAGACTGGAATGTAGCAAATTTAACCCCAATATTTAAGAAGGGAGGGAAAGAGAAAAAGGAAAACTACAGACCTCTGGGATGTAGCTCATCTGGTCCAGGGGATTTATCAACCTTCAATCCAATCACTTTTTTGAATACTGCCTCTTTATTAATACTAATTTCTTCCATTTCCACATTTTCACACATCCCTTGGTTCCTTAGTATTTCTGGGAGATTTTCTGTATCTTGCTTTCTGAAGACAGACACAAAGTAATTGTTTAGTTTCTCTGCCATTTCCATGTTCTCCATTATAAATTCTCCTGTCTCCACCTGTAATGGACCCACACTTGTACTTGCTAATCTTTTACTTTGGTAGGAAGAAGAGGCATAGACTATTTTCTAAATGGGGAGAGAATTCAGAAATCTGGAGTGCAAAGGGACTTGGGAGTCCTAGGCCAGGATTCTCTTAAGGTTAACTTGCAGGTTGAGTCGGTAGTTAGGAAGGCAAATGCAATGTTGGCATTTATTTCAAGAGGACTAGAATATAAAAGCAGGGATGTGCTGCTGAGGCTTTATAAGGCTCTGGTCAGACCACATTTAGAATATTGTGAGCAATTTTGGGCCCCGTATCTCAGGAAGGATGTTCTGGCCCTGGAGAGGGTCCAGAGGAGGTTCACGAGAACGATCCCAGGAATGAAAGGCTTAACATATGAGGAACGTTTGAGGACTCTGGGTCTATACTCGATGGAGTTTAGAAGGATGAGGGGGGATCTGATTGAAACTTACAGAATACTGAAAGGCCTGGATAGAGTGGACGTGGGGAAGATGTTTCCATTAGTAGGAGAGACTAGGACCCGAGGGCACAGCCTCAGAGTAAAGGGAAGACCTTTTAGAACAGAGATGAGGAGAAACTTCTTTAGCCAGAGAGTGGTGAATCTATGGAATTCATTGCCACAGAAGGCTGTGGAGGCCAGGTCATTGAGTGTATTTAAGACCGAGATAGATAGGTTCTTGATTGGTAAGGGGATCAAAGGTTATGGGGAGAAGGTGGGAGAATGGGGTTGAGAAACTTATCAGCCATGATTGAATGGCGGAGCAGACTCGATGGGCTGAATGGCCTAATTTCTGCTCCTCTGTCTTATGGTCTTATGGACCTGTTAGTTTGATGTCAGTGGTCAGGAAAATGTTAGAATCTAGTATAAAGAATGTGATCACTAGATACTTAGAAAATGATAATAATATGATTGGGCAGAGTCATTCATGACAAATACATCAATTTGATATCATTAAAGGTCTGACCAGTACGTTTATGAAGATCACACTCAGGATAGAGAGAAAGAGACAGAGAGAGAGAAAATTATAGTGAAAGGGAAATTATGTTTGACAAACTTGGAGGTTTTTGAGAATGTTACTCGCTGGATTAGTAATCTCGAGACCCTGGGTAACGCTCTGGGGGCCTGGGTTTGATTCCCATGGCAGATGGTGGAATTAAAAGTCTAATGATGACCATGAAACCATTGTTGTAAAAACCCATCTGGTTCACTAATGTCCCTTAGGGAAGGAAATCTGTCGTCCTTACCTGGTCTGGCCTGCATGTGACTCCAGACCCACAGCAATGTGGTTGACTCTTAACTGCCCTCTGAAATAGCCTAGCAAGCCACTCAGTTGTAACAAACCACTACAAAGACACAAAGAAGGAATGAAACTGGACGGACCATCCGGCATTGACCTAGACATTGGAAATGACAATGGCAATCTCAGCCCTGTCGACCCTGCAAAGTCCTCCTTACTAACATCTGGGAGCTAGTGCTGTCTCACAGACTAGTCATCCTCACAGAATCATACCTTACAGATAATGTCCCAGACACCACCATCACCATCCCTGGGTAGGTCCTGTCCCACCGGCAGGACAGACCCAGCAGAGGTGGCGGCACAGTGATACACAGTCAGGAGGGAGTTGCCCTGGGAGTCCTCAACATCGACTCTGAACCCCATTAAGTCTCATGGCATCAGGTCAAATATGGACAAGGAAATCTGCTGATTATCACGTACCGCACCCCCTCAGCTGATGAATCAGTGCTCCTCCATATTGAACATCACTTGGAGGAAGCACTGAGGGTGGCAAGGGCACAGAGTGTACTCTGGGTAGGGGACTTCAATATCCATCACCGAGTGGCTCAGCAGCATCACTATTGACTGAGTCCTAAATGACGTAGCTGCTAGACTAGACAGCTGGTGAGGGAACCAACAAGAGGGAAAAACATACTTGACCTCATCCTCACCAACCTGCCTGCTGCAGATGCATCTGTCCATGACAGTATCTGTAGGAGTCCTTGTGGAGATGAAGTCCTGCCTTCACATTGAGGATACCCTCCATCGTGTTGTGTGACACTACCACCATGCTAAATGGGATAGATTTCAAACAGATCTAGCAACTCAAGACTGGGCATCCATGAGGCGCTGTGGGCCATCAGCAGCAGCAGAATTGTACTCGAGCACAATCTGTAACCTCATGGCCCGGCATATCCCCCACTCTCCCATTACCATCAAGCCAGGGGTTCAACCCTGGTTCAATGAAGAGTGCAGGAGGACATGCCAGGAGCAGCATTAGGCATATCTGAAAATGAGGAGTCAACCTGGTGAAGCTATAAAACAGGACTACTTGCGTGCCAAACAGCAGAATCAGCAAGTGATAGACAGAGCTAAGTGATCCCACAACCAACAGATCAGATCTAAGCTCTGCAGTCCTGCCACATCCAGTTGTGAATGGTGGTGGACAATTAAACAACTCACTGGAGGAGGGGGCTTCATACTGCAGTGGTCCAGGGTGACACAGCTCTTTATCCACCACCCAAACTCTGATGGATTCTCGGGGCCAAGGGATAGCCCTTGAAGAGATGACCACTCACATCTTTACATGACCCTGAGATGGAGCCAAGGAGGTGCTGCAGCTGAAAACATCTTCTCACCAGGACCACCATCGAGCAGGCCAGCAGGCTTCTGAACTTACGGACTCTGAGCCCTGGACCATAAGGTGGGTCCTTGTAGAGCCCTCCTTCAAGACTCTCCCAGATTCTGCTGCGGTATCCAGAGTTGAATGAACCTTGAAGGTGTTAGGACAACACAGTTCATCTCAGGATGAGCAGGAAGTGGAAGAGGAAGATGCAAAGCATAGAGGTGCAGGGAGGTGGCCCAGCGCAGGACTCAAAGGTCTCACCTGGAAATATCTAATACAGGCACATTTCACCTGACACCTCTAACCCAGGAGGATGGAATGCTGTGAAACTCACTTTGATCTGCCTGTGTAAATATTTCCATTGTTGACACAACTTTGAATAATCCGCTCTTACCACCAGCACATGATGTATATCTGAGTGACGGTCTCATTGTCCCCCTTCAAAAAGCATTGTTTCCTTTCACCGCCTCATGCCTCTTTTTGAGCTTTACCATTAAAGAATTGAAGCTGCAACTATTTCTGCTCTGGTTGTGCCAGTATCACAGACTAACATCCATATTCGGACAACATTTTTATTCTGAACATGGTTAACAATGTGATAATGACCAGATAATCTGTTTTTGTGATGTTGATTTAGGGATAGATATTGCTCAGGACACCAGGGATAACTTAAATAAAAACAAAATGCTGGAATAACTCAACAGCATCTGTGGAGGGAGAAAAACAGAGTTAACATTTCCTAGTCCAATCTGACTCTTTTTCAGAACTGGATAACTTCCCTGCTCTTCTAAACAGTGTCGTGGGATCTTATACATCCACCTGAATAGGCAGACGGGGCCTCCGTTTAACATCTGATTCGAGCAGCAGTGCCTCCAACAGTGCAATGCTCCCTCACACTGGATTATATGCACTCAAGCTTTGAGCTGGGACTTGAACCCAGGCCCTTGTGGCTCCGAGGCGAGAATGCTAGCAACTGAGCCACAGCTGAGACAATCATGTCAAGATCCACATTATCAGCAAAAAGTACCAAAGTGCACGTTAGCAAGCGAAATAAACCCCAGTGAACCACTCCGTGCTCTGGCTGACGCAGGGGCCACTGCCCTCGGCCACTTTTATGCGGTGTTCCCATTGTGACCTCGCCTGCTCATCTGTGGCTGCTTTGGCTTGGATACCCATGGCGATTGCCCTATGTGGGGGTGCCAGTGGGGGGGCAGATCCAGCCTGCTCCTGATCTTTGAAAAGTGCCCACAGAGTGGGCCTGTGTCACTCGAGCTGGCGTCTGCTGGGCAGCAGAGAAGTGCGGCAAGAAATGTGGAATTGGCAGGACCAGGCACCACGTTGCTGGGACTCCCAATAAAAACAGACTTTTAGCCATAAAAAAAACAGTCAGCTGAGGGGGGGGATTAAAGTCTTAAAAATCCAAATCTTGGAAGCAAGCGTCTCCAATTCACCCACTTGTTTTCAATGGGAAGTGGGAAGTGGGAAGGGGTAGGGGAGCTAGCTGACCAACCTGGGATTTATAGAAGTATTTCATGGTCTACAACAAATATACATTCCTCAAAGATACAAAAATCCAACAGGAAAGGTGAATCAACTGCGGCTAAAAATAAAATTAAAGATTGCATTACATCAAAGGAAGTGGCTTGTAAGGTTGCCAGAAACAGTGGTAAGCCTGAGGATTGGGAGCAATTCTGAATCCAGCAAAGGAAGACCCAGAAACTGATAAAGAACGGGAAAAGAGAACATGAATGCAAGCTAGTGAGAAACATAGACTGTAAAAGCTTCTTGAGGTATGCGAAAAGGAAAAGATGAACAAGGACAAACATGTGTCCATTACAGGCGGAGACGGGAGAGTTTGTAGCGGAGAAGAGGGAAATAGCGGAGAAACCGAACAATTACTTTGCGTGTTTCTTCACTGAGATGGATATGGAAAATCTCCCAGAAATACTAGGGACAGAAAACAGTTGGAATAAATGGGTTTTTCTCAGGATGGCAGGCTGTTACTAGTGGGGTACAGCAAGGATCAGTGCTGGGGCTCCAGCTGTTTACCATCTATATACATGATTTGGATTGGGGGAGCCAAGTGTAATATTTCCACATTTGCTGATGACACAAAACTAGGCGGGAATGTGAGTTGTGAAGAGGATGCAAGGAGGCTTCAAGGGATTTTGGACAAAGCTAAGTGAGTGGGCAAGAACATGGCAGATGGAATATAATGTGAATAAGTGTGAAGTTATCCACTTTGGTAGAAAAAACTGAAAGGCAGAGTATTTCTTAGATGGTGAGATGTTGGTGTGGAAAGGGACCTGAGTGCCCTTGCTCATGGGTCACGAAAAGATGGCATGAAGGTGCAGCAAGTAATCAGGAAGGCAAATGGTATGTTGGCCTTTATTGCAAGAGGATTTGAGTACAGGAGTAAAGACATCCCTAGCAGCAGCTAATGTGGGGAGAAACTAGCCTGCGACTTCACGAGCAGCACTACCAGAATTTGTCAGATGTAAGTCAGTTGAATATCCAACAATTTTGGCAGGCCATGACCAGGGGGCTCGAGAGCCGCAATCCGGCCTGTGGGCCATGAGTTGGACAAGCCTGATCTAATTGAATGGCAGGGCAGGCTCGATGGGCCGAATGGCCTACTCCTGCTCTGTTGATTGGCACTTTAAATATGATAGTGAATCTGCGAGTTTCATTGTTGTTGAACTTGTAAAATTTAAACATGGATGGCCAAATTTCCCAATCATCAGGAAACCTGGTGAGTTCACCGTTGTGAGAGTTTCTGGATTTAAGTGTCGTTTCCAGTGTACTTGCTGGGTAACCCCCACGCTTGGCACCCTCCTCTCCTCCCCTCTCTCATGTGAACGGGCACCCCTTTTCCCCTCTGATCTTCCCCACAAAGCCTATGACCTTTTACACCCTTTTCCAGGCCTCCCGAGTTTTCCCCTCACCCCCCCACCCCCGACACCACTCATAAATTAATATAAAAACAGAAAATGCTGAAAAAACGCAGCAGGTCTGACAACATCTGTGGAGAGAGAAACAGAGTTAACGTTTCGAGTCCGTATGACTCTTCTTCATAAATCAATATGGCTCTGAAGAAGGGTCCATACGGACTCGAAACGTTAACTCTGTTTCTCCACAGATGCTGTCAGACCTGCTGAGTTTTTCTAGCATTTTCTGGTTTTGTTTCAGATTTCCAGCATCTGCAGTATTTTGCTTTTATCTTAATATAGATTGGCAGTTGCTTTAATCTGTAACAGGTCAGAGTTCTTTACAAAAACAACATAGCTGCATCTGAAAATGCTTTGCTAAAATACTTTACTGAATACTTTGTGTCGGTGTTCACAAGCAAGAGGGACGATATGGATATGGAAATCAGGCAGGAGGACGTGATATAATTAAAGAAATTAGCATAGGGAGGAGGTGCTAAGTGGTCTTGCAGGCTTAAAAGTAGATAAATCTCCAGGCCCGGATGAAATGTATCCCAGGCTGTTGAGTGAGGCTAGGGAGGAGAAAGCAGGGATGCTGGCAATAATTTTCAATACCTCTCTGGCCACAGGAGAGGTGCCAGAGGACTGGAGGACAGCCAATGTGGTACCGTTATTCAAGAAGGTAGGAAGGGATAAACCAGAGAACTACAGGCCAGTCAGTCTAACCTCAGTGGTGGGGAAACTATTGGAAGCAATTCTGAGGGACAGAATTAATCTACACTTAGGACAGTCAGCATGGTTTTGTTAAGGGGAAGTCATGTCTGACCAATTTGGTTGAATTTTTTGAAGAGGTGACCAGGTGTGTAGATGAGGGCAATGCATTTGACGTAGTCTACTTGGACTTCAGCAAGGCTTTTGATAAGGTCCTGCATGGGAGACTGATAATGAAGGTAAGAGCTCATGGGATCCAAGGCAATTTGGCAAATTGGATCCAGAATTGGCTGAGTGGCAGGAAGCAGAGGGTGATGGTCGAGGGGTGTTTTTGTGACTGGATGCCTATGTCCAGTGGGGTTCCAAAGGGATCGGTGTTGGGTCCCTTGCTGTTTGTGGTATATTTAAACGATTTAGACTTGAATGTAGGAGGGTTGATCGGTAAGTTTGAGGATGAGACGAAAATTGGTGGGGTGGTAAATAGTGAGGAGGATAGCCTTAGATTACAGGAGGATATAGACGGGCTGGTCAGATGGGCTGATCAGTGGCAAATGGAATTTAATCCGGATAAGTGTGAGGTGATGCACTTGGGCAAGACAAACAAGGCATGGGAATACACGATGAATGGTAGGACCCGAGGATCAGAGGGACCTTGGTGTCCACCGGTCCCTTAAGGTAGCGGGACAGGTAGATAAGGTGGTTAAGAAGGCATATGGGATACTTGCCTTTATTAGCTGAGGCATAGAATATAAGAGCAGGGAGGTTATGCTGGAACTGTATAAAACGCTGGTTAGGCCACAGCTAGAGTGTTGCGTGCAGTTCTGTAATCTGCATTATAGGAAGGGTGTGATTGCACTAGAGAGAGTGCACAGGAGATTTACCAGGATGTTGCCTGGGCTGGAGAGTTTTAGTTGTGAGGAGAGATTGGATAGACTGGGGTTATTTTCCCTGGAGCAGAGGAGATTGAGGGGGGACATGATTGAGGTGTATAAAATTATGAGGGGCATAGATCGGGTAGACAGGAAGGAACTTTTCCCCTTGGTGGAGGGATCAATAACCAGGGGGCATAGATTTAAGGTAAGGGGCAGGAAGTTTAGAGGGGATGTGAGGGAGAATTTTTTCACCCAGAAGGTGGTGGGGAATCTGGAACTCAGTGCCTGAAAGGGTGGTAGAGGCAGAAACCCTCATAACATTTAAGAAGTATTTGGATGTGCACTTGTGATGCCATGGCATACAAGGCTATGGGCCTAGTGCTGGAAAATGGGATTAGAACAGTTAGGTACTTGTTTGACCAGCATAGACTCGATGGGCCGAAGGGCCTTTTTCTGTGCTGTAGACCTCTATGATTCTATGGCTCTATGACTAAAATCTCACTTGCTATCAGTTGTGGATTCTGTCTAAACAGGAGGTTATGTTTGTCAGTCTGGTATCTCGGAATGTGAAGTTGGTGAATGAGGCTGGTTTCTGGGAGATATTCTATTTTGATTGACAGTTCTGGCAGCCAAAATCTTCCAAAAATCGGGTATGATAAGCTTCCGCCAGATCACCGAATCTATCCCGCCGGTTACTGCCCCAGGTCCATTCATGCCCTTCAGTAGGAGATCAAAACTGACCTGATGCTACAGCCCAAAATTCAAAATGATCAGAGGCACAGCTCCCCTGCCCTGGGAGAGGGATAGTTCCTCTGACTGCACATTCTGTTCACTGTCTCTCTCGATCCCACCCTCCTCACACACTGTCCACTCTGTGACCCCGCTTGCCTTGCCCTCGGCCGTGTGCGGGTGGGAGGGTGAGGTTAGGACCCAGGGGAAGGAAACGAAGCCCAGTCAAAGCCGGCAATGTGCGCTGGAGCATTGGTGCATTGAGCTAACAGTGCCCTCCATTGCAGCAACAAGTCCCTGCAAGTGGATGGGGAGCTGATCCCGCTCAGTCACTTCACATCGAGCGGGGGGAGGGAGGGGGCCAGGTTTACAGGCTGTGCTGGGCTGGGGGGGGTTACAGTGCTGCAAAAACCGAATCATTTATCCTCACAAGAGCCCTGGGTGCGGTTTGCAGCTTCTCTCTCTCTCTCTCTGTGTCTGTGCACAGGCCGGGCCGGGGAGGGGAGGGTGCAGCAGGTAAGGAAGTGAATGTTTAACGCGGGGGATTTTCAAGAAGAGAGCGGGAGCTCCATGTGCGCGGTCCCCGCCCCGGGAGCTCCATGTGCGCGGTCCCCGCCCCGGGAGCACCATGTGCGCGGTCCCCGCCCCGGGAGCTCCATGTGCGCGGTCCCCGCCCCGGGAGCTCCATGTGCGCGGTCCCCGCCCCGGGAGCTCCATGTGCGCGGTCCCCGCCCCGGGAGCACCATGTGCGCGGTTCCCCCGCCCCGGGAGCTGCATGTGCGCGGTTCCCGCCCCGGGAGCTGCATGTGCGCGGTCCCCGCCCCGGGAGCTCCATGTGCGCGGTCCCCGCCCCGGGAGCTCCATGTGCGCGGTCCCCGCCCCGGGAGCTCCATGTGCGCGGTCCCCCCGCCCCGGGAGCTGCATGTGCGCGGTCCCCGCCCCGGGAGCTGCATGTGCGCGGTCCCCGCCCCGGGAGCTGCATGTGCGCGGTCCCCGCTCCGGGAGCTGCATGTGCGCGGTCCCCGCCCCGGGAGCTCCATGTGCGCGGTCCCCGCCCCGGGAGCGGAGAGCCTGTATCCAGCCCAAGGTGTGTTTCTACCCCCAGCTTCACCAGCCTCAATCTTACTGACTGTGTCTGTCTGGGAATTGGCGGGGTCTCCGCCCTGTCTGCACTGGGGGGGCTGTTGGGGGTCTCTCTGGGTAACCTGCGGGGGGGGGGCAGGGTTTAGGGGATTTCAATCTGAGAGTCTGAGCTGCGGCTCCCGGGTCCCCCCCCCCGGGTTCCCCCCCCCCCCCCGGTTTACACGAGCCTCTTTCCCCAAGTTGACGAACACGTTTTAGCCATTCACACATTCCCTGAATTTGCTGCTGTTTCTCCTCATGTTTCCCCTTGTTTTCTGATTCTGGAGGCTCCTGTCCTCCGGCCTCAGGGTTTTTTACAATGTTCCCCCCCCCCCCCCCGGGACAATGTGCCCCCCCCCCGCCTCCCGGCTGCTCCTTTATATAAAATACAAACTGTAACATCCAGTCCTGAGGAAGTTCTGCCCTGGGCTGTGGGATGTTTTCCTAGAGGTTTAATCACATGTCAGAACCCCCCCACTCCCTCATGGCCACACACACCAACCCCCCCCCCCCAACCCCCCCCCCCCCCCGCAGCAACCCCCCCCCCCCCCACACACACCCCCCCGCACTGACCACCCCCCCTGCCCCAACCCCCCCCACCCAAATACCCCCACCCCCTCATGGCCACACACACCAACCCCCACATCCCCCTGCCCCAACCGCCCCCCTGCAGCGACCCCACCCCGACATCCCCCCCCCCCGCCCTGACCCCCCTGCACCAACCGACCCCCCCGCCACACACCTCCCCTGCCCTAAACCCCCCCCAACACCCCCCTTCCCCGACTCCCCATCACACCCCCCCACCGCACCAACCCCCCTGCCACCCCGACCCCCCCATCACACCCCCCCCACACACACCCCTGCACCAATCCCTGCCCCAACCCCCCCCCCCCCCTGCAGCTTGGTGACCTATAAACAACTCCCGCCAATGTTTACTGCCCTGCGCTGTTTCTTAGCTCCACCCAAACTGATTCTACATCTTGATCCTTCAGTCTAACATCCTCTCTCACTAATGTACCTATCTCATCCCTTATTAAGAGTGCTACCCCACCTCCTTTTCCTTTTTGCCTATACCTCCTAAATGCTTCATATCCTTGGATATTCAGTTCCCAATCTTGGTCACCCTGTAGTCACGTCTCTGTTATGGCAATTAAATCATACCCATTTACCTCAAGTAGTGCATTCAAATCATCAGTCTTTTTGCAAATACTACATGCATTCAGATCTCCTTTCCTTCTTAGCTTCTTTGCCTGACTGAGCTGCTCAGGGATGTACCTTCCTGTGTGAGCAGAAGCTTACTGTGTATGTGTAAAGCTACATGTGTCCATTCAGGCTAACTTTACTTACCTAAGGTGATTATGTTTAGCCATTTTCTATTCCCAAAACCACCTGTAGTTTTGCTCCCTTTGTACAATCCTGATTTCCAACAATCTGCCATAGCCAGAGGTGCTTTTATCTACATAAGCTGCAAACTCTGGAATTCTCTCCCCAAACCTTTCCATTTCTCTGCCCCTCTCTTCTCCTTTTTAAGTTGTCCCTTAAGACCGACCTCTTGGATCAAAATTGGGTCGCCTGTCATAATAGCCCTTTTGTTAAAAACTGAAGAAATACTCAGCAGCTCAGGCTGGGAGGACCAAAGTTAGCATTTCAGGTCAATGAACTTTTAGCAGAACTGAAAAAAGTTAGAGTTACGACGGGTTTTAAGCAAATATAGAGTCAGGGAAAGCAGGGATGGGAGGAAAGTACCAAAGAAGAAGTCTAATATGGTTGAAGACCAGGGAGATGAAATGATGGTATCGGGACAAGCAATGAAAGAAATGGTGGCTCCCGGGAAAGTGTAAATGTTACCAAAGCTGCCGCCTGAAAAAAAATGGGAGCGGTGGATATGATCTTAAATTGCTGAACTCAATGATGAGGCCGGTTCAGAAAGTTGTGAGGTGCCCAAGTGAAAGATGAGGTTCCGCTCCTGATGGTGTGTTGAGCTTCACTGGAACGGTGCAGAAGGACCAAGGCAGAGAGGCTGATTCAGCTTTGTTTCTCTCTTCACAGCTGCTGCCTCATCTCAGCATCTTTTAACGTTTTCTGCTTTTATTTCAGGTTTCCAACACCACTAGTATTTTGCTTTTCTAGTGTATCCTTATCGTTCAGTTTCAATTTTGGTCCAATTTCGCTTCCGTGAAGCACCCTGGGACGTTTTGCTATGTAAGTACAGATCGTGGTATTGTAGTGCTCAAAAAATCTTATTTTAAAGGGGAAGGGAATGCCAGGAGGACTATGTTCTGCTAGAAGTGCTACTCCACTGCCAGAATTTCACACTCTCCCTGCCCACCAGCTTCTGAGGTGAGGTGGCAGGGGGAGTGACAAATTGCATGGATGGGAGTGGGGGGGGGGAAACCTGAAATTGATCAAAGTTTGATCTTGGGAGGGAAGTCGGGGGTGTGCGCCTCCATCAGAAGCCCCCTCCTGACTTGGGGCACCTCCCATTAGGGCCCAGTGACCTCCAGACCTCCTGCCCCTCCACCCACACCCGACCTATCCCCCAAGACCCCAATCACCCCCCCCCCCCCCCCCCACCCCCCGTGCGAACCCCCAGACCTCCCCTACCCCTGACCCCTGCCACTTACCTCTCCTCCGGTTCCTGGCCTCTTCCGGCCACTGCAGCGCTGTTCCTGGCATTGACTGGAGAGCTGCCGGCCAATCTGATTGGCCAGCAGCTCCCCAAGGCGGGACTTCCTCCTGGCAACGGGCAGAAGTCCCGCCTTCTGCCAGTCAACACTCGTTAGAGCGTGAAATGGCATCGGGGCTGCTGGGGTCGGCAGGGGTTGTTCCCCATTGACTCTTCGGATGGCGGGAGCTCAGCCCCCATCACGTTGAAAATTCTGGCCCATGCCTTTTTCAAAATAGACATAACTGTGTTGGGAGACCCCCCCTCCCCCCCTAACTTTATGGTAATTTCAGCAATGTGGAAGCTCCGGATTTCAGGTCCGTACTTTGCTTCCGATCGGCAGTTTGGAGGTTGTCCTCATCACAGAATCTTAATGGCACAGAAGGAGACCATTCGGCCCGTCATGTCTGCACAGGCTCTCCAAATGAGCATTATGACCTAGCGCCATTGCCCTGCCTTTTTCCCTTAACCTTGCACATTGTGTTTCTATTCAGATAATCATCCAATGCCCTCTTGAATGTCTCGATTGAACCTGCCTCCACCACACTCCCAGGCAGTGCATTCCAAACCCAAACCACTTGTTGGGTGGAAAAAGTTTTTTCTCACATCACATTTGCTTCTTTTGCAAACCACTTTAAATCTGTGCCCTCTTGTTCTTGATCCTTTTACGAGCGGGAACAGCTTCTCCCTGTCTACTCTGTCCAGCCCCCTCATGATTTTGAACATCTCTATCTAATCTCCTCTCTCCAAGGAGAACAGTTCCAACCTCTCCGATCTGTCTTCGTAACTGAAGTTTCTCATCCCTGGAACCATTCCCCTCTGTACCCTCTCCAATGTGTTCACATCCTTCCTATAATGTGGCACCCAGAACTGTGCACAATATCTCATGTTCTAAAATAACTGAATTGATTTTGATGGCACTCTGGATTGGCCTAGGGTCTAATCTAGAGTGTACTGACTGGGTATTCAGTACTTTGCTGCTAGTATTCATTTCTCCCCTGGCTTGGTTCAGCTGTCAGAGAGATTATGATAATGCATAAGTCATGAAGCTGGTCTGATAAGTTGAGAGAGCAGTTAATCAAGCATACAGTATTCTAGACTTAATAGGGACATAAAGTACAAAGCAGGAGGTTATATTGAACTTGTATAAGACACTAGTTCGGTCTAGGATCTGGACGGAACCGCACTTTAGGAATAATGTGAAGGCGTTGGAAAGAGTGCAGAAATGATTCACGAGAATGGTTCCAGGGAATTATCATTACGCTACAACAACATTTAACACTCAAAAGTATTTCATTGGCTGTGAAGCAATTTGGAACTTCCTGAAGCTGTGAAAGGTGCTTTACGTGAGTCTTTATTCCTTAAGAAAGAAGAAAGAACAAACTTGCATTTGTATAACACCTTATCAAAAAAGATTTGCTTTTATATCCATATCCCTAGATCTCAAATTGCTTCACAACTAATGAACCAAGTTAAGCCCAGTCATTGTTATGTAGGTGAACGTTTGGACTGGGTGTGCTCTGTTGCACTCAGTTTGCTAGTATATTTTACATTAAACAGAATTACCGGAGGCTTTGTTACAATCTAAAGAAACCCATTAATTGTCAGTTTGACCAAAGGTCAAGCCTTGAGTTTTTAACGTTCAATTTTCTACCCGTGTTTATGGAGCAGTTTGGGAGGACAGATGTGAAATTGGTGTCCATGTCGTTTCAAATGTTGTATAAAATTGAAAACACCCCCCCCCCCCCCCCCCCAAACAGATGATAAAAGATACATTTTGTATTAAAGTGTTACTGTCCAAGTACAACCCCTTCAAGCAACAAAATATCTAGGCTTGTGAATATAAGAGCGAGAGTCCAAGTGGCAGCACGTTAATCGTGTCGATCTGGGAGGGAGATTGCTCTGCCTGATTGGTGAATTAAGCGAAGAAACCACTTCTTTGGATAAACTTCTTTGATTTCCTTGTAGCTGATTAAATGGATTTGCTGCAACAACAGATATCTGGACTGTGTCATGCTCACCCTGAAGGTGTCCCTTTATCTCAGTTATCCCTTCTCTACCTGAAGATGTACAAGACATCACTGAAGCTTTCAGATTATGGGTTTGACTCTGTATCAAGTTTTCTGGAGCGTATGAAGGACGTGTTCAGCTTGGATTGTGATAGTCAGAAGATCATTATCAATCCAGCAGGTGGGGCAGGATCAGCAGATTTCAGCTGTCCGTCCAACGACATGTTGGATAACTTACCCTTAGTTAATCTCTCCGAAAACCAAATGCGGATTCCAGACCCGCATCACGGTAAGGAACAATATTTATTTATAAATAATATTTTTAGCCCGAGATTATTGCTATTGCGTGGAACTGAGTTAGTGAGATCTCTCTGCCTTGCTATTAGGAAAGTGAGGAGTTGGAGGCTGCATCTCTCTCAGGGAAAGAGAATTGAAAAAGCAGGTTGATGTAAACTGGGATGATCCAGATGTGTTGTAAAAGATCTTTAATATCTTACCTGCCCTTTTTGACAATAATGATACCTGGGTGAATCTAGACTATAAGAAGGACAACAAAGGATATTTGGATGGGTAAATAAATTAATGGAAGTATTTGATTGCCTTTTCTGTCCCCAGAGTTATTTCCCTTTCCTCCAGCAATAGTCTTGCAGTGACTAAATCCTAGTGAAGCACTGGGTAGCTTCATATTTGTGGCATAGCAAATTGTCTGTTCCTCAGGCTTCTCCAGTTATAAAACCCTCTCGTGGCACTTGGTGAATGTGCACTGAGGGCGGTTGAATTTACAGATGGCTGAGGAAATCTACCCAGTAGCTCAGCCAAACAGATCAGGAAAACTAAGATGAAAGAAAACTTACCGCGGATGCTGGAAATCTGAAGTAAAAGCAGAAAATGCCGGTGAAACTCAGCATCCGTGGAGAGAGAAACAGAGTTGACGTCTCAAGTCCTTACGACTCTCCTTCAAAGTCACACAGACTTGAAACGTTAACTCTGGTTTTTCTCTCTCCACAAATGCTGCCAGACCTGCTGAGTTTTTCCAGCATTCTCTGATTGCAGATCAGGAAAACTAATTCAATCTCCAATTCCACACTGAGTTTGCCAGAGAGGGTTGATGGTCTACAGTTTGTCCATCTTTGGGTTAAGGAGGAAAATAGAGGCTAAGATTGCAATCCAGCAAATCTGATTGAAAGGCTATGTCAACATCAGGTGCGAACAGCACTAGCATTTGCTGTGATGCTTCTGAAGTGAACTGGTCTGCCAATATTCCCATTCGAGGTTGACATGCAGATGAGGAAAGGCTGCTGAAGCTATACCCCCATGAGGAGTCATTGTATTTGGGAAGAAAAAGAAATATCTTTTGAGCAAATAAAATGAGCAAAGTGCAGGACAAGGGAAATAAAAATGTCACGACACATTTACTATTAAAATGGAAACAATGACAAAGTTTGATATTTTCCTGTTTGTGTATAATGAGGAATCAGCTGGGCCATAGATAATGTTGGTTAAGGTTGCTTTTGGAGGTGGGAGCCTGAGGTGACCGGTCAGTTGAAGTGATGCGGTTTCTGCATTGAGAGGGGTGATAAAAGCCTGTGGTCAAGGAAGGATTGAGAAGGTTTGCCGGTCTGTGGAAATGGGCTGCATATGTTGTTTCTCCTTTTTTTTTTACTGTAAGACATTGATCTTCCGTACTCGGTCAATAAGAGTTGTTAAAATTGAGGTTTAAATTGGATGTTGCTTTCTGAAGAGAAATTGTTCTTTTACACAGTGGATAAGAAAGAGAAATTGAAAGATGAGCTGCTGGAGCTCCTCCATCCCTTCCGTGAAGGCATCTGTTTAAAAAAATTGCAAAAGGTTTATAAAAAAAAATACCAGAGGGATTTGGAAGCCTCGGACTATGAATTCCCGACGATGCAAGCCATGATGGCGTCAATGAGTGACGTTTTGTATCTAATACCCACCAAAAAGGGATTTACTGTCATCGCTAAGTTTCGAAAACCACCCAAAAAAAGCCCGAAAATTCCAAATACCTCTTTTGGTTTTTCCAAAGTTCGGTCTGCGATTCAGGGCAAAACCGACACTTGTTGCCAACCAGGAGTTACACTCTCGTCGCAGCCACCGTGTCCGAAACCCCAGCCAGCAGGTAATAAAATCTACTTTAAAATCTTCTGATGTATGAAACATTTTGTGAGTGAAAATAGCTTGTATTTGTACAGTACCTTATCACATCCTCAAGGTGTCCTAATGTGCTTCGCAACTAATGAATTGCTCTTAAAGTGAAGTTGCTGTTATTATCTAGGCAAAGCGCAGCGGTTAATTGATGGATTGCAGTATTCCACATGTGGCAAAGAGGTGATTGACCCGTTGATCCATTATTTGGTGATGCACATTGTGGGAGGAAAGTGAGGCCAGCAAAACTCCCTGCTCTCCTTTTGAGCAGTGGCACTGAATCCTTTACAATGCTGTTACAACGCTCCCTCCCCATCAGACCCCAGATTAATCGCCCGTGATTCCCCACATTGAGCTCTGCATTTAGCCATGTTGGTATCAGCAGTTGCTAAGTAAAAGCTGGGGACTTTGCAAAAAAGAGAGTCAAAGAGGGCATATAGCTGTAAGAAAGAGGAGACCAGCTGGTATTTTAACTTGTTCCATCTACAGGATCGATAATTCTTTTAAATGCTTGAATGTTAATTGTCCCCATTTCAGTTTGTTTGCAAACTGGGACAAATCTGTTACCTAATGGTAGACGCTTGGCATCTTTTACTGGAGGTCAAGAAAGGGACAGCATGTGGTACTGAATCTAATGGAGACCCAAGGAGCCAGGAAGTGGGTGGGATGAAAGATCTGGTGGAGGGGTGGCACACCCCTTGCCTTCTCACCCCCACTGGCATTTCACCAGGATGGCCCTCCTGCCCTTAGGCCAACTAAGAGCCAGTTAAGGGCCCCTTTCCATCGCTGCTGGTGTTTTATACTTCGCCACATGGAGAGACAGCCAGCTATTCCCTGGTGGCCTCCTTGTGAGCTTGGGGTGGAGGGTCCTGCTCAGCTCACAGAGGACCACAGGGCCCAAAATGGAGTGGGACACCATGAGTTGTTTCTGACAAACTTGTTATCAAGGAAGCCCTTGGAGGGCTCCAGCGCAAGACTACTCCTTTGATAGCAACATCCCTTCCCTCATGAACGATCCCCGCCCCCCCCTCGCTGGTTGAATAGTCCTGGAAAGCCCAACCCCTAACTGGGTTCAGGGGCCACCTCCATCGTTGCTGGTCTTGCCTGGTTGTAGCCCTGGCAGTGGTCATCACGCATGGTAGCACTGCTGGCTCATGGAGTGAGGCCTCAAAAGGACAGAAGCCCTGAGTGCAGGCTGTAAATTGCCTGGAGGTGCACATAAAGTCAGCTGGGACTCCCATAACTGGCAGAGGCAGGGTTAACCCTGACCCTCCAGCTGGCTGGTGGACAGCAAAGCCCCTGCCACACTGTGAAATCCAGGCCAGTATCCCACAGCCGGGTAATGTTATTGGAAACCAGAGGTGCTTTGAGAAATCAGCCTCCTTAAAGGTTGTCAGTGTAGATGGTTCACTGAGTGAGGGCACAGCACAGACTCAGGATTTACCAGCTTCACTCCGCAGCCTAGACTGAGTTACATAAATTTACATCACAGGCCTAACAGGTCAATGCCGGCATTTATACATCACACGAGCCTCCTCCCACACTACTTCACCTAATGTGACTATTTTATATTTATAATCCCCTAGCTTTGGGTTCCCCAGAAGTAGAAAAAACATTGGGCGGAATCTTGTGCTCCCCCCTGGAGGCAGGTTTGGTGCCGGGGGTCAGGAGTGGGGGGTCTTTTGATCAGGTGGGAGGGTGAAGGGTGGGGACTCACCATCTTCCCTCCTCCATCCCGCTTAAGTCCATAGTTGGAGGGCCTGTGGATGGCCTTCCTGCCCCACCACTAATTGAGGCCCTTAAGTGGGCAGTTAATGCCACCTTAAAGGCCTCTTCGTGCTGCTGCTGGTATCAGCCCAGTGGAAGGGTAGCTTGGCTGCCCAGGGAACTTGATGAGCAAACCCTGGCATCTTTGTTGTGGCTCCTGTTGTGTGTGGGGGATCCTTTGTTCGAAGGCCCTGTGCCTAATCCAGGGACCTAGCATTGGTGAGGGGGCGGGGGAATGTGGGCTGCTGAGAGGCATCCCCTTGCCCTTGCTGCCAAACCCCCCCCCCCCCCCCGCCCTCCTTCCACCATCGCTCACCCTGTGCCTGGATCCTTCCGTGATCAAGGCTTCGGGCAGATGTAGTACCAGCTGCAGCCACCACCTTCCCAGCAGCGCTGCAGAGCCCAGAAGAGCCACCAGCCTCTGATTGGCCAGCAGCTCTTGGTGGGTGGGACTTCTGCCCCTGGGGTCCTTGATCCTAGGGGGGGTTGGGGGGAGGCAGGGTGTTTGGGGGGGGTGGAGCGCAGGGGGCGAGGGGGTTTGGGGGTGTGGGGTGCCGGGGGGAGGCCCGCAAAATTCTGGCCTGTCAAGTGCCTGAGCGGCCTGAGGTGCACAGGCCCTTCCCGAAAAGAGACATCATGGGGCCCTTGCCGGCAGCCTGACCCCCCCCGGCCGGTTGCCTTCGAAAGATTCCACCCCTTAACTCTCCACAGATGCTGCCGGACCTGCTGAGTTTTTCCAGCGTTTTATGTTTTCATTTTGATCTACCACTGGATGCCAAAATAGCATTTAATAAATATTGTGCATAGTTTGCAAAAATACCCTAGTTAATTCCCTACAGTGTTGCACTTGAGTAGGGATTAAGCTTAGCCTTCAGATCAAGCAGGGCTAGGGGCCGAGAGACACATCAAGTAAGGTATGCAGACATAATTTAAGTTTTAAGTTCCTTTTTTGAAGTTCTGTCCTTCTATTTTCCAATTATAAATTCCTCTCTTCATATTCAGAATAGAAATCCCTTTTGTTAGCAAATTGTGATGTAATCCACAAGAGAGAGTATAACAAGCTTGCATATTCTGCCCATAATGTGGACTTTAACAGGGCTTTATAATTGATAAAGTTAAGAGGAAGTGTGCGCAGATGTAAAATGATTAGTACATTAAATAGATGTGTGGATATAAAGGACCGATCATAACTGCAACAGTTTTGACTGCTTCGGTCTAATACTGAGCTATTTGAACATTTTATGCAACATTCAAACTAGACTCTGGATTCAGAATAAATTTAGAACTGAAGTGTTGGAATTTTTGTACAAGAAAGTCATTGATGCTTTCCCTGTCCAGGTCCAAATGGCAATATCTGGCTTAAGAGACATTGTTCTCGAGACGTGAGCAATGCTGTCAAGTACATGATTACAATCCATCCCTTGATGCTCTGAAAAGGTAATAGTGGGCCTTCTTTTTGAACAGTTGCAGTCTGTATGGTGATACTGCTCCCACAGGGATGTTAGGTCTGGAATCTCAGGATATTTACCCAGTGACAATGAAGAAAGAGCAATGTATGTCAAAGTCAGAATCGTGTGTGACTTGGAGGGAAATCTGAGGGCGATGGTGTTCCTTCAACATTACTGATCTTGTACTTCTCAGTGGGGAGGAAGTAGTCTTAGTGAGTTGCTGCAGCCCACTGTAGGTGGTACGTAATACAACGCTAGCCCACTGATGATGGAGGAGGGTGGATGTTGAGACTAGTGGCAAGGGTGCAGATCAAGAAAACTGCCCTGCCCTCATTTCAGCGAGTGATGAAGATATCATCATCCTCCTGACTTGACACTTGGAGATGATTGAGAGACTTTGAGGAGTCAGGAGATGAGTGTTGGAGAGAGCTTAATCTCTGCCCTGCTCTTGTAGCCACTGCACTAATCTTTGGTCTTGATCAAGATGTTGATGGTGGAGGAAAAACAGAAAATGCTAGAAGTACTCAGCTCACTTAAGGACCTCATTCCACTGCTACTATGATTAACCCTGTGGCGAGAAAGAGAAGCAAACTCTGGTGTGTTTGCCACAGGCCCCCAGTGTGGGGTCCATTGTTCAAAGACAGTCTGCACGGTCAAGGGACCTGCCACAAAGTGGGGGTGAGGTTGGGGCCTGCTTAGAGCCACCCCCTGCCCTTGCTGTCAATCCCCCTACATCTCCTCCCATGACCACCTTCCTGCCATTACACACCTGGGCCTAGACCCCTCCTTGATCCGAAGCCTTGGGTGGGTGTAGTGCTGGCAGCAGACACCACCTCCCCTGATGGCGCTGCTGAGTACAGAAGAGCTGCTGGCCTCCAATTGGCCGATAACCTTGGTGGGCGGGACCTCTGCCCCAGGGTCCTTGTTCCTGGGGGAAGTGGCGCAAGGTGTGATGAGCCTTCCCAGAAAGAGGCGACAATGTCGAGTTAGCGTCTGAAACCCTTGATTCTGCCCGTAAGGCACCGTCTGTGGAGAGGACCCTGAGTTAATGTTTCAGATCAATAATCATCATCAGAACTAAGGAAAGATAAAAATGTAATAAGTTCTGAGCAAGTGAAAGCGGGGAGAAAGAGCAAAAGGAAAGGCCTGTGACAGGGTGTAAGGCAGGAGAGAGTAAATGATGGGTTTTGTGGTGGGTAAAGTAAAGAAACAAAAGATGTGTCTAGATGAGGTGTGAATGGCGGGATGGTAGCCGTCCAAATGCAAAGTGAAGGAATAAACGAGAAACCAAATCAGCCAAAAAAAAACATTAAACAAGATGAAGGCATAAAACTGTTGAACCCAGAAGGGTGTAAAGTTCCAAGTTGGAAGATGAGGGGTTGTCCCTGTAACTTGCCTTCAGCTCCATTGGAACATTGTAACAGGCCATGGACAGAAAGGTCAGAGTGAACGCAAGATGGAGAGTTGGAAGGACAAGCAACAGGAGGCTGAGGGTGGGTCATGCTTGCAGACTGAACTGAGGTGTTCCACTAAGAGGTCACCCAATCTTCATTTGGTGTTCCCAGTGTGGGGCAGACCACATGAGCAGTGAATACAGTCTACTAAACAAAAAAGTATAAGAAAATCGCTGTTTCATTTCCAGCATTTTCTGTTTTTATTTCAGCTTTCTGGTGTCTGCAGTATTGTGCTTTTCTGTTGATGGTGGGGGGGGTCTTGGCCAGGCGGAGGTGTTTGACTCTTGCTGGTTGAAAATGGCAATTGTTTGATGTTTATGTGGCATGAATTTTAACTGCCATTTGTCAGCCCAAACCTAGATGTTGTCCAATTCCTGCTATAATGTAGCATAAACCACTTCATTATCAGAGGAGTTATGTTTAGAGCTGAACACTGTGGAATCTCTGGTTTTGCCCCCGGTCTTATGGCAGAAGAGTAGGTATTGACCTAGCGGCCAAGGACACTTCACTGAGGAACTTATGAAGCGATATCCTAGGTCTGAGCTGATTATCCTCCTCCAAAAAAGGACCAACTTCCTTTTGTTGAGTATGACCCCAGCTGCTAAGAGTGCTCTCTCTCTCTCAGACCCTCATTCATCTCAGTTTTGGTGCGGCTCCATGTTTGGTTAAAAGATGCCCTGATATAGGGCAGCTATCCTTGCCTCTCCTGAAGTTCTTAGCATCCGTGTCTAAAATTGAGGCCGATGTTAACGGAGTTTGTCAGAACCAAACTGAGCGTCGGTGAGTGGTGGTTATTGATGGCCATACCGATTGATTCCTCCAATCGCTTTGTAGATGATTGGGAGGAGGCTGGTGGGGCCCAAGTTATATTTATCCTGTTTTCTTTTTGCGAATAGAATATACCATGAGTAATCTTAAGGGGAGATGGTGGCGCAATGGAATGCCAGCGTAACCCAGGCTAATACTCTGGGAATATGGGTTCAAATCCCACAGCAGCAGCAGCTTTATTTATTTATTTATTTTTAAAAAATATGGAATTGAAAGCTAGCGCAGTAATGATTACCACGAAAATATCACTCGAACCCTCTGGTTCACTAATGTCCTTTTGGGAAGGAAATCTGCCATCCTTACCTGGTCTGGCCCACATGTGACTCCAGGCCCACAGCAATGAGGTTGACTCTTAATGAAATGGCCAAGCAAACCACTCCGTTCAAGGGCAGTGAGGGATGGGCAATGTTGTGGGAGATTTCAGTCACCACTCTGGTGTCCAGAGAGAGCTGGCTTATTCAATCATGTAAGGGAGAGTCCTTCTCCCAGACTCCATGGTTACGGCAGCCATGTTTGTACACCCCTCCAAGAGGAAGCTATGCATCATGAGACCGAGCTTCAGCGGACATGTTATTCCTGTAAACCCAATTAATCTTTACCCAACTAATGGCCACATGAGAATTTCAACACTACTTCAGGCAACGAATGCTCGCTTTGCCAGGGATGCCCACATCCCATGAAAGAATAAAAATAAATTCCAGATTATTGGGTGAATGCCGGTGTTTTATTTGTACTGAATGGCTTTGCTGGGAGGTGGCTAGGAGGGGATTGAAGATGATTGTTTGAACTGTCAGTGGATAGGGCAATGTCCAGGCATAAATATCCAGAAAAGCAGTGACCTCTCTACAATGATATTAGGGACAGCAGACCATATATTTCCAGCCTTTTTGTTAGCTTATTGTGATAGGAGCAGATTGTTATAGTTTAGTCAGAAGGTGAAAGGTTCCAGTCACTGTTGGAATGATGCATGTTTTTAGATGTCATGTGGAGAGACAAAGTAATGGTCACACACCTGGTCAATGGAATACATTTGAACTTGTTCAGCCCTGGCTGTAGATTAACTTGGGCTTTGTGTTCTGATGTAGTCCCTGCAGGTGTGGAGCTGTCAAAGTTAGGCGATTGGCATGGTTGAATTGTTTTGGCTACGTTGATCTAACCTGTATGGTGTATGACTTCTGTGGTTGCTATACTTTTATAGAGATTCAACTTTATTGTAGGGTAATCCTTTGTGCTTGTGGGCCAAACTTTATACATGTTTGGAATGACTGTTATGAAGAGATGTTAATGTGTCTAATGTTTTGGAAATTATTTTTTAAAATAGAATTCTAGTGGGGGTCTGTGTCTAGGTGTGTGTGTGTCTGTGTGTCTTGGATTAAAGCCAGCTGGTCTGGGTGCTTTGATGTGTAGTAGTTTTGAGATGTTAATTGGGAGAACAGTAAGGTAAAGTGTCTGCATTTGAATAAACTATTTAAGACTGTGGGTAAAATCTTGCACCTAGCTGGAAGAAGCCAACAATGTGTTTATTTTTTCAGCTTACTAATAAAATTGGTGCTATGAAAGGGGGTTTTATTGTTAAAAGAGCAGAAGTTCATAAGACCTAGTGACACAATGGAAAATTTACATTCAAAGGGAAAGCTAGCTATATAAAGAAAGGAGTTTGTGTGCGTAAGTGAGAGGCATTTAAGACCTAACCAGCCTGTATGCCTCCAACCAACTTGCAAAGGGACATCATTTGGAATTCGTACGGTCAAATGTGCTATGCCTGGTGTCTATTTAAAGTCTATGGGTTACTGTTGCCTTAGTGGAGATTCACCTGGGGGTGATTAATTTGGGGATTTGTTAAAAAGTTGTTATAGTAGTAATTTGTAGCCATGTGTGTGTGTTTAATTTGTTGGGAAATTGATAAATGTTTAATTTAGTTTTATATAAAAACTGAGACTTGGTGGTCTTATTCTGACTGAATTCAAAGTCTGCATCTCAAAATTACAAATTGCAAAAATGGGTTATGACAGTTGTTTCAAGTTTCCCTCTGGGATTTGAACAAATCGGCCTTGACCACCGGCTACGCCATAACACCGTTTGCAAACATAGGTGAGACAGGGATGAGATCTCCACAACTTCAATTAACGTAGATTATTAAGTGTAGCTTTATAGTCCTGTTCCTCACTCTACACGTGATCGAAGGGTTTTAACGATCTGTGTCTTTCGCCAGGTCCTGACATATCGGTGTTTCAGGAGGAAATTTCAAATCTGGTTAAAGACAAGCCAAATGGCATTCCAGTGCGAAGAATAAAGAAAGTGTACAAGAAGGTCTATCAGCGGTCCTTGAACCTGGAAAGCTATGGATTTAAATCTATTCAGCACGCACTTCGTCTAATGAAGCACAGGGTATTCGTTCAACACACAGGAATGCATAGCCTTGTTTTTGAGACTGAGTTTACAGCAGGTATGGCTTCACATGTGGAAGAAAGAACTTTGCCTTCTTACTAAATTTAAAGGGATCTTTATAATAGTGGCCTGAAGATTAAAAAGAAATGAATGATAAAAATGTAGAGCATCTATTCTCTCTTTCTTTCCCCCTGGGTGCTGCACCTAGCTGAAAATGGAAATAGGTGCTGATGTTGCCAATTTTATTCAGCGGCAGAATGGAATTGGGCTTTTGTTTAATAGGGCCAGGGTCTTGCAAAACATAAATCAGTCCTTTTGTGCGGTATAATTGGGGTGAAGATTTGTGTCTCATTTCTTCTCCCAGCATTCCATGCCCTTGCCATGAGCATTGCTGCTTCCTGTTGTGTTAATTTAGTGAGTTATCAAGCGGTGTCCAGTGTGTCAAATCGTGAGACAACTCACGAGAGAACCCTGATTTGTTAGAAGCAACACTATATTTATTCAAGCGTGTAGGCTGCTCAGGACACCACACACGGTTCCTAGTCTAGCCTAACACCCTGAACAGAGAATCCAGCGTCGTTTACACCCCTCATAACAGGAAATTCATACCATATAAGGTTCGTACATCAAGAAACCACAGTTATGTCATTGTTAGCACAATCAAAGGAAGATTGCAGTAATACAATTACAGGCAGATGGTACATTTCACAATAAGACAGGAAACAGCTTAACGACAACTATGTTAGATAAAGATTACATAAATTGCCACATCAGCAAATTTAATCAGGGCACCATTGTTTCGTCTAGCACATAACATTAAACCATAAGACAGAGGAGCAAAAATTAGACCATTCGGCCCATCGAGTCTGCTCTGCCATTCAATCATGGCTGATAAGTTTCTCAACCCCATTCTCCCGTCTTCTCCCCGTAACCTTTGATCCCCTTACCAATCAAGAACCTATCTATCTCGGTCTTAAATACACTCAATGACCTGGCCTCCACAGCCTTCTGTGGCAATGAATTCCATAGATTCACCACTCTCTGGCTAAAGAAGTTTCTCCTCATCTCTGTTCTAAAAGGTCTTCCCTTTACTCTGAGGCTGTGCCCTCGGGTCCTAGTCTCTCCTACTAATGGAAACATCTTCCCCACGTCCACTCTATCCAGGCCTTTCAGTATTCTGTAAGTTTCAATCAGATCCCCCCTCATCCTTCTAAACTCCATCGAGTATAGACCCAGAGTCCTCAAACGTTCCTCATATGTTAAGCCTTTCATTCCTGGGATCGTTCTCGTGAACCTCCTCTGGACCCTGTCCAGGGCCAGCACATCCTTCCTGAGATACGGGGCCCAAAATTGCTCACAATATTCTAAATGTGGTCTGACCAGAGCCTTATAAAACCTCAGCAGCACATCCCTGCTTTTATATTCTAGTCCTCTTGAAATAAATGCCAACATTGCATTTGCCTTCCTAACTACCAACTCAACCTGCAAGTTAACCTTAAGAGAATCCTGGCCTAGGACTCCCAAGTCCCTTTGCACTCCAGATTTCTGAATTCTCTCCCCATTTGGAAAATAGTCTATGCCTCTATTCTTCCTACCAAAGTGCATGACCTCACACTTCCCCATATTGTATTCCATCTGCCACTTCTTTGCCCATTCTCCTAACCTGTCTAAATCCTTCTGCAGCCTCCCCGCCTCCTCAATACTACCTGTCCCTCCACCTATCTTTGTATCATCTGCAAACTTAGCCAGGATGCCCTCAGTTCCTTCATCTAGATCATTAATGTATAAAGTGAAAAGTTGTGGTCCCAACACTGACCCTTGTGGAACTCCACTAGTCACCGGCTGCCATCCTGAGAAGGACCCCCTTATCCCCACTCTCTGCCTCCTGCCAGACAGCCAATCTTCTATCCATGCTAGTACCTTGCCTCCAACACCATGGGCTCTTATCTTACTAAGCAGCCTCCTGTGTGGCACCTTGTCAAAGGCCTTCTGGAAGTCCAAGTAGATAACATCCATTGGCTCTCCTTTGTCTAACCTACTCGTTACCTCCTCAAAGAATTCTAACAGATTTGTCAGGCATGACCTCCCCTTGATGAAACCATGCTGACTTTGCCCTATTTTACCATGCACTTTCAAGTATTATAATATAAAATATAACAGGAATCAGTTGTAACCACAAACTTTTCAAAGATACTCCGCTTGATTAGTTTTACACTGCTTGGTTAGTTTACATCATTCCTTACTGCAATATAATCACTTTTAGACCATTTAACCCATTGGACAATTTAGCTGACTAAAGCTTTATTCCACAAGCCGCACCTCCTTCATAGCAACGCAGAATGATGTAGCGCAGGAGGCCATTCAGCCCATCGTGCCTGTGTTGACTGTTTGAACTATCCGGTTAGTCTCATTTCCCTGCCCTTTCCCCTTAGCCCTGCAATTTTCCCCCTTTGAGGTATTTAGCCAATTCCCTTTTGAAAGTTACTTTTGAATCTGCTTCCATCATCCTGTCAGGCAGCGCGTTCCAGTTAATAACAACTTACCGTGCAAACCATTTTTTTCTCGTGATGCCTTAAGTTCTTTTTTTCAATTACCTTAAACCTGTGCCCTCTAACTACCAACCTTTTGGCCACTGACAGATAATAATTTCTTACCTATTAAAACCCATCGTGATTTTGAGCCAAATCTCCTCTTGCCTTTCCCTCCTCCCCAGGACAATAATTCCCAGTTTCTCCGTGTGGAAGGGAACTGCTCCTTGGTTTGCTCCAAAACACATTGGAAGCTTCAGTGTTGAAGCTGAGATGTAGTAACAGGGTGTATCAGAAGACATAAGGTCTCAGTTTGTTTACAGCTATCTTTCACAAAAAATGGAACAACAACTTGTATTTATATAGCGCCTTTAACTGAGTAAAACAGCACCGGGAGGAGGGGTGTTATCAAATGAAATTTGACGCTGAGCTACATAGGGAAATATATGTGATCAGAAGCTTGGTTAAAATCGGTAGGTTTGAAGAAGCATCTTAAGGGAGGAGTGAGAGATGGAGAGTTTCCGGGACAGAATTCCAGAGCCGAGAACCTAGTCAGCCAAAAGTACAGCTGCCCACCTCCCCCAACCCCCACCACCCACCCCCGTAGGGGCGATTTTAAATCGGGGTGCACTAGAGTGGAGTTCTCGAGGTGTTGGGGCTGGAGGAGGTTACAGAGAAAGGGAGGGGCAAGAGCGTGGAGGGATTTGAACGCAAGGATGAGACTTTTACAATCGAGGCGTTGCCGCACCAGGTCAGTGATCACAGCAGGATGGCGGGCGAATGGGATTTCGTGATGGACAGCAGTTTTGGGTGAGCTGAGGTTTATGGAGGGGGGGGAAGAGGTGAGGCTGACCAGAAAAGCATTGGAATAGTTAAGGCCGGACATGGCAGAAAAACACAGATGAAGGTTCCAGCAACAGACGAGCTGAGACAGGACAAAGCTTGCGAATGTGGAAGTCTTGGTGATGCAGAGGTTATGGGGCTGGAAACTCAGGACTATGACGCTGAGTGTTGGAATGTAGTTTAAATTCTTGCCAAGCAATCAATGTGTGAGGCTTTGTGGGCTCTGGACTTTTTAACATGCAGCCTTATAATAACTTTGATTGTTATGCATGTTTTAACCAACTTTAGAACTTTGGACTTTAGAATTTTAGAATTTTGGGATTAGAAAGCAGTGAGATTGAGCATAGTTTCTACAAGATTCTGAGTGATCAAAGGTGAGGATTGGCACATCTGCATATTTTTGGGTGCATTGCTAAATAAAATCATGGATAAGCTCATCGGGAGTGCTCAATTCTGCCTACACATCTTAGTAACTAAATGTGACCAGCCTTATCTGTTTGTCTTGGGAGCAGTGTCATGTGATTTTGAGGAATTTATAACGTCAGTCTTGTAGGCTCCACTCCGAGCCCAAAGGGAAATTGAAAATGAAAATAAAGTGGGAAATCTACTGACTCATTGCACAGGTCTAAAAACAAATCAGATCCACAGTCTTTGTTTCAAGTGAATTCAGTATTTTACTGTTCGGGAGGAATTTAAGAAATACAGTTATGTAACAAAATACCCATCTAGATCTGAATTCGAGGTTGCGCTGATCTTCATATCAATTAATGTGGGCTTCGCTGGCTGGGCCAGCATTTATTGCCCATCCCTAGTTGCCCTTGAGAAGGTCATGGTCGATGCTGTAAACCCAGGAAATGTATAGTGTGGGCATTACTAAACAAGTACTTTAATTTTGGGATAAGCCCACTTAGCTGCTTATCTTTGTGGTAGACTTTTGTATTCTCCCCGAGTACATGAACCTTCCCACAGTACCTAAAAATAGTACCAAGCTATTTAACCACAGATATGAACATTAAATGATATATGTAAATTAGCTGGAGGCACAGTGGTAATAATACTGAACGCCTAATTCAGGAACCTGGTCCTTTGATCTGGAAAAACAAGTTCAAATTCCACCTTGGCTGTGGAGAGATTTAAATTTAATTAAGTAAACGTGGAATAAAAAGTTAGTACCAATAATGATGGAACTAGTGGATTTTCCTTAAAAAAAACCCAATGTGATTCACTGAAGTCATTTAAGGAAGGAAATCTGCCTTTCTTAGCGAGTCTGTGCGATGAAAGCGCAGTTTGTAATGAAGGACCACCACCTTCTCAAAGGTAATATTGGATGGGAAATAAATGCTGGACTTACCAGTAACATCCACGTTCTGTGAATGGGTTTTTTTTTTAAAAATGTATCAGCCTTATTTTAAATTTCCACCCCAACTGTGACAATTTATAACTTGAAGAAGCCACTTACATGTATATCTTAACATTTTCATAATAAGTGTCTCTGTCTGTATAAATACAAGGCCAGTATAAATTAGGATATAAATTGTTTTGGCAAAAAAGAGCCCTGGTATTGTGTTTGTTGTAATGTCTTCACTTCACATTTTCCTTTCCATTCCTGATTCCTGGTCAGTTTCAGTTTCGTTTCATCATCACACCCTGATGCTTCTCATTGGGTGAGAGGTCTGTAGCTGTTGCAGCACAAGGGAAGAGACGTACAGTTCAGTGTTTTTAAAGGGAGGAAACAGTGAGAGCTGGTTACTGGATGTCTGCTATTTCAGCTCAGGGCTGCTGAGTACAGTAATTTTTTCTGACTGAATTTGTGCTTCAGTGTATGGTAAGCCAGAACTAGCTTTTATAGTAAGCACTGTACTCCTTGTGATTTGAATAAGACAGTGTTGTCTTGGTGATTTTAGTAAATATTATTCTCTTGGTAATTTTGGTAAACACTGTGTTCTTTTAGATTATTGTGGTCATGCTTTTCGGGTGGTATTAATATTTAGGCTTTTCTCTGGTGGTCCAGTGAACAGATTACATTGCCGGAGATTTGTGGTTGTAGCATTGAAAGACTATTTTGTCTTTGATCGAAATTACTGCACAGGATATTTCTATATCGGCCGTGGAAAAGGAAGGGTTTCTGTGTGTTCTGTCCTGCTGTGGATCACGATTCTGTTTGTCAGCCCCGTGCGCAGAGTGGGTGCCAGGTAACCCTGTTCTCCAGAGTTCAGCCAGCGCACCTCGAGAACCAGCTGCTAGAAGTTGTGTGAGAGTAGGCTCAGGAATGACTTCATAATTTTCCTTTCAGTCCTTTCCTGTGGGAATTCCTGATCACCTTACAGTGGCACTGCTCTGTGATGTTACCACTGAGATCGAGCACTCGTTGTGTGAACCAGTGCTGTCACCGCTGATTCTAGTACAGAGCTTTCTGCCTTTTGCCAAAGGAGTTTTGATGAACCTTCACAGTTAACTGTTGGAAGAACCTAGCAATATATAAAGCACATTTAAAAGTTGTTTCTTAGTTGATTGAACATAGAATCGAGAAGCATTGTTTAATTCGGCACATATCTCTAATTCCCTATTATAAGAAGTGAGGATTATATTTTTTGACAAGAGCTGAGAATGACCAGGGTGCTCAGAGCTACGGATTGCAAATAATGAGTTACAGCAACAAAGGGATTGCAATAGTTTATTTACAGAACGTATAACTAGGATGACTTAGAGGATGGGCAGTTATTTAAGAGTTCAGATATATTGTGATGTGATTTTTCCAATCATATATATGTATATTTTCACAGTGCCTGTATCCTTCTTGAACAGCCTCGCAAAATCTTTGAGATTAAGTTTGTATTTCTTTATAAAAGCAAATTTCCTGTTGGTCTTGTTTTGGGTGATTCATCTGTTTTGGAACATGGATGTTGTGCCAAGATGGTTAGAGTTACTGACTTGCTGAAGATTTGTTAGGACCGGTTGGGCAATGTCCGGAATATCGTGGGGTCTGAGGTTCTCGTCGGACTGACCAGGGAGCCCCAAGGTCCTGGAAAACCGGGTCAGATCCTCGAACCTGTTGTGAGAGAGGATCTGGGAGAATTGGAGAGGGAAATCATGGAAGGAATTCAGGGATTGGCTGAGGGGAAGTCTGATGAATGAGTACTTGGATCTAGCAGTGGTGAGTTGTGGCGGGTAGGGGGGAGGTGACAGGTTTGGGCCCAGTTTGGTGACCGTGGGTTTCTGGGATCTCTCTGACAGTATTGAAGTGAAAATTGGTCTCGCAGTCCTGTTGGGGGAAAGAGGATCCGGGAAAATGTGGGTGGTTAGTGTCTCTTCAGGCTATTGGGCAACTGCCTTTCCCATCATCCCTTTGGCGCTTACCACACCTCCCCTTGACTCAGAGAACCCTCTCGATATTTCCCTGTCCTGTGACGTTTAAGAACTTTTCTGCCAGGTACAGTAGCGCAGTGGCTATAAATTCAGGAAACTGGGCATAAGTTCAAATCCCACCATTTTGCAATTGGGGAAGTTAAATTCAGTTACTTAAATAAATCTGGAATAAAAAACCGGTATCAGTGATGGTGAACGTGGGCTGGATTTTGGTGCCATGTTCCCCTTCTGAAAAACCATTTTTTTTTAATGTAACCATCACCATGAGTGTTAATCACACGTGTAAATAAGCAGTTTATAATAGAACACGGCATTTGTTTTTCTTTTAGTGAAACCAATTAAACTAAATTAGGAAAAATGAGGGAAACACGGCACTTGCTAACTTTACTTGTCTCAAATTAATCTATTAATAATGCAATGGGTTCGCAGGTCAGGAAAGGATCGACAAACTGGTTCTCATTTCTCTTGGAAAAAGGGCTGAGGAATGACTCAATAGAGGAATTTATAATTATGAGAGCTTTTGATAGAGTGAATTTGGAGAGAATTTGTTTCCTCTTGTGACGTAGAACTTACCTAAAGGTCATCAAGATAGTCACCAAGAAACCCAATAGTGAATTCCAAAGAAACCTCTTCACCCAGAGAGTGGTTGAAGCAAATAGCATAGATGCTTTTAAGGGACATCTGGACGAGCGCATGAGGGGGAAGGTAATAGATGGTTATGATGGTAGATTTAGATGAAGAGAGATGAAAGAAGGCCCAAGTGCAGCATAAACATCGACATGGACTGGTTGGGCCAAATGGCCCGTTTCTGTGCCAAATACCCTACATAATCAGGGAGAAAATGGAGATTGAATTTTTAAGCCGTTTACGAAACGCAAAGCAACCCTTGACTTTTCAGGGATGTCGCGGCACACTGCCCAGCTCCTGTTGTTGTACACGTTGCAAACTTGGAACTTTCTCATACTGCGGATACTCAATGTATATAACTGTGGTCGAGTGTTCCCTAATTATTGAAGTAGAAATGTCCATTGCAAGCTCACACTTATAAAACTGGCTGAGGCCATGGACTCAGAATGTCATTAAGGTATTAAAAGGCAATACATCATTTTCTGGCAAAATATATAATTTCTTGGACTTTTAAAAACTTGTTTAAACATCTTATTTTGGACATGAAAGTTTTGGTTAATGGGTGGCGGAGGGGGTAAAGCTCTTTTTTTTTGAGCGATTTAATCGGCTCTTTAACGAAGTGTGACAGACACGTGTTTACATATGGCTTTCCCATTGTAAATGTTGATATGAAGGATAGCGACTTGTGTGCTTATATGTATGAGAATATACAGGTATTCAAAATGCCCTATTTGGGCAAATCCAATCTGGTGTAAGCAGTGTTTGAGCAAAACACATGGAATGTTGTTATTTCCCTATTTCAAGCTGTTGCTATCTCATGACTGCAGTGCTTTGGTGGACGATGTGCCAGACAATACGCCCTTAGTAAACAGAAACAGAAACACCTGGAAAAACTCAGCAGGTCTGGCAGCATCGGCGGAGAAGAGCACAGCTGACATTGGGTCACGAGGACTCGGAACATCGACTGTGCTGTCCTCCGCCGATGCTGCCAGACCTGCTGAGTTTTTCCAGGTGGTTCTGTTCCTGCTTTTGTTTTGGATTTCCAGCGTCCGCAGTTTTTTTGTTTTTAATACATCCTTGGTTACTGCTGGTCACCTCTCTCCAGTCTACACTGATCCCTTGGAACTGGCCGTTAGGAGATGTGTAAGATTAGTGCAAATGGTTTTTCAGGATTTCTCATACAATTTTTTACATGAAAGGGGCTATAAACTTGTATAAAATTAACCGTGTTGTGTTTCTCTAGTCAAATTGATGGAGAAAGTCCGTGGTGAGATACTGGACCTCTTCTTACTTGAGCCTGATGGAATTCCTGAAAAGAAATTAGCTGAACTCTACAGCAAGAAATATCGGCAAAACCTAGTAACAAAATGTTATGGGTTCAGCTCCATAAAAGACCTGATCAAATCCATGAAGGATGTGCTGGTTATGGTCCCCTTGCCAGGAGGAAGCTTTTATATCAAACCAAAGTCCACCAAAGCCAGTGGAACAGCGAAATCAGGAGAGCACAAAGTTCAAGGGTCGACGCCAGCGTCTGCTCCCTCTGCGCCTGTACAGAGAATGGAATTTGTGAATAAAAACTCTACAAGTCTTTTCCAATTTCCATTTGCTCCACAGCCACAAGGTACTTCAGTTTTTAAATCGCTCATATAGATTTCAAATTTTCCTGTGTGAAACAGGAATAATAAGCAGTTTGTCATTGTGGTGAAGTGAGGTACTCTGTCTCTTTCTGTGTGTCCTGTGTATTGACTCTTCCTGTGCGTGTGTGCCCTGTGTATCGACGCTGTCCTCACTCTCTCTCACACACCCTCACATCTCCACCTGGCTTCATTCGATCCACAGGACACACACACACACACACACACACAGGGGCAGAGTCAATACACAGGACACACACGCACACAGGCACATTCAATACACAGGACACACATGCACAGAGGCACAGTCAATACACAGGACACATGCACAGGGGCAGAGTCAATACACAGGACACACACACACCGGGGCAGAGTCAATACACAGGACACATGCACAGAGGCACAGTCAATACACAGGACACACATGCACAGGCAATACACAGGAGACACGCACACAGGCACAGTCAATATACAGAGCACACAAACGCACACAGGCACAGTCAATATACAGGGCACACAAACGCACACAGGCACAGTCAATATACAGGGCACACAGGCACAGTCAATACACAGGCACGGTCAATACACAGGACACACAGGCACAGTCAATACACAGGACACACAGGCACAGTCAATACACAGGACACACAGGCACAGTCAATACACAGGACACACAGGCACAGTCAATACACAGGCACGGTCAATACACAGGACACACAGGCACAGTCAATACACAGGACACACAGGCAGAGTCAATATACAGGGCACACAGGCACAGTCAATACACAGGACACACAGGCACAGTCAATACACAGGACACACAGGCACAGTCAATACACGGGACACACACAGGCACAGTCAATACACAGGACACACACAGGCACAGTCAATACACAGGACACACACACAGGCACAGTCAATACACAGGACACACACACAGGCACAGTCAATACACAGGACACACACACAGGCACAGTGTCAATACACAGGACACACACACGTACAGGGGCAGAGTCAATACACAGGACACACACGCACAGGGGCAGAGTCAATACACAGGACACACACACGCACTGGAGCAGAGTCAATACACAGGACACATAGGCACAGTCAATACACAGGACACCCATACACAGGACACCCATACACAGGCACAGTCAATGCACAGGACACCCATACACAGGCACAGTCAATACACAGGACACCCACACACAGGCACAGTCAATACGCGGGCACAGTCAATACGCGGGCAGTCAATACGCAGGCACAGTCAATACGCAGGCCGCGTACTCACGAGCAGTCAATACACAGGGCACACAAGTGCAGTCAGTACACAGGGCACGCACACACGGGCAGTCAATACACAGGACACACGCACACAAGTGCAGTCAGTACACAGGACGCGCACACACAGGCAGTCAATACACAGGACACACACGCACACAGGCGCATTCAGTACACAGGACGCACACAGGCGCAGTCAGTACACAGGACACACACGCACACAGGCGCAGTCAGTACACAGGACACACACGCACACAGGCGCAGTCAGTACACAGGACACACATGCACACAGGCGCAGTCAGTACACAGGACACACACGCACACAGGTGCAGTCAGTACACAGGACACACGCACACAGGCGCAGTCAGTACACAGGACACACACGCACACAGGCGCAGTCAGTACACAGGACACACACACGCACACAGGTGCAGTCAGTACACAGGACACACACACACAGGTGCAGTCAGTACACAGGACACACGCACACACACGGGCAGTCAGTACACAGGACACACACGGGCAGTCAATACACAGGACACACGGGCCATCGATACGCAGGACACACACACAGGCACAGTCAGTACGCAGGACACACACAGGCGCAGTCAGTACGCAGGACACACACACAGGCGCAGTCAGTACGCAGGACACACACACAGGCGCAGTCAGTACGCAGGACACACACACACGGGCAGTCAATACACAGGACACACACACACACATGGGCAGTCAATACACAGGACACACACACAGGCACATTCAATACACGGGACACGGACACACACACACACACACGCGCGGGCAGTCAGTGCACGGGACACACACACACACACACACACACACGGGCAGGGTACCTCACTTTACCACAGTCATTGTGGAGGTGAAGCCAGATTTTCCTTCCATAAAACCACGTTGCCTCTACCTAACCACAGTCATTTTTCAGGTGTCCTGTTACCATGTCCTTAACATGCTCTACATAGACCCCCTCCCAGTCTTCACCTAACCCCATCAATGTATTCTTCACTTCTTTCTCCCTTATGGAGATCACCCTGTGGCCTTTTATTTTTCAAGAGAGGAAGAGAACCAGCCTGTCAATCCTTTCCTGATATGTGTACCCATGCATTCTTATGCACTTATCTACTTTCCCTTAAATGCATCCATGCTATTTTACCTCAACTAGTCCTTGTGGAAGCAAGTTCCACATTCTCACTGCTCTCTGGGTCAGGAGGTTTCCCCTGAATTCCCTGTTGGATTTACTAGGACTAGATCACACTTGAGCCTCTGTGGTGCCGTGGGTTGTCTCCCTGCCTCTCAGCCAGAATCTCCATCAGGATTGCCCCTCAGCCTTCTCTTTTCTAGAAAAAAGAGCCCCAGCCTGTCGATATAACCTCTCAGTTCTGGCATTATTCGAGTAAATCCCCATCCTCCTTTAACCTTTTTTAAACACAGAGACCAGGGCTACTGGGAAAAGGGCAGGGGAATGGGACTAGCTAACTTGCTCTTGCAGCGAGCTAGCACAGATGGGTGGAATGGCCTTCCTCCTGCGCTGTAATCGTTCTAGAATTCTATTCTACGAGAACAAGGCTGATCGATCGAGGAGGTTCGATGCAAGTTAGGACGTGGGCGGCAGAGTTTTGGATGTCCTCAAGTATACGGAGGGTAGAGTGAGGGAGGCCGGTTGGAAGGGTGTTAGAGTAGAGGCAATAAGGACCTGCATGAGGGGCCAGCATCAGATCAACTGAAAAACAATCCTGAAATTCACCCTTCTTGAAAAGAACATGATTTTAACCAATTCTGTCCACCTTTTACTGTTTTGTCTTTGCGAGAAATCAATGTCATGTGAACACATATTAACTTTATTGAACCAGGTAATAATTCTGAGCTCAGCATGGTCTAATGTCCCAAAATCTTTTAAGATTTTTACTTATTGGACCTATTGGGTAGCAGTTTTTAAGAAACTTTTCTGTACATTTAGGCTGTTGAATGATGATAGCATCAATGAATATGGACCGGTGCGGCTAATGTACAATGTGTTCTCAAACCTTTTGGATCTGTGACACGTGGTTGAAAGCGGGGGTCAGAGTCGACAAGAGCGTTTATGTCTTGTTTCATCTTCTGATTTGTCCTCTTTCCTTCAGGAGAGTTATTTTTCTGCTTTGCCACCCCTTCCTTTAGCCTGACTCTCCATCCTTCTCTCCATCCTTTCCCTGAATATTGTTTGTTTACTGTTGTTCATTTATATATGAAAAAAAAGCAGCGTTAATTTGTAAGCGTCTTTGGGTGAAAGTTGAGCCCAATATTATGATGGTTAAAGAACTGCAGGGAAATATGCCAGACAAAGGCTAATGTTTCTTTCCTCCCCCCCCCCTCATTCTTCAGCTCCTGCTGCAATGTCTGGGCAGAATATGGCACCAAATGGTGGATTCGCCTGTCTCCCTCCATTAATGCCTTTGCCATTCACCTTTGGGTCCGGACAACCGGCGCCGCAAGTAACATTTGGTTGCACGGACCGGCAAACAGCCTCACCGGCGTTGTCGACAGCATCTTCGGAGGATGGCTCCGAGAAAGGTGGAGCCTGGGCGACATTGAGAAGTTGCCAAAAGAAGGAGGAAACGTCCGAGAAAAACCCCGTGCCGGTGCCCATTTTCGCTCTCCCTGCAGCGTGGGAGGTAAGCAGCACACAGCCAGGCGCACCGTGCGCTCTTGATCAAAGTACCACGGCTTCAGTGAGGCCAGAGCAGCGGCCGGCTTCCCCTGCCCTGCCAGCCGTCTCTGCAGATGACTTTCCTGAGTTGGACGTGCAAATGTCCAAAAAAAATCTGAAGAAGCTGAAAGAGAAAGAACTGGAGATGAGGAGGTCAAAGGACCGATTCCCCCAACATTACTTCCCACGCGTAAGGGAGGAACATAGTTCTGTCATGCAGATGGTGGATACGTTCGTCCCAGATTTCCTGGCCCACCATAGAAACGTGCGCATCAGTTTGGGAGAAGTGAACCAGCAGATTGACGAGTTTATCCGTGCTCTTGCGACTGAAGGAGAACACGTCACTGAAGCAAAGGTATGTAAGAATGAAAAGAAAGGATTCTTGCAAACATAAATTTGACTTGTGGTAGTGAGAAGAGCAATTTTTTTATAGACACACACACATATATGAACATAAGATATGTGAATAGGAGTAGGGTCATGTGGATCCTCGAACCTACTCTGTCACTCAGTAAGATTATAGCTGAACTTTTACACCAGCGCTTCATTTCGGCACTAACCCCATATCTCTTGTCTCCTTTAGTGCCCAAAAATCTCATTGCCCTTGGTCATGGATATACTCATTGGCTGAGCAATCCTCATGGGTAGAGAATTCCTCAGAATACAAATGCCTCTCTCACATACCAGTGTTAACACTGCATTACCAGAGGAGTGTACCAGGAAAAGTACTGGCAGTACTTTGGGATAGAGAAACTACTCGAGTACTATTGATGGGTTTTGTCCCTGTTTGTACATATATTATCTATGCTGTTTCCCTTCCCCACTTCTCAGATCTGCCTTAATCCACTGTTCAGACGTCACTGTGTGGGTTAAAGCAAACGTAGACTTTGAGGAATCTTCTCAGACAACCTATCTGCTGAGATGAGCTGCTGTGGACAAGAGATTTATTATGTGACCATGTGTGTTTACATCCTGCTGACAGTACTGAGTGCAAGTTTTAAAACAAAATAAGCATTGACAAAAATACATTTTGATGCATGTACAGATGTATATTTATTAAATCTTTTGAGATAAGGTATAAGCAAAGGGTGGGCATTTTTTTTCCCAGCAGCTAGAAACTGAATGTTACAACCCCAGCTCACTGCAACTAAAAGTCTGTGTTCTCCCCTTCCTCTCTTTCTGTCTCTCCCTTTTCTTTTCCTTTCTCTCTTTCTGTCTCTCTTATCGTGCTCTCTGCCCTCCTTGCGGTCTGTGGTCTAACTCTCTGTCTCTCTCTTTTATGCAGGTGTTGAGTAGAGTTTGCAAACACTTCAGAATACAAAACCTGAGAGACGTTGGCATCTGGCAACCTGGCAAAGATCTGCCTGCGATTCAAGAACTTCGCCGAACACAGCGAGAAATCACCATTTTTATAGAGGTTAGTGAACATTATTGGTGGACGGAGGGGGCTTTTCTGGACTGGAGCTCCAGCAGGCTGGGATTTCTGCTCACCCCACCCTCTCCTTTCCCCCAGCGCTGACCGAGATAGGAACTGACCAAACTTTATCGGCCGTGGCCTTTTGTTTTTAGCTGTGATGTTGCTTCTCCCTTTTAAATCGACCCCTGTGCTTTTCTTCTGCCCTAACATGTGACAAGATACCTTTTTGCAATGAAGCAAAGTAATGCTTTCTAATTCCATGTTTTCAGGCTTTTGAAAGTATCCGGTGTGTCTGCACTCTCTACGAGCTGAACCAGTGCTTGGCTGCGCTGAAGAACAAGCAAAACTTTGAAGACCTGAAGCTTGGCCCTTTATGCAAACAACCGCTTGTGCACAGGTTGTTCAAAGTGCCCCAGTCGCTGAAGGATGAGGATATATTTGAAATTGAGACTGTGGATATTTTACAGGTACAGTGTGTAGCATGTTTAATCAGTATAAAAGTGCATGATGTCTGCGTGAGTGAGGGTTCTGTTTATTCAGAGGCTAGCTTCATTCACCTAGAGCTGAATAAATAAAGCTTTCTCTCTCAGTAAAATAATGCTTTCTTACAACTTGCAAAACGTGTAAACTTTTTTTTTTAAAGACTGGTCAGGTGAATTCTGATGCTGATGGTTACCGTAGAAGCTGGGCAAAGGTTTGCTGTGGTGGGGTGAGGTTTTTAGTAAGGTCTTCCTAAGCCTGTGAACTCTCGATTCTGTCATCCTGGGCCATGCGTTGCTTTGTCACTGAGAGAGCAGAGGGTTAGTTTGCTTACAGACTCTCCCTCCGTCGCTGTTACCTTTTCTGGCTACACCACTTCACCTCGCGGGTGCTTATCCATGTTGCTCCCTTCCTTCCTCCAACAGCCAATTTGCTTTTGAACAGGGAAACATGCAGGGACCACCCATGTTCCTCTGGTTGAGGTCAGCTGACTCTGCTCAGATCAGGGACTGTGTGGTGTGTAAGGATTTAAATTGCTGCTCTCTGCCCATGTCCGTTATCTCTCAGAGCTCCCTGTTACCACCTGCTTGAAGAGTTAGGGACTGTGGTAGAGTTAAAAGCTACAATATAAAAGTTGAGAATGTCTTGCGTTGGATTGTTCCTTTCTGTTTATATTCTTTATTTCCCTTTTCACTGTCATCACAAATATTTGCAGACATTCATGGTTTACTTTTGCCCTCCAGAGTCTCCAGCAATATAAAAAAGGCAGGAGAGCACAAAAAATAGATTTGGCTGATTTCATACAATACCTAGCAGATCAATATCACTGTGACTCACCGTACGAGCTTGGAATCAGGATTACCAGCATCGGACTTCTCATATCCGTAAGTAGCCTTTATTTTACTTTGATAATTTATTACTGGTTGAAATGAAAACATCTATTTGGCCCTCCTTTTTGTCCCTCATGTTGAAGATGCAGATTCCTATTTGGGACACAGTCCTGGAGGTGCTCCTGGCCCTTGCTAACAGCTAAAATTGCTGCTCTGCGCCTGTGAGTTGTTATCCAAACTGCTCCGTGAAATGCTGCCTTTTCAATCCATGGGAGACAAAACCTTTCTCCTTGATTCACAAACCTATCCGAATTTTTGAGTTGAGCATTCTATTCAGCAATTGCGCAAAGTTACCGGGCAGACGATGTAGAACGTTTTGGGTAATGGCCCTTCTCAGAACCAGATAGAATAATGCAGCACAGAAACAGGCCTTTTGGCCCCAACTATCTGTCCTGGTGTTTATATACTGCACATGATTCTCCTCCCATTCCATCTGTCTCATCTCTGCCTTTCAGCATATCTTTCTCTTCCCTGTTCTCTCACGACATACCTGTCTGAGTTCTTTTTGAAAGCATCTTCGCTATCTGCCTCAGTCACTTCCTGTGGTAGTGAGTTCCACTATCTAACCACTCCCAGTAAATAAATGTCTCCTTATTTCCCTATTGGGTTTATTTATTTGTATTTGTGGCCCTTAGCTTTGGATTCTTCCAAAAATGGAGAAACCCTCCCCAATCCATTAGTAGAGTTGGTCCCTAAGCCTTCACTTTTCTTTTGTTGATTTGTGTATGGGATGTGGATGCTGCTGGGTAGGCCAGTGTTTATGACCCATCCCTAACTGTCCTTGAGACTTGGGTGGCTTGTGTCAAACCACATTACTGTGGACCTGGAGTCACATGTAGGCCAGACAAGGTAAGGATGCCAGATTTCCTTAGTGAGTCAGATTTTTTTGATTGTTTTTATGACAATTAGGGTCGTCATTAATTCCAGATTTTTATTGAATTCAAATTTCACCGTCTGCCGTGGTGGGATTCGAACCCAGGTCCCCGGAGTATTACCCTGGGTCTCTGGATTACTAGTCCAGTGACAGTACCACTACGCCATTGCCTCCCCCGTTTAATCTTTCCTGAGTTCTGACAAAGGCTCAAAACGTTAAGCTGTTTTCTTTTCTCTCTCTCCAGTTGCTAGAGGATCTGCTGTGTATTTCCAACCTTCTCTGCTCCTATTTTAGTCTCTAGGAGGGTCTAAGGTTAAGGTGCCTGTCAGCTCCCCCTTTGGGAAAGAATGACGGTTAGTGAAAGGAGACTTGAGAAGGAAGCGAAAACAAAACACCAGTCTGCTTCTGTCCTCTAGCAGCGTAACCACCATCATTGGACGAATGCTCTCTTCATTCTGATATTGCACTTATTTAAAAGTTGTGCAGGAGATTTTAATGACCGCTGGTGCAGAATTTTGCCCTTGGCGGGCGGGGGTGGTTGGGAAGCCGAGCGCCGTCCATGTCCGGCACCGGACTGCGATTTCACACTGGCGGGCCAATAAAGACCCACCTCCCCCAGTGTCAGACCCGAGCGGACAACGCTCAGCGCAGTCTGTGTGCGGGAGGTGGGGGGGGAAGAGGGCGAGTGTAAACCTTGTGCCTACCCGCGAGTGAGCATTAGGTTGGAACCATTAGGTTGGACGGGCAGTGAAAAATTTAGTTTAATTGATTGTTTAATGGCCTTAACTGGCCTTTTTTAATTGTCGGCGGGCGCACTGCCGACTCTGGCGCACGCCCGCCGATGGAACGATCGTGTGACTGTGTGTTGACGTCGGCGCGCTCGGCCGACATTGATGTGCATCATTTCACTCTCGAGCGGGTCAGGCACACGCCCACCGAGCGGAAACCTCTCCCCTGAAGTCGAATTCCTGGTTAGTACAATGGTGGTAAAATTCGGATTTTTGCAGCTGATGCCACTTTGTACAGCACTTTACTGCCAACTTGGTCTGGTTTTAAACAACCTATTATCCCTCTCTCTGCCTGTCTATATGTCTATTTGTTTGGTAGGCAGTTTTTTTTTACCTTTTCATATTGCACTTTATTCACCTCTTAACAATAAAGTTACTCACTGCATAAATCTAGAAATTACTGCTGCAGACGAGTTGGCTATAACATCCCTGTAGAAGGAGAGAAAATAGGGATGGTTTCCTTGTTGCTGATAGCAGAACTGGGATCTGTGCAAAGTCAGTATCTGCACTGTCAGCTGGAGGATGGTTTGTTGCTGTGAGAGATGGGAGGCGAAGGGAGGAAGAGGTCATTGAAAGTGAAGAAAAGGAATTAATAAATTGTTTCTTGTGTTGAAACTTTGTGGACTAGACACTGACAAAGACTTTGTGCACTGAACGGGCCACTGTGGAGAAGGCAAGAAATCGGATCCAGAAGGAAATGGAGGAGGAAGTGAGCAATCGACTGAACAAAGTTAAGAGAACTGTGATGGACCCCGCTAGTGGACCACAGCACTATTCTACCAGTGGGTCTCTGGTTCTCCGGAAGCAGTATTCCTCTATGACTGCAGCAGATGCGGTCTTTCAGGTGTTCGTCAATGCACGAGGGGTTTTCAGTGAGAAAATGACAAAGGTAGGTAATTGTGTTTTTAAACCAAGGCCAAAATCTTGACTGTATGAAATAATAACATTATAATGGTCGGCCTTCATTGGATTTTTCAAGAATCTCACTGGGGAGGAAGTGAGAGAAGTGGATTGCATGTGGGTTGGCTGTACGATTGCTAAGAATCTTCGGGTTGCTTTGCCAGGTCTCCCTGGTACCCTGACTTTGTAGGTAGAGCAGAAGCAGTGAATAATAGTCACCTTAGGGACTGACATCAGCTGCCTTTCGTGTTTCTTGCAGACGTCCTTATTTTCAAAACAGTCATTGTATGTACTGTTTAGATAAAAACAGTTCAGTAAATGGGAGGCTTTTTACCCAGCGCCTTTAGCTGCACTGACACCTTTCTGTCCTGTGTTTCCATCCTGGAGAGAGAGACTGGTTTCTCTGTGGCTGTGCATTAGGGTAAGAAGCTTCGCCTTCACGAAAGCACGAGGCCCTGCTGTCGGCCTGCGCTGGGCTAGCCAGCAGAGAATTCTGGGACAGAAAGACAACAAACTGCAAGGGGAAAGCGCCAGTCAACTGCTGTCCCTTGAAAGATTCCGGCTTCAGCAGCTTTGCAACCGGCTGTGTCCCTTGTTTTAAGTTGTCCGAGGACTTTTTACATTGAAGGCTGGTTGTAATTTATGAGCATTCATACCTTTTTACGTGTCACTTTTCTCGGGTGTCAAAAAAGAGTGTTTTCTGGGAGTGTCCGTTTCTGGAGGTTTCACTATACATCACCTTGCAAAGTGCGTTTTCTTAGACATCTCAATGCAGTAGAATAAACAGTTTTAAAGTGGGCATCTGGTGCCGTGCAGTTATTTTCTACTGAATGGTAGGCAATGGGATATTATCTGACAGCCGTTTTAAGCAGAATATTTAGAAACAGGGTGGGTTGACGGTGGTGTCTCGGGCACACGTGATCAGGGGGCAGTGAAGAGAGAACTTTCCCTGGGAGAATTTTCAGACCCCCCACTTCTGTTAAGTGAAATCGTAACTATTTTATAGTAATACGCTTTGAAAGATTAATAATTAAAGTTTGACAAAAAGAAAACCATCTTCAATGATGATATGTGTGGTAAACAAATTAATGGGATCAAGTGGATCTAACTTTCCACTCTTGTTCCTTTCTTTTGGTAACTAATACCAACCGCTTACTGCAGTTATCTCTTGGCACGTGTTCTGTGCCAAGATTTTTTGTACATTGGTGCCAAAAGTAGACACTGCCAGTACTGGTTCAATCTTGATAATCCCAACGTAAGCCAGGCTGCCTTATCATGAGACAAAATGAATGCAAAAACAGTTATCCAACTGAAAAGCCTCCTTTCTATTTTACTGAGGCAGTTTCCTACAATAATCTATTTTCTATAGATTGAAATGAGTAGATCTTCTTTCTAACTCTTTTCGAACAGAAATGCAGGAGGGGGATAAAAATGCATTTGGTGCATGAATCTAAACGTGAGTAGAATTCTGCCACCTTGTTCCTTGCTGTTGTGAGCAGCTTTGCAATGATGCAATTGCTTTGTTTCCAGCTTTGACTATGGTTTTGTCAAACTGCACTGCCAAGTACTACAGCAGCTTGCGTTTGTATAGTGCCTCTAGTGTAGATAACATCCCTGGCTGCTCCAAGCAGATGTAAAACACACACACACATTGGCACCGGCCAAAAGAAGGAAATATTTTGTGGGGTGACCAAAGACTTGGTTAGAGGTGAGTTTTAAAAAGGAGGGGGGGATGGCGGAGAAGTAGATCTGCTCAGGCAGGAAATTGCAGAGCATGGGGCCTCGCCAGCTACCAATGTTGGTGAATGGGGAAGGTGTGGCAATTGACAGCACAGGATGATGGAGAGTTTATATGTTATAGGGTTGAAAGAGGTTATAGAGATGGGGAGGGATGAGACCCTTAAGGGATTTAGGTATGAGACTTTTAATTTGGAGGTGTTAAGAAAGTAGAAGCTGCACGTAAGTCAACAAGGACAGGAATGATGGTTGAGCAGACCTTGGTGTGAAGTAGGATGCAGGTAGAACCTTGGATGGGTTGAATTTTAGAGACCATGGAGGACGGTTAGGACAGTATTGGAATAGTCAACTCTGGAATTGACAAGAGAATGAATGAGTGTTTCAGCAACCAAATGGGTTAAACTAGGGGCAGAGTATTACAGACGGTGAAGAAGGCAGCTCTTGTGACAGAGGAGATGGAGTTGAAGCTCATCTCTGTATCGGAGAGGCACCAATGTTGAGAACAGTCTGCTTCAGCCTGAGACAGAGACCAGAATGGGGGATGTAACTGGTTGCAGAAGTATAGAGTTTGCGATGGTGGCTGAAGATGACGGCATTGCCATTCTCAACATCCAACTGGAGAAAAGTACCAAAGACTGGTCTGTCAGCCAAGCGTTCTGACTGGAGTACAATCGCAGCACCTTGTCAGTAGAGAGCAGTTATTAGTTCTGTGGTGGATGCAGTGATGCAGCAGATACCATTTTATGATTCTTTATTCGTACAGTTTTACAACTGGAGTGTCATATACATTATATGTAAATAAAAACCATGTGTTGAAAATTCATTATAAATAAAAACAAAGTAGTGGAAAACCTCTAGGTCTGGCAGTGTCTGTGGAGAAAGATTTGAGTTAAATGACTCTTCAAAACTCTGAAGAAGAGTCATATTCAACTCCAAACGTTAACCCTGTTTCTCTCTCCACAGTTGCTGCCAGATCTGCTGAGTTTTTCCAGCACTGATTTTCGTTACAGATTTCCAGCATCCGCGGTATTTTGCTTTTATATTATGTTAATTGATAGTTCCCGCATGATTCCATCCTGCATTCTTTATGTAGTGTTCCCCACTAATGTCTTACAACTGATTTGTTTGGTTTCGCTTTTATATAAATCTTCCTTCAGTTTACCTATTTTTTTTTAAATCCTTCTATTGTTTTTGCTGACACATCACCCTCTCCTACTTCTCTCTACGTTTTAATTTCATGGAACATGCCAGAGCCTACAGAGGAATTTATTGGAGACTAAGCATCTGAAGGATATTGACCCTGGCCCATCTAATCGTACTTTTTCTTCCCCCCCCCACCATCGGACCGGTCAGTTTGTTCAGGACTTCCTGATCAAGGTAGAAGATGATCGATTGGCCCGGACACTCTTTCAATTAGCCATTTGCTGTGGTTCACTGGAGGCTCCCCAGGACTTGGTGGCTAAAGAAAAACCAAATAAGCCAACTGTAAACGGAACTGTGGACAATGAAACTCCGCTTCCGGGTGAAGGTGGGTTACATTTTTGAGATCCTGCTGAATCATGGAGGGTGGCTTTGACTTAATAATTAAAATTTAGTAATTACAATTTAGTAATTGTAAAATATATCAAGGTAAAGATCAACCAAAATAGGTACCACGTTGCTTCTTTCTAATTGGGAATCAATTCATTCTTAAAGTAACAGTGCAGCGACTTCCAGATGGCGAATTGTCCGCCTCTGTTGTCCTGTTGCTGTGAGGTGCTGAGTAGAAGTCAGCTGATTCCCCACAAATGGAAGGGAAATTCCAGTTAATTGTCAACATCTTGCACTTCTTTAGCACCTTTTCGTAGGAAAACATCCAAAGTTACATCATGTTTAAAACTTTTTATCTCCATTTCTTTCCCACTTATGTTTCTCTCGAGCACTCACAATAATGAGTACCTTGCATGCCTGTGCTGCTATCAAGTCAGCTATCAATGCACACGCCTGCACCAAGGGCTGAAGTTTCCCTCTCCCCAGCTTTTGTGATGTGGTAATGAGGAATATGGTGGATCTCAGGAGTATAACCACTTGTGGTACTGTGCACCAGTGCTCCAAGATATTGTGCTTCTCCACTGGCCTGATAGCTGTACAGTTATCCTTGATGATATGATGAGTATTGTGTTGCTGAGTTTATTGCTGTGTTCCTGTCTTCGTCTTTAGGATCTGTAAGAGAATATATACAGAAGAATCTCTCCAGTGTGACTGAGTACTTGAGTCTTGTCTATTTATCTAAACTGGAGAAAAGGTTGGTTAATCACTTCAAGCTGAAGGACTTTGTTGGCATGGGGCATGGCACTTTCCTTGAATACCTGGTGAAACACTCTCAGGTGAGTGTGTTGTGCTTTATTTGAGGTAAATTTTGCACTCGTTGTGGTAAAAGTTGGAAAAATCTTTGTTTAGTTTAGTGCTGAGGCATTCATTCTGCCAAGTTTGGGCTGCAAATGACCTTGGTTCAAGAGTTGAGAGAACAGTGTGTTCTCTCACTTCACTACCCAGTCTCATTTCACCCACTGCCTGTTTAGAAAACCTGAAGCCTAAATAGTAATTGTAAGAAGAATTGTGCACGTATATAAAAAAGAAAATTACCACCTTCTACCTCTCAAAAAAGGATATTCGGTGCTGTAATGGTATAGTAAATTTAGAGTAGCTTCTCATGAATCTAGAAGGATTGATTGTTGGTGCTAATATATTGCCAGTGCCTGTAACTAGGAAGTAGGTTATCCCACTTCACTGGGAGTCGATGCTTTCATGATGCACAAAGGGACCACATTGACCATTGTTTAATTGCTTCTCTTTCCTTATAACATTCCTTTGTTCGTTTTGGCCCCAAAACCTTGCTACATGAGTTTTCTAAGCAAATTAAGTCTATTTTGAATCAATAGTGAGGTGGATGTGTTGATGTACAGGGCTTACAGTATTCGTCTTCACCATCTGTACAAACCGTTGTGCAAACCGCATGAATAGAATCTGCTTCAAAGCGTCAAACTGAATGTAGGTTTGCTTTTGAGTGTAATGACCAAGAATGCTTGTGTAACACCCAATAAGGAAAGGCTCCTGATCCACGATGGTTTGTTTTATTGCACAGCTACTGGAAGAAGCTGCTGGAGGCAGCCTGTTTCTATATCCACAAGCTGCCAGAACCTGTGGATTCCAAACTAGTCGCCAGGATGTGTATGAGTTCATCAGGCAATGTGGAACCCTCAAGGAGTCCATGGTGAGTGAGCTTAGCGAAAGGTGCCACTTGGAATGGGCGGGAGCAGAGACAAAATGTTACCGTTTACAGGTTACAGATTAATATGCATCTGGAAACTCATGCTGAGAAGGTGTGATAAGCATGATTTATGTTCATGACATTCTCAGTATAATGTGTTTCTCATGTGGATGGTACGGACATGTTTCCATTCTTATCTATATAATTGTAGCCAGAGAATCACCTGCAATGGTTTTTCTTCCCAGTCCCATTGCCCCCCCCAAGGGATTATGCCCCCCCCCCACCTCCAATATCTCATTGACACGCTGCCACTTAGTAGCAAAATCTCAAAACAAAGTCAGTTTCTACATGTGTGCTGATGCCACCCAGCTCTGCCTCACCACCACTTCTCCCAACCACACCACTCTTTCTAAATTGTCAGATTGCTTGTCCAACATCTTGTACTGGGGCAATTAGAAATTTCCTCCAACTAAACATTTGGAAGACTAAAGACATTCTCATCCATCCCCACCATAAACTCTGTTCCCTGGCCGCACGTTCCATCTCTCTCCATGGCCATCGTGAGAAGCTGAATCGAATTGTTTTCAACCTTGGTGTCATATTTGGCCCTGAAATGAGCCTCAGACCACATATCTGTGCCTCCCTAAGACTGTCTTTTCCCACCTCCAGCACAGTGCCCAACTCCGCTCCTGCCTCAGTTCCTCACTGAAATCCTCACCAATACCTTTATTACCTTTAGACATGACAACTCTAGTGCACTCCTAGCTGACCCTCTCACGTTCTGCACTCCCCTAAATTTGAGGTCATCAAAAACTCTGCTGTCCATGTCCTTACTTGCACCAAGCCGCTGATCTGCATTGGCTTCCAGTCAGGCCACATCTTGATTTTAAAATTCTCATCCTTGTTTTCAAATTCCTCGCCCCTCCTGGTCTCTTTAATTCCCTCCAGCCCCACACCCCGTGGATATCTACACTCCTCTGATTCTGGTCTCTTATGAATCCCTGATTTTAATTGCTCCACCATTGTGGCCATGGTTTCCAGCTACCAAGATCCTAAACACTGGAAGTCCCTCCCGAAAACACTTTACCTCAATTTCCTCCTCTTAAGATGCTCCTTAAAACCTACCTCTTTGAACAAGCTTTTTGTCATCTCTTCCTGTGGCTAGGCGTCATGTTTTATAGTGCTGCTGTGAAATGCCTTGGGACATTGTATTAAGTTAAAGATGCTATATAAATGCAAGTTGTTGTTGCTCCTGCTGTAATTGGGGAAGCATAGGACAGAATTCAGAGTTCTCTGATGGATGATCCTTCCCAGACGTACACCTCTTGGTGGAGTTGGAAAAGGCTGTTCCGCTATTCTCTGGTATACCACAAGATGATGAATTAGAAATAGAAGAGAAAACACACTTTTTAAAAAGCAGCTCTGTTCTCAGCAGACAGGAGCTTTCTAATCCTGATTTCAAAGCCACAAGTTCTGATGTATTTGTAAGCAGTAGTTTGCTTCCCAGTTTATGTTGTCTTTGGTCTTTATTTTTTTGCTTTTAGTTTTTCATTTTCTCGTTTCCGCTCTTTACATTTTACACGGCTCAATTTGTTGAAATTACCCAGAATTTTTAAAGTTTTCTGAATATCTCTGTATCATTCTTTGCTATCCTGATGTGCAATGTTGTCTGAAGAGGGTATTCCCTCCCATCCTGCAACTACAGCATAGGCCAGTTGAAGAGGAGAAACTACAATCCCCGATCACACAGCGACCAGAGAGACTCAGGCTTCCTTTAACCGGTTTTATCCAAGCTTATGCAAGGGAGCCACAATCATTCCTAAGAATGAAGACCAACTCCCAGATTGATTAAATTTCATTACTTTTGTACTTTTTCTTATCACAATACATTTGAGTACATTTGAATATGTCCAATCGGTAACCTACACACAGGTACCATGTTAAAACTATCCTATTGAGTACATAAACATCTGATTTTGCTAACCAACTATTCTAAAGGGTGTATACATAATTATATTATCCAATCAAAATTAAAACACGTACACAAAGACCTTGGTTCTCACAACTCAGAACTGTTTGTGTTTCATCAAAGCCCCCTCTTTGTCTATTGTGTGTCCTCCCATATCTAAGCTAAACCATCTGCCCCGTCCCAACCTGAGAGAGGAGTATACCTAGTCTAACTTTATGTTATGTTTTGTCTCCAGTTCAACTCTCAAGGCTTCACCACATCGTTGCACCACTTGAATGGTTCTGCCTGTGACTGGACATTAGCTCATCTCTTGAAACTGTGTAAATCGCACAAACTCAAAGCCCCTTTGTGTGCAATGTCCACCTGCTTACCCTCAGCTGTCATTAGGTCTAACATCCATGGCTGCTTGGAGATTTGAAGTGTTCTTCAGTAAATTCTTACAGTGTTCTCTTTTAGCATTTTTAATTTTCCCCTAACATTGTCTATTTGCTGAGAGTTACATAGTTGGAGACCATTCGCAGGTTAGCTCCTTGGTGCATTGACTGTATTCCGCTCGGACATGTCCAGAGTTAAAAAAATCTGGTTATCTCTCTGGACCAATGTTACCTTATGTGGCTCAGTGTCAAATGTTTCTTTATAACACACTCAGGTGAAGTGTCTTGAGGTGTTTTGACACGTTAAAAGTGCTATACAAATGCAAACTGGTAGTGTTGTTGGACATAATCATTTTCTGCTTCAGTTTCCAGCGATTGAAGCTGCCTTGAGAAGCCAGTTTAAGGTGAAAGACAGTAAGGAACTTGGACATGGGACACTGTCCAATATGGTCAAGATGATAGAACACCAAACCAAGTCTCACAGTGACCATAACAGCCCTCGGAGCTTGGTGCTGTATGAAGCCACACTATATGTTGAAGAATCCAGGTGAGGCTCTGAAAATTAAACCTACTGCACCTCGGGTTGGGGTGGTGGGGGGCGGGCGGGGATTGATGTGACAGATCCCCTTCTTTAAAATATTTCAGGATATTATTTGGCTTTGATTAATAAAGCTAATCATTTTGTCTTTAAAGTTACGGCAACACTGATTCAAGTGGTTCTGTCGGGCTCCTTGGGGATTTGAGTAAGGAACAGGCTTTATCATGTCTGTTGAATGCCCCCTTGCTGGAAGATCTTGCGGAATGGTCTCAGTGGGAGATGGTGTTTGAGCCGCAGCATGGTTCACTCAAAGACTTCATCGAAAGACATTGCAGCAAGAAAGCAGCTCATCTTAGTTTGGAAAGTAAGCACTTCATGTGTCATTATTTATACATTATACAGCTTCTCTCAATTTATCGTTGTGCTTCAATTGTAGATGTTGAGCTAGATCACCAGTCTACATCACTAAGTGTTAGCATTTTCATTGAGGAATATTATACTGTTAAGTGTAGTGGGATGTACCTTATGTTCAAAGAGTACTTGGCCACAACCCAACTCTTTCGAGGTGGAAGAAGGGATGAATGATAAATCGGGGTGTGTATGTAGTGAGATATTGTACTGTCCTGCTGCAGTATTGGAATTGTCTCCGTGCACCTCGTTTACCTTATGATACCTGATTAGAAAAATATCTTAAACTGCTGGACATGTTCAGCAGGTCATGCAGCATCCGCGGAGAGGGAAAGAGAGGCAATGGGTCGGATTTTCACCAAGAGGCGGGAAGCTTGAGTCGTGAAATCTCCCGACTCTCGGCAGACTCGTCTCCGTGGAAACGACCCCCACATGCACGATTTTGCTCTTTTAGGGGATGGGAGGGGGCGGCGGGGGGTGTGGGCAAGTACAAGTCAGGCCTGCTGCCTCCGAGGGAGGTTTGGAGACTGGTGAGTGCCGAGGCGAGCTAGTAAGAAGGCCCACCTCGGTTCTGAGAGACTTTGGCCTCGTTTTATGAAAGGTTGTTAGGCCTTCTAGCCCTCGTCCCTCATTGGCCACCTCATACCTGCCCCCTACTCCTACAAGGCATCTCCATAGCCACTCACCCAATGTCCACTGTGGACAGACCTCAGAAGCCATATGGAGATGAAAAACATTAAACTTCAAACAGTCTAAGAGAGCTCTCACTCATACAAACTTGAAACTGAAAAAGCTCTCAGTCATGAAACACATTAATAGATTTTGAATCCCCTCCAGAGATCAATCTGTTATGAAAACAAACACACTTCTATTCACTAACCACATCAAAGACAAATGGGGCAGAATTTTACGGTCACATCACAGTAGGGTTGGGGCCGTAACTTGCAGCAGGCCATTCAAAAGTCCAGTGACCTTGGCAGGACCTTGAAATTCCACCCATGGTCTGTCAATAGCCTCTTAAAACTGTCAATCAAAATATGTGCGTAGCCTCCTTCTTGAGATGTGGTTTTTGAGCTTTTGGAACTCAGCCAAGCATTCATATTGGGCTAAGCTGTAGTACTAGCCCTTGGGAAATGTCAACAATGAAGTATATTGAAACTGCAGGAAGATATGACGGTGGTTTTTTTCCAAGCTATACCAGATGGCCTATGAATCAATGCGCTCCCTCCAACAGTGGTTGTTTTTATTCGAATGGCTGAAGCCTATTTTTTTCATGTTTAAAGGGCTGAGATTTAAATAATTTCAGTTCATGACACTTAAACACTTACCCGCCCTTCGAGAGCATTCACATCTCCTCCGTGAATTAGTGACTTCCCCATGTGGGTCAAGGCCCTTAGAACAGCAAAAATGGGGCCTGTTTGAACTCAGTACTAATTTCAAATGGCTCTGCTGAATTCAGGTTTCCCACCTGTGTGATTGACACACTTACTCTGCTGGCAAAAATGGGATCTGGGACTTCCACACCCAGGTCCAGCCCACTATTTCTAAAGGCCTCCGGAGTCAACCTGATTCTGCAAAAGTCCGGCACAACGTTTCTAACCATCTCCCCTTGACATTCAATGGCATTACCATCGCTGAATCCCTCACTGTCAACATCCTCGGGGCTACCAGGAACCGAACTGGCATGGCCACAGAAACACTGTGGCTACAAGAGCCGCTCAGAGGCTGGGAATCCTGCCATGAGTAACTCATCTCCTGACTCCCCAAAGCCTGTCCACCATCTACAAGCTGCAAGTCAGGAGTGTGATGGAATACCCTCCGCTTGCCTGGATGAGTGCAGCTCCCACAACACTCAAGAAACTCGACACCATCCAGGATAAAGAATCCCATTTGATCAGGACCCCATCCACCACTTTAAACATTCACTCCGTCCACTGACACATCGTGTCAGCAGTGTGTTTACCATCTACAAGATGCACTGCAGCAACTCACCAAGGCTCCTTCAGCAGCACTTTCCAAACCTACGACCTCTACCACCTAGAAGGACAAGGGCAGAAGATGCATGGGAACACCATAACCTGGAAGTTCCCCTCCAAGCAACTCACCAAATTGACTTGGAAATATATCGGCCGTTCCTTCACTGTCACTGGGTCAAAATCCTGGAACTCCCTTCCTAATAGCACTGTGGGTGTACCTACACCACATGGGCTGCAGCGGTTCAAGAAGGCAGCTCACCCCCACCTTCTCAAGGGCAATTAGGGCTGAGCAATAAATGCTGGACTAGCCAGTGACACCCACACCCCATGAAAAAAAAACTAGAACCAGTGGAAAGGTCATCGACTTGAAATCTTAACTCTGTTTCTCTCTCAGCCTGACCTGCTGAGCACATCCAGCAAATCTGATTTTATTCCAAATTTCCAGCATCCACCATTGTTTGCTTTTGGGGGAAAAAAAGTCATTTTGTTCTCTTGTGAACATCACCCTTTTCAGGTTTCCATCACTCCTCAATTGCTCCCTGATCCACGAGTGGAGTTGAGGTACAGGTAAACCGGAGTGTAATTGAATGGCTGGCTAGGCTCGGGAGGCTGAATGGCTTCATCCTGTTCCTATATTGCAGAGGAACTGCATGTGTCCTGAAAAAGCTGCATTTACTTACCCAACAGTGTGGTATGCAGGGGGCAATTACAGGATTGGGTTACTGCAAAATGGCTTCCTTAAGTGATTTAAAGTATTAGTCCTGGTGAATGCTGATAACGGAATCCTAATGGAATTTTAATTTACACCGTCAATTAATTAAACTCATTTAAATTAACATCTTTAGGAAGCTTCAGTGATCTTGTTTGTAGCTGTGCATGTTCAGTCAACCCCTTCAGTGTCTGTTTTCATGACTCCATTAAATCAATTTCCTTCCTTTTTTGATTAAATTTTTTAGCAAAATGTTTGATATTAAAAAGAAACGGGTGTTACCGGTTTTTAATGACATTTAACTTCTTTGTCCTTTTTCGACCTCTTGCAAAGCTTGGTGACTCAAGCCGCGCACCATGCCAAGGATATAATCAAAGCTGACTTCAGTACAGTGCTGAAAGAGTGCTGCACTGTCTGAGGTGCTGAACCTGTTCCGCTGTTTGAAGTGGACGTTAAAGTTCCTGTGATGCTATTTTGCGAAAACCGGGGAGTTCCCCTGTGATCGAGCCAAAACTCTTCCCTCCCTCCAACAGCACTGAAAGCGAATTAACTGGCTGTTCATTCTGTTACCGTGAGACTTTATTATGCATAAAATATTTGTTGCATTCCCCTGCAGGGTGACTGTGAAAGCTTTATTGCGTCACGAGACAGGTGGAACGTGCTGTATAAATGGAAGCTCGCTCTTTCTCTTGCAGGTTCAGCTGTGCTCAATGACTTGGTTGCTCTAGAAGTGAAGCCGGGTATATTGCTGAGACTCACCACAGAAACAAGCCCTGAGCTCTTTGCTCAGGCCGTCAAGCTACATGACCCAGCGGGGACAGCAGGACATTTAGTTTCCATCGTGGTTGCCGATGGGTTAAGAAACGCTCCTTTGGCGTTGCTGGCTAATCACGTGGAAACCGCTTTGGCAGCAATCGGAGGTTTAGAAGGTGAGGTCGTTTTTGTTCGGAGTATTCAAGTTTAGAATTACATTTCTCTGATAAGACACGTTCAACCTACACCAGGTGCTGCCAATGGCTCAAATTCTCTTGCCTTGATTAGGGGGTCAATGTCTTCATAGCCCTGTTTTTAAAATTAGGGGTCGCCCCCCCTTTTAGGGCAGAGAGGAGGAGAAATTTTTTCTGAGTGCTGTGTGCCTTTGGAACTCTCTACCACGGAAGGCGGTGGAGACTGGGGTCATTGAGTATTTTTAAGGCGGAGGTAGATAGATTCTTGTTAGGCAGGGGAATCAAAGGCTATTGGGGTTAGATGGGAATGTGGAAATGGAACCACAAGCAAATCAGCCACAATCTTATTGAATGGCGGAGCAGGCTCGAGGGGCCGAATGGCCTTCTCCTCCTATTTTGTATATAATTGGCTCACAAAAATAAATGTTCTCGGTTGCCATGTTGGCACTGGGAAAGAAAGCTATCAAATCTGAAAGTGACATAAAAAAATAAATTCTTTAAAACTATGATTTGCCTGCATAAAGTCCCAAGCTCAGGTGTTCTGGGGTTATAGAAGCCAGACACAAGGTGGGTTGACTTCCGCTCATCAGCTTCTCTTTCTGGAACTGCTAACAAAAGTGCAGGTTATTTTTGTGTCTCCCGTGAGTGAAAAGTAATGACCTGGAAATAATCTGTTGAGCAAGTCCAGGTGGAACAGACTAGACTGAAAAACAAGGTTGGAGAATTTTTCCATCTTAATGTACTGAATACCAGGAAGCCAAAGGAAAACTGAGCTTAAAACCTAGGCTGAGTCAAAGAAATTCTATTTAAATTAGTAACAGGGGCATGATTCACAATCTCTTCTAGTATTGAAGATGATGTGAATAAATGGCAGAGGTGGGCAGACTCTTGGTAAACAAAGGAGGGCAGCAGGTGGGAGGCAGATTTAAGGTCACTATCAGATCAGCCATGATCTCATTGAATGGGGGAGCAGGCTCGAGGGGCCGAATGGCCTCCTGCTCCTTGTTCGTATGTAAGCATGACATCGAACGTACACACTTCTCTAGGTTTGGACTCCCTAGGTGCCTGACGCTTTCGCACCACTGCAAGACCATGTGTGTTCGTGGGATCGAATAACTCCAGTTAGTTGTGAAGAAAATGCTCGATGTAATCTATAAAAAAAAATGTTAAAGCTTTTTAAAAATTCTTGGTATATGTGCATTGCTGTCAGGAGAGGCATCTGTTGTCCATTCCTGTTGGAGGGTTTCACCCAAATTGCTTCAGAGGGCAGTTAAGAGTCAAACGTGTTAGCGCAGGACCTGGTGTTTTATATAAACCAGCCCGTGGGAGGACAGTAGATTCCCACCTCCGAAGGATATCAGAGGATCAGTTGGGTTTTTGACAATCTAGTAGCTTTTACTGGTACTGCCTCTTTTGTTGTTTGCAGATTAAATTCAAAATCTCAAACTGCCACCTGAACTCAAGCGGCTGAAGTTTTCACGGTTGAGGGGGGGTGTGGGGTTTGGGGCTTGGGGGGGGTGGAGTTTGGGGAGGGGGGTGTGGAGTTTGGGGCTTGGGGGGGGTGGAGTTTGGGGAGGGGGGTGTGGAGTTTGGGGAGGGGGGTGTGGAGTTTGGGGAGGGGGGTGTGGAGTTTGGGGAGGGGGGTGTGGAGTTTGGGGAGGGGGGTGTGGGGTTTGGGGCTTGGGGGGGGGTGGAGTTTGGGGAGGGGGGTGTGGAGTTTGGGGAGGGGGGTGTGGAGTTTGGGGAGGGGGGTGTGGAGTATGGGGAGGGGGGTGTGGAGTATGGGGAGGGGGGTGTGGAGTATGGGGAGGGGGGTGTGGAGTTTGGGGAGGGGGGTGTGGAGTTTGGGGAGGGGGGTGTGGAGTTTGGGGAGGGGGGTGTGGAGTTTGGGGAGGGGGGTGTGGAGTTTGGGGAGGGGGGTGTGGAGTTTGGGGAGGGGGGTGTGGAGTTTGGGGAGGGGGGTGTGGAGTTTGGGGAGGGGGGTGTGGAGTTTGGGGAGGGGGGTGTGGAGTTTGGGGAGGGGGGTGTGGAGTTTGGGGAGGGGGGTGTGGAGTTTGGGGAGGGGGGTGTGGAGTTTGGGGAGGGGGGTGTGGAGTTTGGGGAGGGGGGTGTGGAGTTTGGGGGGGGATGTGGAGTTTGGGGGGGGTGTGGAGTTTGGGGCGGGGTGTGGAGTTTGGGGCGGGGTGTGGAGTTTGGGGGGGGTGTGGAGTTTGGGGGGGTGGTGGAGTTTTGAGGAGGAGGGTGTGGAGTTTTGAGGGGGAGGGTGTGGAGTTTGGCGGGGGGGGTGTGGAGTTTGGCGGGGGGGGTGTGGAGTTTGGGGGGGTGGGAGTTTGAGTGGGGGGGTGTGGAGTTTGTGGGGGAGGGGGTGATTTGTGAAACAGCGAGGAGCCACGTCCGTACAGCTCCCCAATGCATTCACACTGTTGGGAAAGTCTGCCCGGGGCGGAGAGGAATGTGTGCTGGTCAATCTGCATATTTAATGTCCATTTAGAGCACTCACCAGCAGCAGAGTGACACCCCCCAGCATGAGCACGTGGTGACCTTCCTGCAACATTCCAGGGGGCCATCGGAACCAGAGGCTCCATACTCCAAAAAAAAGGGGGCCGCGGACAACAAAAGCCACACCCCTGCCCCTAATGCTGCCGCTGGAGGGACCTGCTCCTTGGCCCCTTTAAACGTTTTAATCATTTTGAACCCTCGCAGGGAGTGCCTCATGTTTTCCTGGCCTGGAGGACAGATTAGCAGCTTTACTGGCAGAATGCGATTCCTGCTAATGTGTTTCTAATTTCCAACAACTTGTGTTTTATCTTTTGCACAGCGAACATCTTGGTGACTGAAGGCATATCTTCGAATCTATCCGCCAAATTCATTCTTGATTGTCTTATCCGGGTTCCAGTGAGACTCTGCAAATCGCTTTTACAGAAGGTAGCTGCTATTCACGAACATTGCATGGCTGGAGTTGTTTTGTGTACTGGCGTTAGCCTGTCGCCTGTGTAAAATGGCCACGAATGATGCAGTAATTAACTTGTTGTAAATGGTTGTACACCTCATGCACTTTCTGTTGGTGCAAACAGCGATGTTTCCAAAGCCAGATCTGCCAAAAATGTCAAAGTAACCAGCCCTTGTGAGTCTAAATAGTGAGCATGGCACACAGGGCATCACTAATTTCTATTCTCATCCAGTGTTCACACTGCGCAGTCCTGCAGACGAGACCAATTGGAGCACCTTTATTGCGATCCCATTGGCGGAGGAGTGAACCTAGGATCCTCTGCCCTGCACCTGCAAATAGCATCCACACCCGTGAGGCTTCTTGTATAACTTCAGAATGGCGATTATCAATCACCTTTCCCATAGTTGCTGCATTGGCTGGAGAGAAATTAGGGGGAATTCATCCGCTCAAAATACATAAACTTCTCGCAATTGTGTATTTGCTTCACGATCTCTCCTGCCCTGTCGACTCTAAGCAAAACCAGTTTCATCCACATAACCTGTTTTCTGGTTTGTATTTTGTGGTTTCGGGTACACTAACCGTTGCTGTCAGTCGCATTAAGTAGCTGCATTGCTGTGTAGTGTTCTGTTTCCACATTACAACATGGGACGAGGGGCAGGATGGTCCTTATTGTGCATTAGAAATTCCAAACTTGGCACTCCCGAGTCAAAATAAGTTTTTTTTAAATATACATTTGAATTGTGACTCATTAATTAAAAGTGCACTTTTCATTAAGTAAAAAGGTGACAATGTAATCAAGTCATAAAGAGAAATCTGTACCTGTAGTAATTTGGTTGTCCTTCGATTTAGACCTGTGAAACTGTGAAATGACAGCTCTCCCCTCCCCCCATCAATACTCGAGACCAGCCATGACATGGACACATATTGGTGCATTATTGAGCGGAGACTCAGTTCAGCCCTGCATCTCCTCATGTTGGTGGGGAGAGGCTAAGGAGATAATTACTGGGGGTGAATCTCCATCTGATGAACTTCAATTTATTTATTTCTGAAATTAAAGCAGTTGGATTAAAGGGTTATGTGGATTTTACCAGGTCCTCCATTCTGGATGTTAGAGATGAACTGGGGATTTAATATCTACTGTTTCAAAATTCTATAGTTTTAATTTCCACTCTTCTACTAAAAGTATACTTTAAGGTGCCTTGTGCACTGGTTGTACCTATTGTGGTTACAACAGTCAAATTAGCTTCTATGCGATGTGCCAGTATGAGGTAGAGCAATGACATACAGGTAAAGAGCCAGCCTATCCCACACAATTGTGACATCTTTGGCTTTACAATATATACACTCCCCTCCTAACCCAAAACCACGTGATCTCTTGGGAGTGGTGAAGAAACATAAAACTCCGGGCCAGTTTTGAGATGGAGCTGGGATTCGTTCTGAACCCCTTGGATTAGGAGAAGGCTACGAGATCACTGTGATCTTGGTAATTTTACACTGTACCCACAGTTGTGTGCAAGCTGATCGCTACCTCAGTCAGAAACAACCCCAGCTGTTTCCTTATCCTGCACTATTTCTTATACACAGAATAATGTTGATTTGTAAGCGTGAAATTCATTTTGGCAGCTGTAGGTTTATAAAAGGGAAGCAGAATTGAAAAGGCACCTTTTAAAATACTGGACACTTTTGTAAATTGCAGGTATTCCTAGAGCCATTCTCTAAAGTAATTGGACAGTCTGAATCAAAAGAACTCCTGCTTCAAACAGCAGAATCCTCCTCCAGGTATCTGAACCGACTACACGAACTGGGAATCCTTCTGGGGATTACAGAATGGACGAGGGACTATCAAACAAAACTGGACCCAGCAAAGCTTGTTCCCATTACATCAGTGGCAAGAAAGGTGAGTCCTAGCTGCACAGATTACTGCAACTCTGCTCATGTTAAAGTAAAAACAAAGTGATAGAAATCAGTGAGGGGCCTTGGCATCCGAATGGAATTAATTCTAATTTAGAGGCTCATTGTGCTTCATTTTTCAGATCTTCCTTTGATCTTGCTGTGCATTTTGACCGCTTTCTATTATTTATTTGATTTCCAGCAATTGTGGTTTTTCTCCTTTATCAATCAGGAGACGTTTTTTAATGCAAACCTCTTGATTGAATCTGAACTCTATCCTCCCGTGAGAACAGATGGTCTGACAGATTCACCAGATACTTGTCTGAGCAGCGGCACCCCACCCCTGACTGACACGTTTTATTACTGGGGCTAAAAGAAAGTTGCTGCTTTTATTGCCGATGAACCCGGAGTGGAACGGGCCTCGGTATCTGCCACACTCACTGGGCACACACTTTGCAGGAAGTTGATTGAACAAACTTGTAAATGAGCCTGTACAAGGGGCTGCATTTTCACCTCGGAGGCAGGTAGCACAAATTGGGAAACTGCCCCATCAGATCTGATTTTCGCTCTGGGTGTTGGGGATGGGAGGTGTGCAGGGGCAAGATGGAGTTGAACCCACTGCCCGCCTGACGCAGATCGGAGGCAGCCACCTAGGCTGCCAGGTGTTGAGGAGGGCTGGTTAAGAGGCGTGCCTCAGTTGTCTAAAACTTCGTCCCAGTTGTTTCCTTAAATTTTAGGCCCTGTAACCCTCACCCAACATACCCCATCACCTCCTAATCCTCCCCCCCGATGCCCTCATGACAACCCACGCCCCACCCATCCCCATGACCTTCTATCTCCCAATTACTTAATCCCTAGGCTTGTATTTATAACCCAACATCAAAGACAGCTAATCCTTTAATAACCTCTATGAGCTGTCATTCAAACTGTGAACTTAGGACCCGCCCCGTTGAGATAATTGTATGTTGTGGAAAGCAGCCAAGCATTAATAATGATAACCCTTGAGTAATGTCAACAAACAGCTATTGTAATTGCTAGAGCAGATTTTTTTTTTTTCAATCGTCACCAACAGATCAGCCTATTTTTATCATTTTTAACTTCACAGCTTGACAGGTCTCCAGACCTTATCTGCCCTTCGTGAGTGTTTAACATCTGCTCTAAACATTTGTGACTCCCACAGTGCAGCCTAAGACCTTTGCTGCAGTGAAGCTGGAGTATGAACTCAGCACAGAGTTCAAATGGTCCAGCTGATTTCAGTTTGCATCATGTGTGAGTCAACCCCGCCCACGTTCCCCACCGGTGAAAATGGCATCTGTTGGAAATGGGGGCAGGTCTTCGAACCTTGTTCCCGTTCACCATTTTTAAAGGTCTGTGGAGTCTCCGTGACCCTGCAAAAGTCCGGCCCAAGGGACTTGTGGCCTCCCATGGACCTGTGGTGAATTCGGCAGTGAGATGCTTAGCTAGTTTTTCCATGAAATGCATATTCCGTGTACTGAATTGATTGTGTTATAGGCAGCTAACATTCCCAGCCAGCAGCACCAGTTTAAAATACTGCCTTGTGATCACGCTGTGGGACTTTATATTCTGTTTCAAACAAAATTACAAAAAGCGAGCAATTATCGAGGGACGTGGGTTTTCGTTTGAGAGAATGAGATGTTTATTCTAAATCTAAGTGTCAATTGTGATCCAGACTCTGGATTCCATATCGCTGAGCAGCAGGTCTTCCCTTACGGGGCTGAGTGAAAATGGAGATTATGATGTGACCGATTCTGAATCTAATTCCAAGTATGAAAGTGCATCAGCCAGTTCAGGTAAGAAACACTTTAAAGCTACTTTCCTTCCTCCTCCTCCTCCTCCTGAAGGCTTCGCGCCCGGGTACACTCCATCAACACCTGCAAACCTCCCTCACCCCATCCAATCTTATGAAGCAGGCCCCAGCGTCCTAGGTCCTAACCCCTATCGAGCGTCCACGCAAGCTCAGGTTTCTACCAGAAGTCACCGTATAAGCATCAGGAGTGGGAATGTAACCGGAAATACATTCTGGGTAGGAAGGCAGCCGTTCAGATTGTTTTTTTTTAATAACGTCTGATACAAATGGCCTTGTCCTGCCCATATCTTAATGATGTCCTTCTCGTTCTTGGCGGTTATTCTCGTTTTATGGACGTGGCAGGGGTGGGGCAGTAAAATGCGCCGAGCAGTTCAAAAACCCATTGACTTCGGCGGGACTGTAAAATTCCACCAGCGCAAAATTCCACCCTGCGTATGAGCCGAGGATCCGTGGTGATACCATCTTTCCATGTTACACCACGGCAAACCTGTTCTATGCCATAAATAAATGAACATTGTCTCTCTTTTATAAACCCTAAATTGCTTTAGCTTACCCTGCCGCCCAGTATGATGTAATATTTATTGCTGGCTCCTGCGGGTGGCAGTGGTACAGTTGGTTCAGTATGCCTGGGCTGGAGGGGGTGTGTTATGTTGGGTTTCCTCCCTTGACCATTGTCCCTGGTTTCTAGCAGAGAGTTAGCCGATGGCAGGATTGGACCTGGGTTGTGATGGCCCAACAGGGAACGAGCCTGTTCACTGTCCAAATTCGGGCTGTGGTGGCCCGAGCAGCTCCGTGGATTAGATCCCATAGGTCTAACACCACCATGTTTCAGAGCAATTCAGTACCTTTAGCAGAGGAAGGAGTGAAAGGAAGCACCACTGAAGGGTACGAGGAAAGAAAATGCTGTAAATCCAAATTGAATTTGTGATTTCTTTATATCTCAGATGATGGTGAAATGGACAAGGATGATGACAAATTTATGCTTGCAACTGAAATGAGTGACCCAGCACCATCTGAGCACACAAACGGTGCTGTCATCTCGAATGGTGCTCCACCTGATCCCGCTGATTTAACAAGTAGTGAGGGATGTTCAGTTGATGCACCTAATGAGGAAGAGAACCCACACAGGGCAATCATTGAGAATATCAGGTCTGTATGTGTGTCTGATGACACCAAAAGCAAAAGCAGTGCTGATCCTGAAGTGGGATTTAAGATAACCATTCGGGGGGGGGTGCGGGGGCATTGCTGTGGGTGGGAGCTGGACTAGAAAGAGAATGTGACAGATGGAACACATTCCAAGTGGCATCAAAGATCAGCTGATAAACAGGAATTCCAACTCCTTGTCCCTTTGTTGCCACAGCAATGATAATGGAGCCAGACTCGCTGGTAGAAATGAAATGGGGAATTGAGGAGATATCAAAGAAAGTAGATTTGAAACATTCCTAAATGTGCATTTTCAGACACAGACAGCTTTCTCAGCTCCTTCCTCAGCATTCGTTGAAATAACTAAAGCTGAGAAATGCCATGACACCGATTCTGTGCCCTCGCTCCCCCCCGCCCACCCACCTTTTTGGTTTAGTGTGAGGTTTCCTTTCAGCTGTTGTACTTGTCTACTTTGTAGAGACAAACTTCCATCTCCAGAATAAACAGCAGAAAGAAAAGATTTGTAGGATTGAAAACAGGTTAACCAGTTGGAACACAGTGGGGATAGTCTTTGTGTTTTAATGGTATCAGAATGGCTGCGCCTCTCACAGTTTTTACTTTTAATTGAAGTCAATGGGAATTGAAAACCAGGAGTGATGTGCTATGGACAGCTGATCCAATTTTGGTCATTTGATATTATTTCCAAAAGTTAGAATCACCCCTCTTTTCCCCTCTTCCCCTCCCCCACACCTCCCCAACTCCTCCAACGTGTTTAATAATGAACAGCGTCCATGGTACAAGTTAGAACAATGCGTCACTTTGACTTTTACCTACTTCTCTCCTTCTGCAGAACTTTCTGATGATCACCTCATGTTCCCAACTCCCCAATCTTTTCCAGCACCTAATCCCCTCCCCAAAACTCTGGACTAGATGGAGCCACAGTCCAGCCTCTCTGAGATCATTGCACAGGCGTATCACACAACTGCTCCGAATTCTGAGCGATGTATTATTCTTTTTCAAGGATCTGCATTCCTTTCAGAATGTCCTTTGGTTCTTTAACCAGAAGTTGCTGTGTTGTAGGTGATGGTGATGGTAGTGGGCTGAGAACTTGGTGCTGCAGTTGCAACCCTGGGTTCAGAGCTTGAATCTTGTACAGACCAGCTGAAATGACTCCTCTTGTCTGTGATGTAACTGTCCTACATGAAACATGCCAATTCCTAAAGAGCAAAAGCCCACAATGGGGAAAACAATTGACATGAAATTGGTAACTTTTGAGAAGCTGCAAGTCTGGTTGTTTTATTAAATAGAAATTCACACTAGCCCAAGTGCTGAGGTTAGGGCAGAGTATAGAGGAAGCATTACCAGGCACCTTTAACACTGGGTGTGGTTGAATTGGGGGGAGGAGAAAGAAGGTATATTTAGGATGAATGTATTTGTAATAAATGACAATTTTGAAGCACTGTCTGAATTATTGATTAATTTTAAATTTTCTCTCTGTTTAGGAAGAGGGAATTTGGCATTGGGATTGAACTAAACGATGAGGGGAAGAAGCTGATGGAAGTTCATCAGAATCGATTAGGCAGGAGCCTTGAACGCTTGTCCACAGAGTTGTACAGTAAAGACACACATTTTGTCTTGGAATTGATACAGGTAAAGATGTACCAGTTTTATTTGTTGTTTTCCTCTTCCATCTTTCCAGGACTAATGTTAAAACATGTACATAGCCGTAAATAATTAAAACCTCACCTATGTTCAAAATTACCATTCCTCCTCCTCCTCCCTCCTCCTTCCTCCCTCCCTCCCTCCTCCTCCTCCACAGTTGTCAACATCTCTCCCCGACTAACACCCACCGCCCCCCTTTCCCAACTCCCACATCCTCCCCCCCCCCACCAATTCCCACACCCTCCCCTCCCCAACTCCACCAGCTCCCCCCAAACCCATCCCCCTCCCCAAATATTTCTGCAGCTCAGCCTGACTGAGGGTTGCGGTTAGGTGACTATCTCTTGGGTTTGTGCCTGTGCTGTCCTGTACAGTGATCATCACTAGGACCATGTAGCTTGGGCCAACTTTCCCAACTCCTTGGAGAATCCCTGAGCCTCAGAAAGAAAATTACATTTGTTTTTTGCTTATAGTTTTTGTATTTTTTTTTGGCTTGTAAAGTAGGTTTATAACAGGGCCAGTGTACATTGTGTTAACTGTCTCTCCCATTTCTTCCTAGAATGCCGATGATAACAGCTACCCAGCTGCTAATGACACTGTCCCCAGCCTGCTGTTTGTGGTGGAAGGAGACTGCATCATCCTCCTCAATAACGAATGTGGTTTTGAGGAGAAAAATATCCGAGCAGTTTGTGATGTGGGCTGCAGTACCAAGGGGAAACATGAATATGGCTACATAGGTAGGAGCTGGTTTGTCAGGAGCCCTGATTTAATGTTTGGCAAATAGTTTGGCCTGTAATTGGGAATGAGTAATAGAGAATGAAGCACCACAGGCGGCTAATGAAACTGTGTCAATCAGAACGCTTAAAATAGAATTTGATAAAACACTAAATAAAAATTAAGATACAGAGAAATATCGTGGAATTGTCCCTCTTCAACAAGGAACAAGCACAAATATTGTACTGACATTGCTACAATCTATAAATGATGAGCATCTGTTAAATGACTAACAGGAGTTAACCAATTCAAGTTCCACTTCTCCTTGGTCCCCAAGTCCTAAATCATTCCATCTCTTTCCCCCACACCCACCACCCCCCCAGACTTTCTCTGCACCCAGTGCATTGACTGGTATCACTCTACAAATTGCTGACCTGTTTCTTTATATTCAGCATTTTGTAGGAATGGTCGTGTTCAGTTTCAGAGTTTCCACTTTTCCCTCCTAAATAAATAGAAACTAAGTATGGAAGTGGCATATTTGCGCTGCGTTTAACTGCAATAAATGATGGTTGCATATATGTAATTTGCTTGAGTTATTTCACTCTATCTACAGCAAGGTTAGCCTTAATCATCTATTGTTACACGCCAACTATATTTGTTTACACTGCAGCGCTCACTCAGTTAAAATGATCTACGAACAGGTTCGTGTTTTTATTTCTTTCCGCAGGTCAGAAAGGTATCGGATTTAAGTCCGTTTTCAAGATCACAGACACCCCCGAGATTCACTCTAATGGTTTTCACATCTGCTTTGACAAGCACAGTGGTCCAATGGGTTACATCCTCCCTCACTGGGCTGCTAATGAGAGGCCTGTAAACTTAATAGGGTCAGAAGCAGAGAAAACAAGGTAATATTTAGTTCTTGGGATCCAGCAATCAGTTGTGTGTGTATTTTTTTTAAGCTTCTTTACTTAAATAAGGACTTCTAGAAGTAACGTCAAGGATTTGGGGACAGTGGGTGGAGAAGAGTGCGAAGGAATTTAATCTTTCAATATTAACCATGTGGTCAGGAGTCCAAGGTGCTAGCTTCTGCACTCTGTTTATGAAGCTAAGCTGAGATAGGCAAATAAATGATGGCACCATGTTGCTACTCGGTGGAGAGCAAGCTAATGAGCAATGTTCCGGGAAAGGAGGTGCTCAGGTCTGAGGTACCTAATGAGGAAGCTGCTGATGATGGACCCAGGCAGGTACAGAGCTGAAAGCCAGAGCGAGGAGGGAAATGCTTAAGGAAGGGAGATTGAAAAGGATACAGCAATTGAGGGTGTTGCTGTAATGAGTTTGCAGGCTGTTTGGAAAATGGGTATCCTGCCCAAGAGTGATACAGCTCGGTGCAAAGTATTCCAAACCTTAAACCAAAAGAAAAGACTCGGATTTGTGTAGCACCTATCATGTCCCAAAGCGCTTTACAGCCAATGAATTAGTTTTTCAGGGAAATATCTGTCCCAATGTAAGAAATGTGGCAGCCAACTTGCATACAACGACTTCTCACTAAAATAAATAACCAGATCATCTATTTAGGTGTTTTGAAGGATAAACATTGGCCCAAAACTGAGTGTCAGACTAGGAGACCAGAATACTGTTCTCTGAGGTAGTAAGAGATGCTTTCGTATTCTCTGCACCAGACAACTGAGATTGGGAAGGCTCAGTTGCACAATTTTGGGAAGATACTAATCAGAAGCTAGTTGGTTCCTGAGTTGGGAGGTGCACAGGATGGGGTAGGTAGCAGGGAGACAGGGAAAAAAGAGGCCTGGAACTGTCAGCTTGACTCCTTCCCTCCTTAGCTACGGAGAAATGTTTGGGTTGGGGGAATGTTTGTCCACTGACGCACTGAAGAGTTTTCTGGATTCATTAACATTTTTATGCACAATTCTAATTTCTCAGATGGACGACAAAGATAGTCCTGCCACTAAAGTCACAGAACCAGCAGGCACAGAATCTGTTCCATGACATTGACCCATCGTTGCTGCTTTTCCTGCACAGGCTTCGTTCCATTATAATCATTAACAAGGTGAGCTGTATGATCCCACCACGAAATTTAATGGCGAATGTTAATTTGGGACTGAAGATAGAGGCAATTCCTTTGTTTTATCCAGTTGAGGTTCTCAGGAAAAGTTTTAAAGAGGAGCTTGTTACAGGTGAAGGTTTGTTGTAGATGGGTTTTTTGGGTTCAGTCACATTTTCACTCTCTTAGGCAGTCTGAGCACCTTCCACTTATGTGAATTGACTTGCACGGTATAAATCCTCAAAAGCAAGTGAAATAACACTTCAGAGAGAAACATGCAAATAATATGGGAATGTTAGGAGTGGGTGGAGGCCATTCAGCCCTGCAATTCTATCCAAACATGTTGGCTGATCTGCAAACTCCATTTACTTTCCTTTGCTCCATATCCTTTGATACTCTCACTTCATTAAAAAAAAAACTATTGATTTCAATCTCGAAAGCTCCAATTCTCACAGCATCCACAGACTTTGGTTGGGAGAAAATTTCAGATTCCATTTTCTGGATCATCTTTCGAGATCTCTGGATTTCCCGAAGCCTTTACAGACAATGAAGTCATTTTGGAGTGTCGCCTGGGTTATGTTAAATGGTAGACCCATGTTTTCAAATCCTGCCATGGTCTTACCCCTCTCTAACTTCCTCCAGTCATTAAAAATGTTCACTACCTCCCCCAGCCTCACACATACCCCCTCTAACCACCCCACTATTGGCAGATGTATCTTGACTACCTCGGCCCTGCACTTTGTAATTCCTCCCTGAACCTCTCAGCTTTCCTACCTTCATCTCCTGAAAAACCTACCTCTTTGACTGAGCTTTGGGTCAGCTTTGTATTTATTTTTCTTTGACTTCACCTCAGTGAAGGGCCTTGAGAGAGTTTTCTGAATTAAAGGCACTGTTTCTCTGCACGTTCTTGTATGTAGTTGCAGCCATAGTGGACCTTCTCCCATTGCTGATAATAAGGGACAAATGGCAGCATTTGTTTCCAAGCAGAAATACATTTCAACGCCATGTGCCCCCCACCCCCATGCAATAAAGAAACATTGGGCACACAAGATTTGTTTTGTTGACTCTGTTTAACCTGTCAGTAAACTGACAAACCAGCAATAAAACTCCTTCCTTGGAACCAGTGAAGGTAACGTGGTTCAACAGCCTGCACTTCATCAGGGGCCAGCCCCTCCAAACAGGTTTATAAAGAAGGTGGTTCTTCTCTGACGTAGGGCTGTCCACAAAACCACTTCAATTATTTCAACACCATACTAGTGCTTAATTTACTTCCTGTTTGTTTAGTACAAAGAAGTGATTTTAGAGAAAGACTTCCCATTTGGTTGGGTGAGCGGTGATTCCAAAATAATCTCCGAGGCAGCTTGCGTGACCAGTCAAAGTAAAGTCCCGTTGAAAGCGGGTTTGATTGCCTTTTCTCTGCACCTCCTGGCTCTTTTTCCATTGCAGGATGTGTGTTGAAACCCTTTAGTTATTGTGACTGATCAGGTTCCGTTAGCATTCGCACAACACACAACCCTTCAATTTGATTGGTCATGGCTGAATAGGTCACGTGGTGATCATTTGGCCTAATTATGTTTGGAGTCATGGTGCAATTTCAAAGCTGACTCATGTTGAAGGTTTTTCTCTTTTCCCTTGGAGTTCGCAACGACGGGAAATTGTATATTGTGCATCTGGAAGGGCTCGTTTCGTGTTAATGGTACTTACTGTACACGTTAATATTGCAAAAAACACGGAGTGTTGGTACAGCCCTTGGGTGAAAGATACTGAATGTGATTCTTATTAAAACAAACTTTCTTTGCTATGCTCCATCTGGTGGTCATATTTTTGTGGTCATAGTTTTGAGAATTGAGCAAGTACTTCCAGCCACTGCCAGGGGTAATTTGTTTTTAGTTTACGATTCAACTTATTGATTTAAAACTGGTGTTTCACCTTTGCCTTTTTCGAAATTCTTTTTGTGTCATTTAAGTCTCAGTTTGCTGAATAATGAGCATATTAAAACAGCTACACAACCATCCTTACCTTCTACACGAACAGAAAATCAGTACTTTATACAGCTGCCCACTCGATATAAGAACATAAGAACTAGGAGCAGGAGTAGGCCATTCAGCCCCTCCAAGCCTGCTCCACCAGTCAATAAGAACATGGCTGATCTGATCTTAGCCTCAATTGCACTACCCTGCCTGTTCCACATAACCCTTGACGCCCCTATTGGTTCAAGAATCTGTCATAGCCTTGAACATGTTCAATGACTCAGCCTCCACTGCTCACTGGGTTAGAGAATTCTAAAGATTCACAACCCTCTGAGAGAAGAAATTCCTCCTCATCTCCATCTTAAATGGGCAACCCTTTTATTCTGAAACCTTGTCCTCAGTTCTAGATATCCTCCGCATGGGAACATCCCCTTAGAAACTTGTGTTTCAATAAAATCTCCCCTCATTCCTCGAAACTCCTGAGAGTAAAGGCACAATCTCTTCAACTGTTCCTCATAAGACAGCCATTTCATTTCAGGAAGCAACCTAGTGAACCTTCTCTGAACTGCCTCCAATGCGTGTATATTCAAACTTAAATAAAGAGACCAAAACTGTATGGAGCACTCTAGGTGCTGTCTCATTAATGCCCTGTACGGGTGTAGTAAATATCCTCACCTTTAAACTCCATCCCCCTTGCAATAAAGGTCAACATTCCATTCGTCATCTTAATTAGTTACTGCGCTGTTTTGTTTCACACACACCCAGATCCCTCTGTACCACCGCATACCGTAGTCTCTTTATTTAAATATTATTCTATGTTTCTATTCTTCCTCACAAAGTGGATAACCTCACATTTTCCTACCTTATATTCCTCACTCACTTGCCCTAACCATATCCCTCTGCAGACTCTGTGCCCACCTCACTATTTGTTTTCCCACCTTATCTCAGTAAATTTAGCTACACCAAGGCATTAATATTGGTCGTTAATAGTTGAGACGCAAGCACTGATCCCTGCAGCACCCCACCAGTTACAGTTTGCCGACCTGAAAATGACCCATCAATCCTGACTCTTTCCTGTTAGTTAGCCAATTCTGTACCCATACATTAATATAATGTACTAACCCCAACACCAGGAGCTTTAAAATGTCTTTTAGAAATCCAAGTTCTCGACATCTACTGGTTCCCCTTTGCCCACTCTGCTTGTTACATCCTCAAAGAACCCTAATACATTTGTCAAACATGATTCCCCTTTCATAGAACCATGCTGAATCTGCGTGATTTATATTATGATTTTCTAAATGTCCTGTTATTACTTCCTTAATAATGGATTTCAACAAATTCTCAGAGACAGGTGTTAGGCTAACTGGCCTATAGTTTCCTGTTTTCTGTCTCCCTCTTGAACAAAGTGTTACATTTGTGGTTTTCCAATCTGCTGGGACCTCTCCAGATTCTAAAGAATTCGGAACCAGTGTATCCTTTATCTCTGCAGCTGCTTTGTTTAAGGGTGCAGGCGATCAGATCCAAGGGGCTTGTCAGCCTTTAGTGCCATTAGCTTGCTGAGTACTTTTTCTCTAGTGATAATTGTTTCAATTCCTCCTCCCTTTTGTGGTTTGATATTTGACTATACATGGGATGCCTTTAGTGTCGTCTGCCATGAAGCGATAGAAAATATTTGTCCAAAGTCTCTGCCTTTTCCTTGTTTCTCATTAGTAATTCCCCGATCTCATCCTCTAAGGGACCAATGTCTACTTCAGCTTCTCTCTACTTGTAGAAGCTGATACCGTCTGTTTTTATTTCTTGCTCGTTTACTCTCATAATCTGTTTACTTTTTTTTTAAGTTGTCACTTGCTGATTTCTATAGCTTTCCCAATCTTCTGGTCTGCCACTAATCTTTGCAGCATTATATGCCTTTTCTTTCAATTTGATAGAATCTTAATGGAATAACAAGTTCTATTGTTACACAAGGAAAATGATCAGGTTTTTAACACCGACCTTGTTGGAAAAAAAAAGTTGTTTTTTAAAAATGGAAACCATGTTTCCTAAACAGGTAAAAGGCCAGGATTTCATGGTGACTCGTCAAGATCTCAGTAATAACATACTGGAGGTGAAACACAAGACTGGAGCTGACCATTGGCTGGTAATCAAGAAAACCCTTAATGCAAGAAAGGCAAGTTATTCTCAGTCATCCTGCGCAAGCTGCCCTGTCACTTGTACACGGGGATAGCTGTTTATAAAGAATTGACCCTCTTCACAGTGAGGATTACACTCACCATGTAACAATATTCCCCTGCATTTTGTTGAGGTGGGGTACAGTCCCCACCACTTAGATAGTCCATACTTATCACGGGTAGCCATACCTATCTGGAAAATGGCCCAAACTGTTCCCCATTACCACGAAAGTCATTTAGAAAGGTGCTGTTTATAACACTTAAGCATACCAATGATTTTAGGCAGTCCAATCGGTTGTTATCCATTTAAAAAGTTCTGATTTTAGCCAAGACCAGGGGGGTGGAATTTTACGACCCTATTTCAGCAGGGCAGGGCTGTAAAATGTGGCGCAGCTTAAAAAATTCGATTGACTTCGGTGGGACTCTAGAACTCGGCCTAAGGTCTTAAGCTGTTTGGACCAGACTAAAGTGTGATTAGCTTGATGTTGAGGTTCTGTTAACAATTAGCAGAGGCACTTGTTTCGTGGAGATTTCCTGATCTTAAAAAAATGTGTTGGCTTCTTAGCTTTTTTGGTTTTCCCGGCCTGCGTATTCAGATCTCCGTTTTGTTGACTGAGCTGCTGGAGGCCAGGCTTTTCCCCCACTGGGAAGAGGGGAGGACGTTGGAGGATTGGTAACAGATCCTCCATCCGGCCAACTAGGGTCAAAACTGGGAAGCACCTGAATTTTGCAAACGATGGCTTCTACAGTAATGGAGCCTGCTTCAAGCTTAAAAACACAAACCTGCAGAAGCAGAGTGTGCTGCTCGCGGAATCCTTTGAATGAAGCGATTTTAAAGTTAGACGTGTGGTTTTTTTGAACTGAATTCTGTGTGTTTGTAGATTAAAGACAATGTGGAATTCACCGAGTTGGCTCTTGCCTTCAAACTTAACGCTGTAAAGAAGAGCCTGGGTTTGAGATGCCTTCCAGAGAAACAGCCTGTGTTTGCCTTTTTACCAGTGAGGAGCTTTGGCTTTCGTTTCATAATACAAGGTATCTGGTTTGTTTCTTTCTTTAGTTTTAATGCTGCTACAGGGTTTATGTGCCAAAGTTGTCCTAGTTCTCATGAGGTGTGCAGTAATGTGGCAGAGAATTATAGAACAAATTCGCTGATGTTGCACTCAAAGGGAGCGCAAGATGTGAAAAAATCTTTAGTGCTGCAGCCCTGTTTCTGATCTTCGTTCCTTTCAGACTCAGCTCCTTGTCAGGAATGAAGGTTCGGTGAATTTTGCCGATTGCATCAAGTCTTGAATTGGCTCATACGAATCTTTATTTGAATTCTACCGTAGGACTGTTTTACAGGAAGAGTAGAGCACAATCCTGTAATCTGTCTCCAGGGAACACATTGAGAAGTCCAGACAGGTTGCAGTGGATTTTCCACTTTGGCTTGTAAAGAACCAATTCATTTTTTTGCACATAAAATCTTTTTCACATTGTGGGGATGCCCTGAAGCAATTTACAACCAGTGAATCACTTTTAAGGTACCATCACTGTCGCTAGTAGCCAGTTGAATGGTTGGCTAATCTGTTTTGGTAGAGAGGAACTTTAGCCTTAGGAATTCCCTACTGCTTTTCGAGTATGTTGTGAGATCTTCTATGTGCAGCTGCTCAGTTTAACATCTCATCAAAAGTTGGCATCTCTGACAATGCAGCACTCCTGTAGTAGTGCGCTGCAGCCCCGGCCCAGACTGTGTTCAGGTCTTAAGAGTGAGACCTGAACCCATGATCTGACTCTGTTCTACCCACTGAGCCAATCTGTAATTGTGTGAAATCTTTTCCTGGTGGTAATGTAGGAAACAGCAGCAGAAAAGAGAAGAGAACAAACTATTTTCTCCTGGGGTCAATTGATTCCAATATGGGATCTGTTTTCCTTCTGTACAAAGTAATGATTCAATGCGCAGATTTCATGAGTGTTAATTGTAACTGTATTGATAAGACCTTTAAGAGTCATTTATAATTGTCAGTTTTCCAATATTGCAAAGAAACCTCTCGAAAGAGTAATCGTTTTGGATAATCAAAGTCTGCAAAGAGCTGTAATTTCCCCAGAACCGAGGACCTTCAAAAATTCATCATAAATCACTGATTCCTTAAACAACTCCAGAGGTCAGCAGGCTGAAACTGAGGCTGGATAATCCACTTTTCCAGTAGAGGTGACTTGCACGATGAAATGGGGGAGAATTTTCTCCGTGTCGGGTGGGCGCGCAGATGATTGCCACGCGCAATTAGTTCGTGCCGCCATTTTACGGAGGGTGGGCCAATTCAGGCCCGCCTAGTGTGACGCGCACCCGGAAGCACTGAGCGGGGTCCCTGTGCGGGGTGATGGGGAGGGAGAGTCAGGGCCTGCAAAGAGCACAGAAATCTACCTGAGGCACGGAGCTGCCTCGGAGATCACTTTGGTTATGAAGAATTGAAATAAAGAAAAAAAAATAAATCAGATGTGTCCCCCCCCATGTGACAGTGTCACATGAGCTGGGACATGTCAATGAATTTCAATAACAATTTTTATTAGATTTCAAAACCCTTCATGAAACCTCATTCTGCCCGTGGATGAGGTTTCATGAGAAATGCGAAGGCCGCCTGGGCCCTTCGCCCACCCCCCAACCTTGAGGTTGGACGGGCAGCCCAGACAATCAGCTTAATTAGATTATTAACGGCCTTAATAGACCTTTGACAGCTTGGCAGGCACGCAGCCGACTGTGGTGTGCGCCCGCCAAACTGGAGATTGGAGTGAAGCGCACTGATGTCGAGACGCACGCCCAACATCACCGCGCATCATTTTACCCGTTGGCGAGCGAGACCCGCCCCCACACGCCGACCAGAAGATTCAGGCCATGGGCACACACAGGCAAAGTAGTCTTGTAGGCACTAGTACAGAGGCTCAGGGGTTCCAGTAGAAACAGTGTAGATGGGGCCAGGCATTCACCTGGACCGAGCCCTTGTTCTGTGCTGCTAAAATATACTTTAAAAATATATATATGGGGTGAGACCTTAGCCCCCTGACAAAAGCTAATGTGTGTAGAGGTGTACATTGTAAGTAGCTCCACACTGTTCTCCAAACCACTCCATTAAGTGTTAGAGGTGGAGTTATTTCTCGATTGCTTTCAGGCACTCTAGCCTGCAATGTGCCCAGCAGGTTAGCTGTAGTGTGATGGAGGGGTCTAGTGTTGGTGAGGAGAGAAAATAAGCAATCAGTGGTTTCAGATTGGAGCAGTGGAGTGTGACCAGCTCTTCCAGATTTCTTTTGCTTGGAATTGTAAGTGTTTTTTTTTTTCATTTCTATTTTTGCAATGGACAATTAAGTTTAATTCAGCACCTTCTTTTCTATCTCTTTTACACCAGGTGACTTTGAAATCCCTTCCTCCCGTGAAGATATTGACCGTGACAGTCCATGGAATCAGTGGCTACGTTCTGAAATCCCGCAGTTGTTTCTGAAAGCGATGGAGACGTTCAATGTAATCCCACATTCCTTTTCTTTTCAAATAAAGTAGTATCGACACTTAAAAAAGCTGCTGAAATTGGGAATCAGCCATGTAGCTATTAAAAGGAAGGTACTAACCCCTGGTACTAGGTTAGAATCAAACCAAAACTGATGCTGGACTCTGCCACCTATAAGTGCAGTATGAGCCTAGTTTTTGCATTCCTAAAAGCCACTGCAGAATGAAAAGAGATCTTGTATTTATATTTCACTCTTCATCATTTCAAGGCTTTGAAAGTTATTTCTAACCAATGATGTATTCTTTGGACGTTGGCAGTGTGCAGGTTCACAGCCAGGAGGTAATGACCGGATAATCTTGTTCTAGTGATGTTGGTTGAGGGATAAATATTGGCCAGGAGACTGGGAGAGCTTCCCTGCTTTGCTTCAACACATTGCCATGGGAACTTTTCTCATTCATCCATCCACCCACGAGTGTGCAGACTGGACCTCGGTTTGTATTCCCGTCTGAAAGACAGCGTAGCACTCCCTCGATACTGCGCCAAAGTATCAATCTGTGATTTGTGCTCAAGCTTCCAGAGTGTTGCTGGCCCATTGACCCTCTGACCCAAAGGCGTGAGCGCTATCGATTAGTCAGACTGTCCGTTATTCGACAGTAAACGGATATAACCAATAGTAGCCACAAGGATGGCTGATTATGGGGAAAAAATCTTACCCTGGTTTAGTACAACTGAAGGCAGTAGCGGACTAGAAAAGACTTTTACCTGACCTGGGAGCAATTAGTATTGATACTGGTCACCAGAAAGGGCAATGCAATCCATTTCGCCAAGACTCTCATCTCATCTTGATTAGCCCAGATGTCACAAGCCCTCTTTAATTAAACCAAGGTCGAAATGCATTTACTTTTTTAAAGAAATAGCAATTTTTGTATCTCTCAAGGCACCTTTAGTCCCAAAGTGCTTCACAGACAATGAATTGTTTTTGGGGTTGTTTTGTAGGGATGTTTAAAAAAATAATCCACAGCAAATAGTTTGGATTTTGTGTGCAGTGTAAGGGAAAATCGGAATGTGCAGCATTTAAAGAGGAAACAAAGAGGGGGTTTTCTGGTAAAGAAGGATTTGACCTAACCTGTGTGATTCTAGAAGTGTTTATGGATCTGCCCTTGAACTACAGGGAAGATGAAGTGTGAGATTTGTTCATGTATTTTTTTTGAAGAGGCTGGTATTTTATTGGTTTGTGTTTATTTAAGTTTGTTGTATAAATATTTGCAGCAAGGTTTTTTTTAATTTTTATTGGTTCTATTATGGTTACTAGTGCTTTTTTTTAATGTTCTAAACAGAACCACCCAAGTTTCAAAGGACTAGAAGGGCTGTGCCATTTTCTGCAGTTTATTCCATTACCAGACGAGATCTTGGATTTCTTCCAACCTGTTGCTGGGCAGATCATTCAGCTCCTTAAAGCGAAAACGTGTTTACCCACAATGGAGGATGGAGGTGGGGCAGCTTTTTCATGCTGATATTCTGTCTGTTCGTTGCACTAACACCTTATTAATGTGTAAGAAATACACGACTCACCGTGGAGCCAGTGTGACTTGATTGTTTTTTTAAAAAATTAATTTGTACAAAAGATCCTCATGGACTGACCAAAATGGATTAGCGGTGTAACTTAGTGGCACATTTGGAATAAATACACTTGATTGAAAGGTGAAAAAAACTCTGCCACAGGAATGTTGCTTTCTAGAAAATCTTTTTTGTTTGAATGATTGGTTCTGGGGCTGATGGAGTCCCTGTGATTTTATATCCTGCAAGGCAGACAGAGGTGCCCAGTTCATAGTGCACTCTGAAGATAACAAAAACAGCCTCTCACTGTTTTCCCTTTCTCTTTCCCTCCTCCCTCATTTTCACTCCCTTTCTCCTGTCTTGGATATCTGGAATATGGGGGAAAAATATAATTCTTACAGGTCACCTGGATTCCATTGTTGGTCTCTGATTAAACTAATCCATTTCCTGTTGATTAATGCTGTTAATGAAGGCAGTGCATTGCTGCAGAATACCAGTCTGCAGAATACCAGTCTGCAGAATACCAGTCTGCAGAATACCAGTCTGCAGAATACCAGTCTGCAGAATACCAGACTGCAGAATACCAGTCTGCAGACATGTCCCGCTATAGTGGTGTTTCTTTGTGCTTTGGCCAAAGGTAAGAGAGGGGACAATCAGGCTGCCTGTGAGGAGCCAGATGGTAAAACTGAGATGGATTCCCACAGCTTTGATGGGCGGTAACAAAACCCCACTGGTAAACTTGTGCAAGCAATTGCATGACAAATATTACATGGTTTGGGGAGCCATTCTTTGTAGTTTTAGTTAATCTTGTCTCATTTTTTTTGTTGTTGCAGATGGCAAGACTGAATACAGATTACCCTCCCAGACTGCTATAACACATGACAAGTTGGTACAAGAAGTAATCACCCCAGAGCTACTCCACAAGCATCTGAATCTGGCTTACCTGAGCCCAGTGCTTCAGTCTGCACTCAACCCTGCCCTGGTTTCTGCACTGGGTGTACATAAACTCAGCAGCGCCGATATTATTGCCATCACCAAAGCCATTGCCAAGGAGGTCACAGAGACCAACGCTGTACTCGACGGTACTAATCTTATCCTTTTTATTTAGCTGAGGCGGCTTTTTACAGGTTATCCAAGTGGTTGCATTTCCAAGGCAACAGGATGCCAGACCATGTTTCACTCTCAACTAGCAAACCACAAGAGTGGTGGGAAATTATTGTCATTTCCAAGTTGCTTTCAGTTTGCCAAGAAGAAGCATTTGAGGATAGTCCAGTCTCCAACAGGACCGAGTGCCCCCAGTGCCTTTACACACTTCCACATAACCTTGGCTGAGGTTTAGTAACCAGTCAGCAGCTGAAGGTGTACGACTGGGGGTGGGGGGAGAGTTCAGCCAGTCCCTTCGCTTCTCGAAGAAAATAAATAAATGTAGAATCTTTATCACCTTTGATGATTGTGGGTGGGCTGAAGTTTTGTGTCACTGGCTTGAGAGAATCACATTATTGTCCACAAACAGTACGATAGCCCTACAGCATTATGACTCGTAGAAGCTTGTGTTTGTAACAGCAGATGTCGTTTTTTGTTTTCAATACTTGGACAGAAGGGGGGTCACTGTCACCTTGACTGGGATTTTTTATATCTGTGGTCACTGTGTTTCATTAGCTGTTGTTTTCACACACTTGCTCCCCGGGTCTAATCAAACATCGTGTCCTGTATCCTTGTCTCATTGTGAAGAGCCAAGACCCATAGTGCAGGCCACTGCCAATTTTGGAAGATCGGGGTATAGGGTTAGAGAAATCTAAATGTGGTTAGCTGATGGCTAACTATCTTTGAGGATAAAGGGGTTTAATCGGGAGACCCAAGGAGCTCCCCAGTTTCAACGTTCCCTGAAATACAATTTGGAAGAATTTGGGGGTATCTCAAAAGGTTGGCACTAGCCTCTTCTGTGGCTTGGGTTGAAGCAAGAGTTTTTTTGAGTGATGGTATTGTTGGGGGGGGGCAGGGTGGGGGAGTTAAGAACCTGGGGTCATCAATTTTACTTCAGTATTTTAATAAAGTTTTTAAAATTGTTTCCTGATCAGATGATTACATGAAGAAGATTGCGAAACTACTGGTCTGTAATTATCGCAGCCTTGACCAAGAATATGGAAATTCACATCAACTCCTGGAAGATTTGAGATCCATTCCTATCATTCCTCTTGCAGATGGGAGCATGGTGTCACTGAAAGATCAAGCCATATTTTTCCCCCTTTACGATGAAGAGAATGAGCAGTTTGTAAACCCTATGAAAGGTGAGGATGATTTGCGTTGTTCTCAATTGCAGGTCAGATGCAGTGACATAGCCTAGTGCAATATCCAGTGTAGATGTTTCAGAGAACTATGTTGTAATTAGGGATTACTCTGTCGCTGTCTGCAATTTCTGCCTGGAAGTGTGATGGGGGCAGGTTCAATCGAGGCATTCAAGAGGGCATTAGATGATTATTTGAATAGAAACCATGTGCAAGGGTAGAGGGAAAAAAAACAGGAGAATGGCACTAAGTCATGATGCTCATTTGGAGAGTCTGTGCAGACACGATGGGCTGAATGGCCTCCTGTGCTGTAACGATTCTGTGATTTCCCTGTTCCCTTTTCTCCCCTGAGAGGTGACCTCTCCCCAACAGCCTGTGCCTGTTAACTGCTCAATGCAGGGTACACAAGAGCAGCTGAGGGCTCATTCTGATTCTTCTCCCTTTCCTGCTAAACCTGACGTTCTACTTGAAAGTGTCTGGTGGACGCAGCTCATGTTCTTCTAGCCTGGCAGTGCACCTGCCCATTAACGTCCTTGTTGTCAGGTCAGCAGTGGGTTTGCCTATCCTCTCAGAAAGATGGCCAACAGTGTAGCTTGGGATAAACCCAGCCAGTGGCTGTAAGCTTTCTGCTTTCTGAGCCACACCTTCCCCTTGTGTCAAAGTGGTTGCTTCTGGTCTGAAGGTTGACTGGTACTTTTGTTTCACTCTGTGATACAGTGATATCGTAGTAACAGTCCCAGAACTGCCAAACTGAGTGTACTGAATGCTGCTGTCCCAGGGCTTAGTGTACACTTAAACCAGTCAAGATCTTTTGACGAAAGATTTTTAAGTTACAAATTTAGAGTCACCAAGCCCTGCCTTCTCTACGTTCCTATTTGTTTACCTTTTGAGATGATCTGCAACTGAAATCTGATCAGATTCCTAACTCTGTTTCTCTCTGAAGGTATTCAGGATCTTTATCGGGATCTAAAGACTGTGCACCCCGGAGTGCTTACCTGTCTCGACAGCCTGGGGAACTCTCAGGTTCGCAAGCTTCTGGAAAAGATGGATGTTTATTATCTTAAACCAGACAAAGTCATGTTTGAGTACATTCTACCCACTTTAAAGGAGCAAAAGTGGAAGGTAAGCTTTCAAATCCAAGACTGTCATGTTTAGTGCAAGGTGTCTGTGCAAGTCATTCTTTCATCATTGAATATACTATTTAAAAATAGGCATCGCAAACTTGTAATATTCCCAGCGTCTCTTCTCTACTTCTTAAACCATCTCCCCTGTTCTTACACCAACCCCACCCACCGCCACTCCACACTTGCTTCTAACAAAAGCAAGCAGTGCATGAACTGCCTTGGTACGGTGATTGAGACTATCTGTTCAACTGCCTCTGTCAGTTTTCTCCCTTTCCCTGGCCCAGCAGGCTAGACTTCCTCTCAAAGCCCCCACTGCCCTGACCCTGAACTTGCACCATTTTCTCTTTCTCCCCTGTACCCTCTTCAAACTCACCTTGTCCACCTCCTGCTCCCTCAACCCAATTCCCACTAAACTGCTGATCACTAAACTTCCCTTATTGGCCCCATGTTCTCTCTCCCCTAGTATTGTCCCTTTGTCCTCAAACAACACCCTTTGTCCTCGCAAACGCCCATTCCATCTCCCATCTTTCCCAGAATTCCATGTTTAAATCAAGTTTCTGCCCCTCCCATAGCACTGAAGTTGCTCTTATCAAAGTCACAAATGATGTCCTACGTGACTGTGACCGTGGTAAACTATCCCTCCTCATTCTTCTCAGCCTGTCCACAGCCTTTGACACAGTCAACAGCACCATCCTCCTCCAATGCCTCTCCGGCTGGGTGAGACTGCACACGTCCAGTTCCATTCTTATCCATCCAGTCGGAATGATTTGCCTGTAATGATTTCTCTTACCGCTCCTGTACCAATATCTCATGTGTCTCCCCAAGAATCTGTACTTGGTCCCCTCTTATTTTTCATCCAGATGCTGCCCCCATCATCCAAAAGCACAACATCAGCTTTCCCGTGTACGCTGATGACACCCTGCTATACCTTACCCCTCTCAACACCGCCATTCTTTTTTTGTCAGATGGCTTGTCCAACATCCAGTACTAGATGACCAGAAATTTTCTCCAGCTAAATATTGGGAAAACCGAAGTTATTGTCTTCTGCCCAACTACAAACTCAATCCCTCTCCCTGGCAACTCTCTGAAGTTGAACCAGACAGTTTGCACTCTGTGTCTTATTTAACCCTCAGTTGGCTGGACGGCTGGTTTGTGATGCAGAGCGACGCCAACAGCGCAGGTTCAATTCCTGCACGGGCTGAGGTCATCCATGAAGGCCCCACCTTCTCAACCTCGCCCCTCACCTGAGGTGTGGTGACCCTCAGGTTAACCTTCCCACCCGTTGGCTCACTGTGATCAGGGAGCAGCCCATGGTCCTCTGGGACTCTGGTGACTTTCATTCATTCATGACCCCAAGATAAGATTCTGAGCACATACCACCCCAGTACTAAGACTATCCATTTCCACCCCCATAGCTTCACCTGAATCCACCCTGCTGCAGCTCATCTGCTAAAGCCCTCATCCATGCCTTTGTTACCTCCAAACTTGGCTATTAAAAAAACATTCCTGGCCGGCTTCCTAACTTCCACCTACCATAAACTTAAGCTCAACAAAACCTTTTGATTCCTGTGTCCAAACTCGCTGACCTGCAATGATTCCCTAAGCGACACCCCGATTTTGAAATTGCTTCAAATCACTCCACGTTTTCACCCCTCCCTATCTCTGTAACATCCTCCAGCCCCACGACCCTCCGATATTTGTGCTCCTCCAATTCTGGCCTTTTGAGTATCTCCAATCTTAATCCCCCAACCATTGGCAGCTGTGGCATCCCCTCTGCCTCTCCACATCTGTTTCCTCAATAAATAAGTGGAGTTTGTCAAGGTGTTGTGAAAAATAAAAGCAGAAATATGCGGTGGGGCATCTGCTTTTACTTTGTCAACCAGTAGTTTGGCTTCTGGTGACCTGAAACAACCTGGGAGCACATGTCGATGAAGATTGTGTGGCGGGTGCACTTTGAGTGGGGAGTATTCCTTCAGCCTCGCTCTTTGTCTCCTCCCTCTAAGATCAATTTTTGTTTAAATTAATGAGCAATTTCCTCCAACTAAATATTGGGAAGACTGAGGTCGGTGTTTTCAGTCACAGCCACAATCTCCACCCCCTCGCTGTGGAGTCCATCCTCCTCTCTGGCGCTTTGCAGCCTCAGTCTCGCACTTGACCCTGAGATGTGCGTTCAACCCGATATCCGTGTTGTCACCAAGACCACCTGTTACCACCTCCATAGCAGCACCCTCTTCCCCCCTGCCTTGACTCTCCTGTGGCTGAAACCCTCATCATGCCTTTATTACCCCAAGGATTTGACTGTTTTAACCCACTCCTGGTCAGCCTCCCACAATCTACCCTCTGAACTTGATGTTATCCAAAGCTCCGCTGACCGTGTCTTGTACCAAAATGTTGGTTAAACATCACCTTGATTTTAAAATTCTCATCCTTGCTTTCAAATCCCTCTGTGGCCTGGCACCCCTCTCTCCCCTCTCTCCACTCACACACACACTCACTCACTCTCACTCACACTCACTCACTCACTCTCACTCACTCACTCACTCACACACTCACACACTCTCTCTCTCTCTCTCTCTCTCTCTCTCACATATCTCCTCCAGCCCTAAAAACCCTCATATATCTGAGCCCATCTAAACCTGGCTGCTTGAGCAATGTTATTTGCCCCACCGTTCATGGCCTTCAGCTGCCTGGGTCCTAAACTCTTGAATTCCCTCCCCAAACCTCTGTACCTCTCTACCCTGCTTTCCTCCATTAAGACACTCCTTAAACCAAACTTTTGGTCATCTTCCCCATTATCTCCTTATGTGGTTTGGTGTCACATTTTCCTCTATGAAGCACTTGGGTCACTTCATTACCTTAAAGGTGCCGTTAAATACAAGCTGTTGTACTCCATTGGAAACATTGCAAGTCATGATAGTGATTAGCTGATGTTGGCCATAGGGGGCTGGGGGAGTCTTCAGTCAGTGCACACCTTCACTGAAAGGGGTACGCATCTTTTCTTGGGTTTATTCACCCAAAACAGTTGCTGATTTGGACCTCTATATAATTGCAGTGGGGTAGCGTGTGTTCCCCTCCGTCTCAACCACTGTCTCTTTGCAGGAAAAGCCTCAAGGTGTTGTGGTCAGCTACAACATCTTCCTCAAGATGCACTGCCAGGATAGCGAGCTCCAGCAGTTCAGACCGTACATTCCCGTCCTCACCAACAAAGGCTTTGTCTGTCCGCTGAATGTTAATGTCAACTTTTCGTGCGACTACAAGAATACCGTCGATTTACCAGTGGATCTTCCAGGTAAAAATACAAAACCTTAACAAGGTGGGAATGGGCGAAAAATAGACCTTGGACACGGGGACGTGTTACAGCACAAAAAATGCCAAATACACATTGGCTGATTCTGAGCTGTCAGGTGTAGGGTAATAAGAAAAGTTGTGATTTCTGTGACTGGTTAACAGTGAATTAGAGTAACAGGGCTTAGCACTGGATGCATTTTTAATGGGGCTTTCATACAATCCATCCACCTCTCTCCTTTTATGGTCATACTGTCCAGCAGAGACAGGCAGGTGACCTGATCGTGTATCTGTGCCGGTCTCAGCCTGATCAGCTACAAAGAGGTGGGACTGTTTCCTCTAGTCTTCCCAGTGTGGAGTGGTGCTTGGCGCCCTGTTATTGTTGGTAACCGGTGATGTGGGCGACTTGCTGGTGCACAACCCTGCCCGCCTCTCCCACCGATTACAGTGGAGTTCCAATAAGGCTCTCCTCCGGTGAGGCATTGTTGGTTTATTTTATACACTGTGTAGCTGGGTGGTGGTTTAAAAGTGCGTGGAAAATTCTTGGAGTGTCCATGCTGAGTTGTAAGTATTTTCTTTCACATTCAGGTGTAGACTGGGTATTACTGGATCCCTGCTACCTGAAGACAGACAATGACACTGAAGGATGGAGGACATTTTTCAATTCCCTTGGCGTACAGGATTTATTTATCTTTCAAAAGAAAAAATGTACTTTCACAAAACAAGAACTGGTTAGTTAAACAAATCTTATTGTCGTTTTACTGGTGTAAAGTTTAATGGAGCTTGCAGTACATAGTATTTACAGCACAGAAACAGACCATTCAGCCCAAGCACTCTGTGCCAATGTTTGTGCTCCACACAAACCTCCTCCCATCTTACTTTGCTTCACCTAGACCATTTTGGACTGCTGTTGCAGTTGTTTGAGAGTGGCTACCCCTTTGGCAATATTCAGCCAGCTCTCTTGATGACCTAGTAGATAAAGCCACTACCCGACTGATCAGATGGTCCCAGACTCAACCTCCGATCTGGATGCTGTCGTTGATGACAGACAGGGGATCAAACATCTCTGGAATAAAGAGCGGGGAAAGGGGATTCCTATTCCCGATTGCTATCAAGTAATTCTCATTGGGAGATAGACCCTGCACGACAACATTATCAGCCAGCATGACATTCTGTAAATAATCTGCACCCTCCTGTCAGGACCCATAATTGAACTAATGAATAAGGCTTAGTAACTGCACTCAGCAGCAAGGCTGATGAGGTGAAGGGAAAGGAACTTGCAGTGTCATTGTTGTCCTCATGCTACCCAAATAAGTCATTGAAAGCCCCGCATATTGGGTGAAGTATCATGTTTATTGCCCCATCTATAGTGCCCTGAGCACTTTCGAATGACAGTGCTTCCATGATTTTAGTTAGGAAACCCCCGGATGTTTCCCAGTCGGTGAAGGAACGTAAGATGGTGCATTGACTTGGAGGCTTTGGTGTTGCCATGGATTTGCTCACCTTGCCCTTCTCAATTGTAAATACCGCAGTGCAGAGAGAGGTGTTGTTCGAACTGTACTTGAGAAATTGTGGCAGTGTGGCGGCGCGGGCAGTGTGCGCGGCGCGGGCAGTGTGCGCGGCGCGGGCAGTGTGTGCGGCGCGGGCAGTGTGGCCGCGCAGATTGTGGAAAGGATGGATACTGAGTTCAATGCCAGGGCAATAACCAAGCGGAGTGCTTTGTCCTGATAAGTATCGAGCTTTCCAATTGTTGTGATGCGCTTGTCCAAGCAAGTGTGAATATTCCATTACACTCCCATCCAGAGCCTTGTAGATGCTGGAGCTCTGAAGGATGAAAAGGTGAGCACTCAGCCATTATGTTGAAATGGCCGGTAAATGGTAAACCCCAGGGTCCTGATGATTGTCAACTCACTAAGATTTACCCCATTGAAAATGAGGGGGAGATGCTTCTTGGAGGATTTGTCTGTTCCAATAGCCTGAGTGTAAATATCAGAGTAACCATTGGCCACTGTTTAACCATTGGATGCAATTGCCCTTTTAGCCGTATTGCCTCTACAAAAGTGCTTTGACTTTTGTTGACTGTCTCTTGCTCATCTACACTCCTCACCTACGTAAGCTAAAACTGGCTCATGTTGATGATTTTTATAAACTTGAAGCTTAATGTGTGTTTTTAATGTTTTCAGGCATCTAGTCCATGGGCACCTGTCTGTGAGTTTTGGCCCAGCACAGCAGATAACGCATATACTGTGGAAGATTATGTGTGTGAAGAGCTTCACAGCCTCTTAACCACAGAGGCTCTGCCTGATCAAATGAAACAAAAACAAAGGGTTAACCTGCTAAAACTTATTGACAGTAACTGGGACTCTGAGTAAGTTCGCTGCATATATCACTTGATATTTATGTCACAAGTTAGATTTTTCTTTTTCTTTCTCTTCTCCCATGTTTTCTTCTCTTCCCTTCTTCTCTCCTCTTTAACAGAATCACATAGTGCAGAAGAGGCCCTTCGGCCCATCGACTCTGCACCGACATGTGAGAAACACCTGACCTACCTACCTGATCCCATTTACCAGCACTTGGCCCATAGCCTTGAATGTTATGATGTGCCAAGTGCTCATCCAGGTACTTTTTAAAGGATGTGAGGCAACCCGCCTCCACCACCCTCCCAGGCAGCGCATTCCAGACCGTCACCACCCTCTGGGTAAAAAAGTTCCTCACATCCCCCCCTAAACCTCCTGCCCCTCATCTTGCACTTGTGTCCCCTTGTGACTGACCCTTCAACTAAGGGGAACAGCTGCTCCCTATCCACCCTGTCCATGCCCCTCATAATCTTTCCCTCTTTCCCTTCCCCTCAGCCACCCAAGGTTAGAAGGTGTTGAGCAAACCGCCTGCACCCAGTTGAGGAGCTTGCAGAGCTGCAAGTCGAATTTCGTTACACCTCTTCAGAAAATCATTCTCCTCAACACATCGGTAAAACCTGTCATTTACTGCATTATAGAATCACAAGCTTTGGAAACTATGTTCTTCTGGTGCTATGAAAAGCCACAAACCTTGTATGTTGGCCTGCTGAGAACTGAAGTTATATTTTTGTGCCAAAATCCAAGATAATTTACCCATTAACTCAGAAATTATATATCATTACATCAAGTCTAGGGCACAGAAACAGGCCATTTGGCCCAACCGGTCAGTGCCATCCCTTAGTTCCATGAGTCTCCTCCCACCCCTCTTCATCGAACCCCATCAATCTAATCTTCCATTTCTTCCTCTCTCATGTACTTATCTAGATTCCTCTTAAATGCATCTATGACTTTTCCCTCATCTCATATGATACCGAGTTCCACTTAGCGCGGACTAAGTTGGTGAATAAGAAAATCACCAGTGACAGAGCGGGGCTTTCTCATCTCCAGTCCTGATCTCATTTCCGATCTCATTTATGTTATGTTATCTTGAAAGAACTCAGTAACAGTCAGGCTAAAGCATAAGAGAGTTGGCCCCCTGTGCAGCTGTGGTGTGTGTGTTGTGGGGTAGCCCTTGGAAATGCCTGCGAACAGTTCTATAACTCACCTATTCTGCTGGGGACACTGCAAAGAAGGGTAGAAATAATCCTTTTAAAGAAGACGTTCTCCCTTCAGCCAAACGAGAGTAATGCTGGTGGGGGAAGGCACGATTAGCTTGAACAATGGAACATTCTTCAGTACTTTAAGCAACTCTCCTTAATTCTTTGTTCCAGTTACCGATTGTCGCAGTATTGCACAGCTAAAGTCTTCGACAGCCAGGGTAAAGTGCTGAAGAGTGACGTTAGTTCTTCATTCGCAATTTATCTTACAACTTTACCATGGTTACCGACTGATAGTCCAGTTGTGGATGGTTCAGGATTCTGCAAAGCCTACCAGCGTCCTGCTGAGGTATACCTGCGATCGAGCAATCTACTGGAGCTATTAGCTGACCGGGTCAGCTACACATGTTGTGATCTTCTTGAGAAGAGCACTTTTGCTGCTTTCATTGGTAAGTGAGAATGGAGAACCTCATGCTGAACCTTAAGCACCTTTGAAAGGGGTTATGGACATGCTCCTAAGATCGATGCGTGTGTAACTGGTCCTTGCAGACTAGAAACTGCCAGAGGCAATTCCTGACCTGTGTTAGGTGAGATGATCTTACCTGGGGAAACAGCAGAGATGCTTTGCCATCCTGGTGATCATAGGGGCAAAAAGTCAGCCAAGGTTCTAGTTCCTAGTCATTGTTCAGTACTCTTGTTGGAAAGTGCACTTGTGTAGATAAAAAAATAAAAACAGGAAATGCTGGAAAAACTTAGGTCTGGCAGCATCTGCGGAGATCGCTTTTCTTAAGAGTCACATTGGACTCGAAACGTTAACTCTGTTTCTCTCTCCACAGATGCTGCCAGACCTGCTGAGTTTTTCCAGCATTTTCTGTTTTTATTTCGGGTTTCCAGCATTCGCGGGGATTTGCTTTTAGTTTAGCGCTTGTGTAGAGGCTCGGTCGGAATAGATCAGGCTCACTTGTGAAGGTGAGGTGGCTTTCCGACATTTCCGATTGGGAAAAGCCATCTTATGGAACGTGGTTCATATGGTCCATTGTCCTGCATCTTCACGGGAGCTAGATGGGTAAAACAGGAGTCCTGGTGTTTAAGGAATGGGACTCCTTAATTAATGTTGCAATGGAACGTCTACTGCTGTGATAGTTTCCTCTTGTAACAAAAACTCCCAAATGAAATCATTGGATTGAAAATATAATTTCAAGTAGGGTAACGTTCATCACCCTGTCAGGCCACCTTTTTAAATATGGGATTAACTGAGCAGACGACAATATATATCAGTCCACTCAGTACTGCACTGGAACTGGGACTTCAACCCATGATCTGACACAGATGATAGCACTACAGACGAACTCGAGTGGGAATACCAGTACTGCAGAGAATTCACACCCTCTGACTCAGATGACAGCCATGCCGTCTCTCCAAAGGGTATCGCAGTGTGCCGACACACATCCAGCTTTGCCTCTTGATAGATAATCTTTAATAAGCTTTGGGCCATTTCTCCAAACTGTGACTGTAGCTTGGCTTCTGTTTCTTGAATCAGCTAACCATGCACATACGGATGAAATATACAAATGAGCAGCGGGGAAAAACTCCAGTAACTAATCCCTCAATATAAAGTACATCATTTTTGCCTCATCGGAGAACACACTGGGCCAGCCTGAAGGCAGATTGATACCACAGACTAACCCAGTCCCTGCTTTACAAGAGCAAAGGAATGCGGATGCTGGAAATCTTCAATAAAACAGAAAATGCTGGGAATATTCAGCAGATCTGGTGGCATCTGTGGAGAGAGAAACAGAGTTAACATTTCAGGTTATGATGAAAGGTCATAGACCCGAAACGTTAACTCTGTTTCTGTCTTGACAGATGCTGCCAAACCTGCTGAATATTTCTAGCTTTTGTATGTTTTTATTCCACATTTTATCTGACCTGAAAAGTGCTTTGTTGCGATGCTAAATGTAAAAGAAAAACTTGAAAGAATGCTCTGAATGCTTAAAGCAGATGTTTATAACCTTCATTTAGAAAGTGGTGCTGTCTGTCCGGTGGATCGGGTGTAGTAATCTCTACTTTTCTCAGGTATTAAGACCTCCATAACCGTGGACATGATGATCAACCACTTCAAATCGTGGTGTGTGAAGACACCTCCAAGTGAATCTGGTGATTTGGAAGGTGCAGAATTTCAGACATTTGCAGACCACATACACAGGGTCTATACTTACTTAGATACAAACTGCAGTCGCCGTCAGCTGAAGGAACTGTTTGAGCGTTTTCCAGCTGTGTTTGTGCCTACCAGGTATCTGCAACCCTCTGTTTTCATGTGTGGCTTATTAAAACTGTCAGTGGGGCAGGGAAGGGGAAAGAATGTTAGTATGTTGATGGAGCCTTTCATCCAGATGTGTCTTCTGTTTCTGCCTTCAGTTTTGCATGTCTCGCTCACTGTTCCTTTTTGGGATTTCCTTGTTCACAAGGTGTTTCCACCTACCACTTGTAGCTCTTTCCCCACATCTTATTTATGAAAATGTGTTTCCAACCACACACATCTACATTTGGAAACCTCCACCCCTGAATCTCCATACAGCCTACCCCATCCCAAGGGACATGGCGGGAGGAGGCGTTTACATTTCCAGTTTATGTTAGACTTTCCCAGATGGCTAGGGACAGGTGGTAGCCGGAGCCCTGGGATCGTTGAAGGTGTGGCGGCAAATTAGTGGGTGGGTTACTCACACCCTTTACTCCTCTTATGCACTGGCAACAATGTCTGAGTGAGTCAGAAGATGGTTGGTTTGAGTCTCACTACAGAAACTTGAGCACAAAGTCTAGGCTGATACCCTCGTAGATTACTGAGGGACTGTCAAAGGTGCTGTCTTTCAAATGAGATGTTGAACCAAGGTCCCATCAACTCTCCAGTGGCTGTAAAAGATCCCGTGGCACTATTTGGACAAAGTGCTGGGGAGTTCTCTTGGTGTCCTGGTCAGTAACTATCCCTCAAAAAAATAAATCAATAAAAAACAAGAGTATCTGATAATTATTTCTTTGCTGGGTGTGTGGGATCTGATGCATTTTTTTTTACATTGCAACATTGCAAAGCTGTTGGAAGACCTCCTGGGGTTGTGGTGGGCGCTATATAAATGCAAGTTTAATCAGATGACTTGTTTCGAGGGTACTTAACCAAGGGCCCACTTTGTGGGAAGCAGCTGGTTTTAAAGGGGGCAAGGAAATAACATGAGAAAGATTGTATTTTTCGTTACATTAAAGTGTCGGGCCATTGGAAATAAATGTTCAACTCTCTTTTGAAGCAACGAGAAGTTATGTACTGGAAAATTCTACTATCTGAAGGATGTATGTTGGAACGATCCAACCAGAATGTTCCAGCGCTATAAATATCAAATTCAGGATACAGATGGATCTTTCCAGGAGCCTCACCTGCTCGCTCCTTTCTATGGTCAATGGGATAATATGAAAGACCTATTTTGGAAGGTATGTCTTAAACCAGGTATCGCAATCTGTGTCCCTTTGTTGTAAATACTATGGCCTACAAATTAGGGTGTCCATCCATTATAGAATGTGTGGGGCGATCGGAACAATCCTCGCGCCTGAAAGGTGAGGGATGAGAAGCCCCTAATGTTGGGCCTTGGTCCCTTTCTATCGGATCAGGTATCTCCACAGTGAGTGGAGAAAAATCTGGCTAGGATGGCGTCAGGGGGGGGCCTGAGTCACAGGCCCTGGGCCAAATGGTGTCGGCAGCGTTGGGTCGGTGGGGTTGGTGCTGGGAGTGTGGGCTGTTGGGAGTCAGGGTGAGAGTCAAGAGGACCAGGACCAGGAGCGCTCAGGAGGGGAACCTGAGTTGGGGGTGGCGGAGAGGGTGGGTGGATTGGGGGGTCAGGAGTGTCTGCCCTGAAACTAGACCAGAGGCCGTGGGTCAAATTCTGCTCACGTGAATGGATCGTTGCTGGGTTGACATTGTAAAAAGCCGCTTATCCTTCAGGGACTTCTTCTGCCCAGTCTGAGCTATACACAGCTCACAAGCTATTGCCTTCTCAGGGCAACTAGGGATCAGCTCTGCCAGTGCTGTGCACAAACACAGCACAACATAAATTACTGCAGACGCTGGAAATCTGAAATAAAAACAGTAAACACTGGGCATCATCTGTGGAGAGAGGGAAACAGAGTTAATGTCTCTCAGCTGGCAGAAGTTAGAGATTTAACAGCTATTAAGTACAGAGACACTGATAGGGGTGTGGAAGGAAGAACAATGGGAAATGGTCTGTAATGAGATGGAAGGCAGGTATGATTTAAATGATAAAAGGGATGAGAGTGCACGGCAAAAGCAATGGTAACAGAGCAAGAAAAGAAACAAAAGTTGGGTCCAGGTGAGGTGTAAATGGCAACAGCGGAACCATTACTTAGACCTCCTGTCCCAGAGTCCAGGAATAGTGATTCTGATCTGCAGCTACTGTCCCCAGAGTCCAGGAATAGTGATTCTGATCTGCAGCTACTGTCCCAGAGTCCAAGAATAGTGATTCTGATCTGCAGCTACTGTCCCCAGAGTCCAGGAATAGTGATTCTGATCTGCAGCTACTGTCCCAGAGCCCAGGAATAGTGATTCTGATCTGCAGCTACTGTCCCAGAGTCCAGGAATAGTGATTCTGATCTGCAGCTACTGTCCCAGAGTCCAGGAATAGTGATTCTGATCTGCAGCTACTGTCCCAGAGTCCAGGAATAGTGATTCTGATCTGCAGCTACTGTCCCCAGAGTCCAGGAATAGTGATTCTGATCTGCAGCTACTGTCCCCAGAGTCCAGGAATAGTGATTCTGATCTGCAGCTGTTGATTCATTAAAAAGAATAATGCTCCAGTCACCATATGCATAATCCTAATTCTCACCCCAGAGCACTAGGAGCAGCAGTTATGGAGAAGTGTTGCCCAATTTTGTGTTTTGGTAACGATAGCATTTGTACCCTTGTGTGAGTTTGGTACTTTACCTGTTCTCAAGATAATTGCTGTTTAAGAGCCTAGATTTGTAACTTAACTTATTTATTTCTAATGACAGACTCTGAATATCGAGAAAGTACCATCTATGAAGCACTATGTAAATCTGCTCGTGCTGATTTGCAGTGACGTGTCTTTTCCCAACAGTGAAGTCTTGCAGGATGTGTCTGTGATTTATTCAGCTCTAGGTAAGTGGTTTTGTGGAATTCCCGGTTTGTTTGAAGCTATTTTCTCTTATGTAGGAGAAACCTCCACCCAACCATCTATGAAAATATTTGTTGTGATCATGATGTAACCCCGTATTTCACTTTGCCTTGCACTGTGCCCCATGAGAGATCTAACCATTGCAGGACAACTTGAATACCTGCATTTGTGTTCAAGAGCTCTTGTCAAAATTCAGTAGTTTTCCTCCAGCCTCCGAAGCCAAACTGAAAGGGAGGTCAAATCACTCTAGGTTGAAATGAGCCACTGAGGACAGGGCCCACAGTTCAGTATCTCTATGGAAAAAATCACACCAAAGTGAAGGGGGGGAACCACACGAGTTAACATTAATGTTTAATCTTGCCAAACCATGGCCAGGTGGCATGGCATTTTTACCAAAGTTACTTCCCTTAAACTTGGTTGCTCTTTTTCCACAAAACAACTTATAGTTACAACTTGTGTTTCTATAGCACCCTTTTAGCAAAACATCCCAAGACCCTTCAAAGGAGCAATTATTAAACAAAATTTGACACCAAGTCATGGAAGAAGATTTTAGGGCAGGTGACCAAAAGCTTGGTCATAGAGGTAGTTTTTAAGGAGCGTCTTAAAGGAGGGAGGGAGCAGTTTAGGGAGGGGATTCCAGAGCTCTAGGACCTTGGCATCAGAAGGCATGTCTGCCAACAGTTAAAGTTGGGTATACTCAGGAGCTCAGAATTAGAGAAGCACAAATACCTTGGGTGGCTGTGGGGCTGGAGGAGATTACAGCGATATGGAGGGATGAGACCATGGAGGGATTCGAAAACAAGGATGAGAATTTTAAAATACAGGTGTTGCTTAATGGGGAGCCAATATAGATCAGCAAGCAGAGGGTTGATGGGTGAATGGGTTTGATGCAAGTTAAGATATGGGCAGCAGACTTCTGGATAACCTCAGGTTTGCTAAGGAAAGAACATGAGAGGCAGGCTCCGTGTGCAATGAAATAGTCCAAAAAAGGTGTTGAATGTAAAGTGGGCCTAGAGATGAAGAACCTGATATCACCCAAGAAATAATTTATTTTTGTCCACACAGCTGAAAAATGCAAGAAATATAATGATTGTGATGACTCATGGGAGCCATGCATTCCCTATTGCCAGACACTTAAAGGTGAGAATTGTATAACACATGAACTCTGTTTCTCTCTCCACTGGGTACTGCCAGATCTGCTGAATATTTCCAGCATTTTCCATTTTTTTTCTTCTTGTATCATGTGATGTGAATGAACTGGATTAGTTTGTGGGGGTTGAGAGCAGACATATTAGCATATATAATGCCTTCCACTTAGTGCCCCCTCAGCGCCTACTGCTGAGCTCAGGAGAGGATGCCCTTAATGGACATTAACCTTATATTCTACCACTCCATTGAATATCTCAGAGCTATTGAATGTTGCCCCACTATTACCTTCAGTATTTTACCTTTACTGTGGTTTCAATTTGAGTATCATTAAGACTCACGGTCCCTCCTAGTAAACTCCTCTTGTCTGTGTGAATAGGAATGGTAAAGGATGAAAGAGTGTTTCCTGCCAAGGATAATCGTTGGGTGTCAATGGCCAGCACCCCTGTGATACCGGACAACAGGCACCTGGAACGGATTTTTAAAGCGCGCTCTCTGTGTTTGATCAATTTACCCGCTGCAGAAAGGAATCTTTCCAAAGCCAAGCACAGCAACAAGCAAGGTAAACCTGGGCGTTTTCTTTCTTCACAGTTGTATTTGCGTCTTTGATGCCGACATTTGCAGGGCTTTTCTGGTGGGCCAGTGAGAGCAGGAATAGTGCAGAGTTCCCCCGGGGGGTATGTTCATCGGGAGTGACCCAGTAGATGCTGTGGAGCATGCCATGTAGCACAAGAGTTCAGCTTTACACTAAGGGGTTTAGAGATTAGGGGGGGTGGTCCATGGGGATCAAAAGTACTCAGCATTGAAAATAGGAATTTCTCCACCTTTAATAAGGAAACTGCTGAATAATAATAATGCCCACGGCATTGTCAGAAAAGTCCTCTGCCACCCACCCATTCTCCTTCTCCATTACATATATTGCTTCTATAAAGTGGCTGGCATTGCCCCTTTTGTGACTGGGACCTACACATGTGAAAACAAGACCACCTAGCATTACCATTCTGGACATTTTAAACTGGGGGGTAAACGTGTGTCTAAAAAGAGTTTGATAAAATAGTCTCGAGCAGTAAAGGAAATCCAAATAAACGTGCTTCTGAACAAAGACAAGAGCTTTGTGAGCTGGGAATCACCGTCACTGAGTTTTCTGGGTCTGTGCTGTTGAACTGTGACCGGTTCAGTGCTTGACAGCTCTGTTTACTGTATCTTAATTTCCTTTACTTCTCTGACTATACTGGCATGACAAGTGGCTTGAGGTTTATTCTTTGCTGGGCGTTAGCAGAGTCCCAAACCCATCCAAAAGAGGGCCCTTAAATAACCCTCCTAGTGTACAGATCCCTCTGAGTGCTTTCAAAAAGGTAGAGAGAGCCCCAGGCAGGAAGAAGAGGAACTTGGAGTGGGGAAGAAACTAAAGAATGTGTTTGTAGAAGGTTCGTTCACTATTATTTGCACTATTATGTTGAACCTGTAGGTTTTATTGTAAAGAAACAATGTTATATAACCTCACCCTCGCGAGTAAATGTGTTGCCCGATGTATCACTAAGTGACACACCACAAAGGTCCCAGGCCCGGTTGTCTGATCTGCCAAACTGACTGATCTCAGCTCTGTCTGCCATTCGAGAGAGAAAGTTGCTTTCAGTGGCACTGGGCTGGAAAGGGAAATTAAAACAGGGTTTCTGCTGCCTCTTTCTATCTTATTAAATCTACTGCAAGGTATGGAAAACTGCTGGGAATGGCATGGGATTCTCCTCTGCCTGGTCAAACACCTTGTTTGCACTCCGTCTGGACCCACATGAAGAGTGGGCAGTGGAACCAAAGGTCAGCACCTTTTAGGAGAACACGGAAAGAACCCTTTTTAAATATAATAACTGTATTTGGAGCCCCTGTGTGTAATCCAGTAACCATCTCTTTCACTAGAATTTCGATTTGACGAGGAAGATCGTGACATGTTTTTTGAAATCTGTGGGGTGCAGCGACTCTCCAGTTGCATCACTGTGGAAGCCCAGACCGAGGAATTTAGACCCTGTCCACGAGTCCAAAACTTTATCCATTTAGTGGCTCCGTTCATCCAGAGGTGGTTCTTTCACCGCGAAGACTTCAGTAATTTTTATAAAGAGCTACAAGACAGTAACATTGCTGCAAACCTTAAATCGATGAACTTTATACAGGTAAATGTTCTGTTTATTAAAACTGTACATCTAATGAAACTGTACTGTAATGCCTTAATGTGGTGAGCAAGTTCCCTTTTTATAAATGCACAGTGTCCATTCAGACAGGCACCCGCCCCCGCTTTGCCGGGTTAATGACCTGTTTTTGAACGGTGCAGTTGGTCAAGACACCTGGACAATTCCCTGCTCTTTGAATTGTGCCATGGGATCTTTTGCATCCACTTGAACAGGCAGGTGGAGTTTTTAGTTTAACCTTTCTTCAAAAGGCAACACCTCCAAACAGCACAACACTCCCTCCCTCAAAGGGCCACAGTCTAGATTATGTGATGAAGCCTTGAAGTGGAACCCAAACCCACAACCTATCGTTTTGAGATGAAAATGCTACCAACTGAGCCAAGCTGTCACCTTTACTCCCCTACAACCATAGAGCAGTTAGGGTGCAGAAAGAGGCCATTCAGCCCATTGTGTCTGCACCGGCCAAAAAGAGAAAAAAGAAACTCGCCGCTTATTTCACTCCCCTGCCCGCTATTGCTTTTCCTTCTATACTCAGGTGGAAATTATTCCCAGAAAATGAATCCACCTTCCTGGAACAACCCTGGTGTCTAGCTGTTTCTATCTGCATCCTTGTGTAGCCCTCAATGCCTGCTTGCTCAAGTAGTAGTTTGTGTTCTAGAAATGAGAACTGTTGCTGCCAGTTTATAAATAATAGGAAATGAAGCATCTCGAGTGACCATCATTTGTCAGATTTCCATAGCTGTAGAGAATCAGCTCACAAATCTCCAATTATGAACATTTTAACTCATTTCTCCCCCCCCGCCACTAAGCCTGGACTTTATCTAATTAATGTGAATCTATAGTACAGTAAGAATCCATTTGCAACCACCTTTCTGGATCCGTTCTGGTTGTCTTTTTATGGATAGTTGGTCTTTGAGACAAGTTTCATTTTCCCATTAGACACAAACAGACCCAAACCCAATCCTTTTATCACCAAATGCATCAGACACAAGTTGTCGTGTTGGCCCGGAGTTTGCTGCCTGGTAAGAATTTCACCCCTCTCACCGCGCAGTGACACTGCAACTGACCGGCAACGGTCTGAACCGAGTATTCCCAGCGTGGGGCTGTGGCGATGTCTTCAGGCTATCCACATAGCCAATCACATTAAAGGATTTTCAAAGACACACAAAACAGGAAACTAAAAAATGCAGTAAAATAAAATCACAGAAAAAAATTTCTACTTGAGCAAGTTAAAGATTGGGACACACACATGGGTAAAGATGACAGATAAAATATTCTGACCAACCTGTTTTTTTTACAAAAAGTAATTAATTTTAAAAAAGAGCTTTGTATATGCTAATCATTTAATGGCACGATTGTGAAATTATTTTTTCGGGGCCAGTTCTATTGTTCATCAAATTATCATTAATCGCATTCTGATAAAAAGCCAGTTGCTCCTGATTAAAGAAGCTGTAACTTTTTTTTAAGGGGTTTCTAATGCCGATGTAGGAGTGGAAGTTGAAATTCTCACCGTTGTCGGTGATTGCCAGCTCTGAGGGTTGGGGGGGGGGGGGGGAGGTGGGGGGGTGAGGGGAGAAGGTTCACAGTGCAGTCCGTGTTAGAGTCCTCAATGACAGACCACACTTTCAGCATTTCTGTGCAATGCCCAACACACGGAAGCTGTGGTCAGTTTCAGAGGAGCGATGACGGCCAAACGATAACGGTTTTTGTTGTCGAGCCTCCCCAGCCAAATCCGACCCTTTATCATTAAAAAGGAAGGCAGCCCGAGAGCTCTGTGCATAGTGCATAAAGTTTTAATGCAGAAGGGCTGGGTGGTGCCATTCAGGTGTTTCCATCCCCAATTAATGAGATACAAATTCTCTTCCTCCTTGCACCCTTAACAGCAAGAACCTGCATTTGCATAGCATCCTTTAACATAGTCACAAAGTTCTAAGTCGATTAATATCACGTGTTGGGTTAGAGTAGTGCCAGCCTAATTTTGAGATGGTGCGAGACCACATTAAGTGGATTCTACCCTCCCATGATTTACGGAATAGAATGCTCTTTGGAGCTGTAGAGAGTGCTCTTCTGAATCAGGAGTCAAGGTGCATTACCTAATAGTGCGAGGAGAGCTTTATGACGCACCTACTTTATTCTATACCTGGCTCGCTTTAGATGCTGAAACTTTGCTGCTAAGTTTCATAGTGTGCCGATCACTTCTCCCTTCAGAACCCCGTTGTGAAAAAAAAAAAGTCTCAGTAATTCAGTCGGAAGAGGCTTTGCCACAGCAAGATTATGTCAGAGGAGCCTGTAGTTGGTTAGAAAACTGCACCTGACTGCACATTGTCGCTAGATGGCAGTAGATTGTAATTCATTTTGAATCCCTCACTATTTGAGCGGAGAAATTAGTAAACAGAAAAATGAGAAAATCCATTGAGAAGAACGGCAGTTATAAGCTGTGCAGCCGGAGTGTATGAGCTTAACGTGTATTGTGTTTAGCTTCCATCGCGTGTTAAGAGTTAACTGGAGGTGAAAGTGACTGGGGGAGACACTTTCACCACCAGATATAAGTTCACACCTTTACAAATGAGGTTAGAGATTTGCTAAGCTTTTCATGTTGAAGTTATTAGGATTTGCTGCATTCTCATCTTCTGCCAAAGTGCTTCTGGAGAGCATCAGAGAGGGAGCATCCCTTGAAGATCTTACCTGACCTTAGTGTTCAGAGATTGTGTGCTGCTTCCCTACGACTCCAGGAATTTATTCAGGCAGTCCCAGATTTGACCCCTGGTCTGTGCTGTGTTAGTTAATATACCGGACAGTGTTAGGGGCATTGCAATTGGCCCCAGGTTAGGGAGAAAGAAAATAAATCACCGTGTTTCTGTTCATGGTTGTTATCCAGCTGCCGCTTCTGGGCATGTGCATCAGGATCAGGCTCCGTTGTGAATCTAATGCCCTCCCCATCAATAACCAGGAATCAGTCACTGTCCGGGGCTCATGTGCACCTTGGTGGTTTTGCCATGGCCCTAGAGTGTGTTAGGCCTCTCAACGAGAAAGCCGCTTGGGATTTAATATTTTTAGAAAAGGGAGGAGAGAAAATTGATAGGGGGAAGAAAATATCGATCCAGAGTTCCCAGTGAGATAAAAGTGTTTCTAATTCAGCAGTGAAATGGCAATCTCACTTAGAGAGGTCACAGACTGGTGGGTATGGGAAATGGAAAAATGTCATACTGGTGCAACAGAAGGCATCTTGAGACTGAAGCTGAGACACGTCGGAGGATTTCCTTAAGTGTAGTAGAATTATAAATATGTTTACACGCAGCACAGAGAACATGTTGGTTCTTTCCTGGGGGAAACTATATTTAACCATATTATTTATACCCTCTACATTGGCACTGAGTGCTCAAAATGGAAGGTATCCCATTCTTCAACATCTCACTGTGAGCTCCAAGGAGAGCATTTAGAGAAAGAGGGCTTGCTAATGAGAGTGTCCTAAGGATGGGCTGCCATGATCTCGTTGATTGGCAGAACAGGATCAAGGGGCTGAATGGCCTACTCCAGTTCCTACGTTCCTCAGACCCTTAGTGTAGTTGTGAAATGGGATTTGGGGGGAGGGGGTTCCGAGGAGCAGCTGAGAATCGAGACTGATGTTTAAGACTTTTTTTCAATGTTTTTCTGCCTTCTCAGGTTGGCAAGCTGTATCTCCATTATGAATTAACTTTGCCTAATACACCCCCTGTGTTTGAGAACGAGGACATCTTTTGTCACTTGAAGGATAAGAAGAATTTCTATATCCAAAAGGATCACATTGCTTCGCGCACAGATATCTGCAGGTAAACAGGTTTCTCTTTTAACAAAAACCAATTTTGGGTTGCGCTGTGTTTTAAATTTTTAAAACGTTCTCTGGATTCCAGGAATGTCATTTTAGCTTAGACAATTTGAACCATCCCTTCATTAAAAGTAGAATAAAAGTGAAAGTGTTGCATTTCTGTCGCACCTTTAACACCCTGAGGATGTGTCAGTGTTTCACAGCCAGTGAAGAATGTAGTCACTGTTGTAACGCAGAAAATACAGCAACCAATTTGTGCACAGCAAGCTCCCACAAACAATTATACGATAATGACCAGATAATCTGTGTTTGGTAATGTTATTTGAGGGATACATTTTAGCCAGGACACCAGGACAAACTCTTCAAAATAGTGGCCATGGGGTCTTTACTTTCACTTGAGGGGGCACATGGGACCTCGGTTATGTTGGATCCTGTGGATCCTCGTCGCCAGTTTGTTGTGAGTTGTGGCTGAGTCGGTACTATTGATAGAGTTGATATGCAGACACTTATTAGGTGGAAACTTTTAGTTTATTTACAAAGGTACTCAACAGCAACTAAACATGTGCTTTCACTTCAAACTCTATCTCTACACTACTAACTACAGAGGTAGCCTGTGCTACTCCCCTATTGGGTACCAAGATCACGTGATCTTCCTTAACGCCATTCTTCTTAAAGGTATATTACACATTAGATAGAACCATAATTATCGCAGGCTAAAGTTCCATCTGAAAGATAACACCTGCGGCAAGGCAGCACTCCCTCAGTACTGCACTGAAATATCAGCCTATCCTTGGAGGGAAAGTCCCACTTGCGTGAATAAATTGGGATTTGTCAATAAAAGTGAGAGTAACGTAGCAGGTGATACGTGTAACACCAGCTGATGAAGTGACCTCGCGCCACAGGTTATGTCTAATTTGTGAGTTGTGAACCGTTGTTCACTTCTCTTTAGTGTCATTTTTATTTCTTTGTCTTTCCAGGGAATTTGTAAAGCTGTTTAGTGCTGGGAGTAAAGAACTGGAAAAGGAACTAGAACGCTTCCTACAGAGTCTTATCTCTTACCTCGAGGTAATTATTTCTGTGTTCGGGTGACGTGTGGAAGAATCTTAAGGACTTACAAGAGAACTGATCTGATGCAGCACTTGCCGTGTTGTTTCTATTCATCTCAGTTTTAAAGCTTACAGCTCTGACCCCTCCTCGTTTTACTGAAGTTGCCCTTTTAGAACCAGGTGCCCTAAAAGCTGGGCATTTGGTTTAGCTCCACCGCAGTTCTGAATAGAGGTTCCAGTACCACAACCCAAAAGGCTTCACTCTGCACTCTGAGTGTAACATGCAATTCAGCTAATTGATTTCTGTGAAACTTTATTTCTCTCCATTTCAGGGTAATCCCTTGAAAGGTGAATAGAGGAATCTTTTGCAAATGATCGACATGGTTTCTTTAGTGAGGAGATCGCTGAGCTCGGCCAAAAGAGGAATTCTTTCTTCTTCGTAGCGAAAGCAAAATACTGCAGATGCTGGAAAGCACTCAGCAGGTCAGGCAGTGCCTGTGGAGAGAGAAACAGCTAATGTTTGAGGTCAATGATCTTCCATTAGGAATGGTCTCTCCAGGACCATTGTAGTAGGTGGTGTGGTGTGTTTTATCAGCTTCAGATAGTGGAGAGCCTGCAGGAACGGGAAGGGTTGTGTGATTAGTGACTGCCAGTCCTGTTCTAATATGGAATAGATTGGACACAGGGCAACCTAATGTAGATCTGAACGATTTATTGCGCTATAAACTGGATAACGGCAATTGTGTCAGAATCCCTGGCAACGCTCTTTGAACAGCGACACTTGTGATGTTTTGTCTTTTATTTTTAAATCACTCCCTTTCCCAGGATGCAGACGCACTGAAAAAGTTTTTAAAGATGCAGCGTGTTGATGAATTGCCGGAAGGTGAAGAGAAGTGGGAAGTTCCCAGGGCCATAGAGATGAGACCAGAGCCACCACAGCTTCCAGGTACTGGACAGGAACAGGCGTGAGATGTTCTTGCTGTTTTCTGCCTGATAATCGTCATGTCCGTCTTTAAGTGAAGTTTTACGTCAATCTGTCACATTGCAGCACGGAGAACACCACAGGTTTCTTCATTTCCCGTTCTGTCCTCCCAACCCAGCCCCTGCCCCCCACACACCTAGGAAGAGAACCTGACTATATATCACAGAGGAATATCACAGGGAGACCAGACCGTTAACAGAACAGTTAATAGTTAGAAGATGCAAAACGAACGCCACATGTGTATATAAAGTTTGAAAGCAGCCAAGTGGCAGTAAAATTTATTCCGTTTTATACAGTCTAAACAATTTGTATAAACTGTCAGACAAAACCAAAGGCGGTGGTAGCATTGCCTCTGGATCAAGTCCAACATCTTTGGCTGGGTGTCCATTTTGTTGATTAAGTCCCTGTAAAGCAGCTTGGAATGTTTTCTTACATTAAAGGTGTAACATAAATATGAGTTGTCATTCTTTCCGAATATCTTTAGCAGACCTTTCACGTACACTGTGGTGTTGATGGGGAAATGAATGAAACCCACGAAGTGAAGCAGTCGGACTAGCACTAAATAAATTTGCTTTCAGAAACCGTGCACCTGAAAATGGCAGCAGGCCTAGCAAACGCAGCCAGACCCACTAATGAATCGTGAGGGGATTGAAATTAGCTCATTAAATGTTCTTCCATCCTGCAACCGTTGCTAGGAGATGTGTGACTCCAGCTCTTTGGGCATGATTCTCATCCCTCCTCTCCAGTGGGTGGCTGCAGTGCCTTGCTTCCAATTGTTGTGTGTCCACTGCATCTCGAGGTCTGGAGTTAAACACAGCAGAAGCGTTTCATGTGAGCCTGTTTCTCGCTCGGTTGTGCAGCGTCTCAGCGTGCTTGAGTTGGACGGGCTGTTCTAGATTTATCCAGAGCAGTCAGTCACTGGCGAGTAGAGGGTTCATCCTTGTCAACAGTCACCACTGAATAGAGCGACGCTCGTGGCTCTTTACATTACTGTGCAGCGAGTTTCCCCACCAGGCCACGGGGCAAATGGCCTTGAACTACCTCTGCATCATTTATCAGGCTGGCCAGTTATGTGGGGCGAGGCTTAGGGGGTGAAGTTTAAATGAAAACTTGCTGACTGTATACGTTGTGTGACAACCTTCTCCAATTATTTTTTCACGTATAAAGCAATGATTTCAATACACGGCCAGAATGAACACAGCAGAGGAAACCTGGAGAGCAAAGACAGCAAAACTGATGGGGAGAGGCCCCTGGCGTGCTGGCCTCCCAGATCATCCCTCCATGGAATCACCGATGGAACTCCCAGTAAGAAATTCCTGTGCTTACATGGCTAAAGGGGGAGAACGAGAATAATAACCTCTATTATTCAGGGTACTACAAATGGGACAGTAACTTTTCTGTACAGAATAATGGGAGTGAGTTTCTGACTGTAATCACAATTGATGGTGAGATTGACATTCGGGTAATTTATTGTCGTTGCAATCCTGAATGTATAATCTTTATTTTGAAGCAATAGAATTGAATAAAATAAATGTTATGACTGGAAATGCATTGCATGAAAAGATGCTGGAATCAGATCAAATAGTAATTCTCAGAAGGGAATTGGATAAAGGAAAGATTTGCGGGGCTATGGGGAAAGAGCAGGGGGGGAGTGAAACCGATTGGAAAGCTCATTCAGACTTGGCACAGGATGATTCGGTGTGTGGAATGGGCTTCCATCGATGCTGTATGATTCTTTAAAAAAAAATAGAAATTGTTAGAAATTTGAAGCATAGAAAAGGCTTGAAATAAACCAGTTACTCAGCGTTGGAAGAGAATAGGCGGCTTAATGTTTTGAGGGGTAACTTTTGCCAGGTGACAGAAACTTTAAGCTGTCTCTGCAGATACTGATCAACCTGATTTGTATTCCAGAACTTTCTGTAGCTGCTTCAGTTCTGTGCTCTTTGGGTCAGAAGCCAGCTGTTTATTGTTGTTACCTACTGAAGTGGGTGAAGTGCACGGCAGGGTGAGAGCTGCCCACTTTGAGGATTGTACTAGGATGTCTCCTAGTTTAGACCTGCAGGTTACCTGACTCCGCCAGAAGGGGTTCGAATCGTGTCTGATATCTCCTCTCCACCCCATTTTGAGGCACTGGCAGATCTGAACTAAATACAAACTGGTGGAAATACCGGGCAAATCAGTCAGCATCTGAAAAGAGGAAGGACAGCTTGTGACTTTTCAATCAAGCCTGTTAGTGTAGATTTATTTTATCCGCTCCGCCAAGTGGCTGCTGATGACAGCACTTTTTGGAGAGGATATTCCTGTTACCTCCCAGTCCCTGCTGAGAACCCTTTCATGCTCCAACCATTTGACTGATGTCAACATGGAGTGGACAAAGTTACCCCTGCACATACCCCCACGTTCTATCCACCAGCACAGCTCCATGTCATCCTGCCCAAGATCAGTAACATACCCACTCCATCTTAAACCCAAAGGGCACCAGCAGGAAATGCTTATGGTGGCTAATTATGAACTTATGAAAGCAGCAGTGTTGACATGCTGGTGATGATCAGCATTTATCCCAGAATAGGCTGAGACTGAGGGTGGAATCTCCACTTTTGGTACAAAAATAATGATCCCCTCACGAAGAAATTTAACTTTTAACCTAATCAACAGAATAATCTGGATCTTCCTATTGATTGCTGTGCGATCCACCCCCTCAGTATCTCTGTACCCAGTGGGTGGGCATGTTCCCCAGCCACACCCTAGAGTTAAGATTGCTGGCTCACCAAGCAAGAAGCCACAGCTGTGCTCTTCCACTTGGTGGTTATGCTTCATTATTACATCAGTGTCTCGAGCTGTCCCAGGGTACAGTGCGAACTTCATAGTCCTCACTGCCATCTATTCAGTAAAGCAGAGTTAACCAGGATATGACTACGCTGTGCAGCTTTAGTGCGGTTGTAATAGTTGTGCCAGTTAGTTTTGGTGGTCGGGAGATGTTACTTACATTGCTGCTGATTGTTTTCCTCAGGTAAAGCCGCAGAAGCTGTCATGAGAATGTGGCCACCTCCTGCACCCCCTTCAGGCTCGGCCGATAACCCATCTTCCAGTGACCGTCAGTATCAGCATCCTCCTCCACACGCTGGTGAGTCCGAGGGTAATGATAACACGGGGCAGACACTACTCAGCAGCACAGCTTACATCTTCCCACCCAGCAGTGCATTGTTACTCTGAGCAGGCCAGAAGCTGACCAGTCCCCGTTGCCTCTGAGATATATGACCCTACCGCAGGGTTCACGGTTTCCTTCTGGCTTTTTATTGATTAGTTTTTTTTATTAGCTGGGCCCCTCAAAAAAGAAAGTTGTGGGGGGGGCACTCCTTGTCTTTTTGTCACTCCACCGTCCCCGTTCCCCACTCAATCCCATGGCGGCCTGTCCGGCAAAACCAGGGTTTTAAAATTCTGATCCTTGCCTTCGTGGCCTTGACAATCTCCATCTCTGTAACCTCCCCTGGCCTAGCATCCTCTCCGATCTCTCTGCTGCTCTTGCTCCAGTTGTACAGGGTTTTGATGAGACCGCATCTGGAATACTGTGCGCAGGTTTTGGCCTCCACATTTAAGGAAGGATATACTTGTATTGGAGGCGGTACAGCGATGGTTGGCTGAACTGGCCCCTGGGATGAGGGGGTTGTCCCATGGTGAGAGGCTGAGTAAATTAGGCCGATTATTCTCTGGAGTTTAGAAGAATGAGAGGCGATCCCCATTGCAACTTACAACTTTGTGAAGGAGCTTGATGGTGGGCCCCTGAGAGATTGTTTCCGCTGGTCGGGTTGTGAATCTTTGGAATTCTCTACCCCTGGGGGTTGTGGATGCTCCATCGTTGAAGACATTTAAGGCTGGGATGGACAGATTTTTGGTGTCTCGGGGAATTAAGGGATGTGGGCAGCAGGCATTCAAGAGGGATTAGATGATTATTTGAAGAGAAATAGCCTGCAGTGTTACGGGAAGAAGGCAGGAGAATGGCACTAGGCGTAATACTCACCCAGAGAGCCAGTGCAGGCATGATGGGCCAAATGGCCTCTTTCTGCACTGTAATGATTCTGGACCAGAAAATGGAGTTGAAACCCAAGATCTGTCCTGATGGTATTGAATGGGGAGCAGGCTCGATGGTATTGAATGGGGAGCAGGCTCAATGGGCCGTGTGGTCTACTCCTGCTCCTATTTCTTGTGCTCCATTTCTGGTCTCTTGCGCATCACCAGTTTTAATCGCTCCACTATTGCCAGTTGTGCCTTTAGATGCCTGAACCCTAAGCTCTGGAATTCCTTCCCCAAACCACCACCAGCACCACCTTTAAAATCTCCCTATTCTGACCAAGGTTTTGGATACCTAACCTAATGTTGCTAAGTCCTGAGTTTTGTTTGGTATTCTTTCCTGTGAAGTGCCTTGGGATGCTTTATAAATGTAGGATGTCAATGTTGGGTAGGAGGGTTGAAACTGGAAGTGGCCCAGATATGAAACTACAGGCTTGTTCCACAAAGTTGCTAACTGTAAATAAGAGCCTGTACCCTTTCAACATCAGTACTTTTCTCTTGAAATAATGTGACCTGTCCAAGGTGCTGCTGTGGACCTGCAGCGTTCCAGAAGTATTTGAATGCAGCATATCAGGAAATATTCTCTGATCTTTCAGCCTGTGGTGTTAGAATTAATCATCCTGCTCTGTGTTTCTGAACACCCCAAAATAGAAAACGTGCAGAAAAAAAATCACGCACTCTTGATTGGATACACTTCCAGCTTTCCAAACTGCTGGGCCTGATTGATCTGATAGGTGCATCTTGAAAATAAGGAGCTGTCATTGTTGGGCTGTATTCAGCATTTTACAAAAAGACTTCTTTTAATTTAAAATAGTTGCTGAGAAACATAACCTTATTCTAAACTGGTCTTTGTCTACATAACAATGACCATAAAAGATGCTCATTAGACATGAGGTGCTTTGGAATGTCACCTCAATGTCATCGTCTACAATGTAATACAGCTTTATTCTTTCCAACTTTTCAATGAGATAGCCAAGAAAAAGCAAGACTTGCATTAATATAGCACCTTACCCAGCCTCAGGAAGTCTCAAGGTGCTTTGCAGCCAATGAGCTACTTCCAAACCGTAGACACTGTTGTAATGTAGAAAGTGCAAGCCAAACTTAAATTAGACTTTGATTAGATGTTCCTCTACACTACATCATAATTCCTCTAATATAACCAACTAGAACTGAGTGTGATAGGGAAAATTAAACCCTATTCATGATCTATAGCAAGAAATTCCAATATCCAAGATTATTTCTTGTATGCCAGCTATTGTGTTTCCATCTAACCAGCTGTTATTGGTTTTTTTTGTCATTTTCTGGATGATTGAACACTGGTTAGTTAATAAAGTTTTTCTTTCATCTAGGTGACCACCAGAGGACCCTGAGCACAAGCACCAAGGCCAGTGGGGAACCTGCCCTGCAGCTGGAACGGCAGAACAGTCAGGGCCGACCTGCAGCCACAGGTAATTAAACAGGTTAAAATTGGAACCCCAGTCATTTTCTCTCCATTCTCCTCTATCCTCTTGACCCAGGTGTCAGACATTTTTTGTTTCCAGAAGAAAGAAATAACTTGCATTTTATATAATACCTTTCGTTGCACTTTACAGACAATGAAGTACTTTTGAACTGCAGTCACTGTTGTGATGTAAGAAACACAGCAGCCAATTTGTGTACAGCAAGCTCCTGGGAACAACAGTGTGATAATGACCAGATATTGGTTGAGGGATAAAACATTGTTGAGGACACTGGGGAAGAACTCCCTTGTCATTTTAAGTAGTCAGTTAAAGTAGCAAAATGGTCATGTTACAGAAGGTCTGTTTCCAGTGTGGAACATCACCTATGTGCCTGGGATATCACAGTAGCATAGCCCTGTCCTGCAGTGCCAATGGGCAAGGCTCCCATATTCATAAAATTTCTGTTACGTTTTCATCACTCAATAAAAACTTAGAACTAAGTTTGTTACCAGAGTTTAAAAATGTGAAATGTGTTTCTAAAGCTGAAATCTGTAACTTTTGGAGAAGACATTTGGAAATGAATGCAGACATCAGTCCTGGTTAATTATTTCTTCTGGCTCTAAGCTGCATGAGATGTGAAACAATAACGATATTCCTGAAACCATAAATTTTGCTTAAAATTCTGGAATACTAGATTGAAAATATGGAAAGCTGAAACCAAATTTGTGACTTCTTTCCTCCCACCCCCTGGGGAATAAATTTCTTTCAAGGGCCATGATTGAAAAAGATTGAAATTCAAAGCCCAGATCTGAGACTGAATCTGTTCCTGTAGCAAACTCGTTGCTGGTGGCAGGTGACCTTCTCTAAGGCACCTGCTGGTGCTGGGATATCCCAACAGTGGGCAGCTCCCTCCCCTCTCCACCCCTCCCTCTCCCTCCTCCTCTCCCCATGTAAGGAAATGCCTGAACTTTGCTTTGAATAGTGGAGACAAGGGATGTACAGGAGCAGGCGAAGAAAAATTCAAGGCTGTGAAAATGAGCTGCTGGTCCCAGATTCGCATCAAGAGCTCCCCGCCTGCCAAATTCCTGTTGTGGAGAAGTTATATGTCCCCTTTACCTCAGGGTTAGGTCTTTAAAAGCAACTTGACCATGAGAGAGTAGAGGTTTTTTTTACTGTTGAAATGTGTTCACATTTTTCGGTTTGTCCTCAGCAGAACACGTCAATCCATCAGCGACCTCGGAGCAGAAGATGGATTTAAATCAGTTCAGGCCTGTTTGCCCACAGCCTACTGCCCAGGAACATTCCCCTGTCACTGCAAGTGACCAGACAAGGTATGACACAGCGAGTTAAAATAGAAAAATAGTGTGCGCCACAGTTCACTAGGACAAGGATTTGTACCACTAACTGTCCATATAGGAGAATATTTGATGTGTTGGCTATATTGGGAAGGTTTCATGCATGCAGAGGGATGCAGCATTTCTCAGACCTGCTCTCAAGTGAAGATGCGATTGACAGAAACCCACGCACTGCTCTCTTGATCATAGGCCCTTAACAGCATAGGGGGGCAGCCATTTAGTCCATCATACCTGTGCCAGTTCTTTGAAAGAGCTATTCACACTCACTTATCTCTTACCCCATAACCCTGCAGAATTTTCCCCTACAAGTATTTAATCCAATTCCCTTTTTAAAGTTACTGTTGAATCTGCTTTTCAGACAGTGCATTCCAGATCACAACTTACTGTCTTAAAGAAGTAAGAGCAGTAATTGGGCATATGGCTCCTCAAGCTTACACTGCCATTCAGTAAAAAATGGGGCGGATGAACAATCAGCCACATGTTGCCACAATTGGTATTTGGGTGACTGGGGAGGATAGGATTGGGCTTAAGTGTGATGCATTTTGCAGATGAATAGCATGGCAATACTTGCTGTCAAGTCTCATCATAGAGGGGAGCCACTCAAAGTATGGTATCAGAACATATCAGACACCCATGGACACCACCCACACTGAGTAAGCAGGAGCTTTCATTTGATAAATTTTCCAGGAAAGTTTATCACCTTTCCACCCATCCTCTTCTACCCTACACCTCCTCTCTGATCGTGAAACAGATGTTGGAGAAAGGCCATTTTAACCCCTTGTTAGAATAAAGTGTGGGGTGCAGGACCAGGGAATGTCACATTTTACAATTATTATTTTTCTGCTTGTGCTCAGAAGCCAGCAATCAACAGCATCCATGACCAAGAGTAACCATTTCACCGGAGCTGCTACAACCACTTCCCGGCCAGCCCTTCCCCTCGATGTCCCAGTGTGGACAAAAGACCAGCCTCATGAGGAAGTCCTGGAGGAGCTGCCAATACATGGCACAGTGGAAAAGCCACAGGCAATCATCTTCAGCGAGGACAAGGCAGAGAATTATGCCATTGGAGAATGGGGGGAGCGCCTGGTCCACGCCTTCCTGATGCACTGGAAGGAGAGCGACAGCCAGAACAAGCCAAAGAACATCATGTGGGCAAACGAGAATGGTGAAAGCGGTTTGCCCTATGACTTCAAGGTCACATTCACCTCAGTCAGTGACGAGCAGGTGGAGACCTTCATCGAAGTTAAATCCACAGTCAAAGCTGAGAAGAACTTTATACAACTCTCGGCTCAGGAAGTGGACCTGGCACTGCGGGCCAGAGATCAATACCACTTGTACCGGGTGTACAAGGCAGGAGATTCTCAGAATGTCCAGCTGTGTCGAATTAAGAACTTAGCGCAGTGTTTACATGCGAAACAACTTGAATTGTTTCTGTTTGTGTAAATTCCACACTGATTTTGTAGATGTAGAAAAGTTTGTTTTCAATGTATTGTATTTTATGGAAAGATTTTAAATGTCAACAGAAGCAAAATATTGCAGGAAATACTCAGCTGGTCTGGGGAGTTAATGCATCAACATTATTTCTCTCTCCACAGTTGTTGCCAGACCTGCTGCGCATTTCCAACATTGTTTTTATTTAACATTTAATGGCTGATGTGAAAGCTTTACAAAGATTATGCTGATGTCCTTTTATACTAATTTACTACTGTCATTTCTAATGTTTTGTACATTATTTGTTGGGATATATATTCAAAAAATGTTTATCATGGAAACCTTATTCACTGCATTTTTAAATTTTCAATGTTATCCTGAGCCCCTCTGCAATCAAGCTGATTTTAGTATTACAATAAACCAAATTGCCTGTACATATAGTTTTGACTTAAAGATTTTTTAATAATTGACTATTGACAAGACAGGCATTTATCGACTTCATTGCCCTGAGAAGATGCTGGTAACTTCAGAGGACAGTTAAGAGTTAACACATTGTTGAGACACAGGAATCACATTTAGGCCCATATTGGGCAAGGACAGTGAGTTTTTATAACAATTGGGGCAACTTCAGGGTCACTTTTACTGGAAGTACAATAATACTGGAAATACTCGACACCAACGATGTTTTGGGCTAATTGCAAGGTCAAAAACCTTAATTCTGGTTCACTCCACAGATGCTGCCAAACCTGGTGACTATTGCCAGCACTTTGTTTTTATTTCACTTATTGACACCTGAATTCAAGAACTCGAACTGGCTGTGGTGGGATTGAACTCGTTTGACTGCAGGGATAAAGAAAAAGGACACAATTCCAATCTCAAAAAATTGGAGGCCAGAGCTAAAGATTAGTGTGATTAGAGATACAGGTACTGATTATTGAACAAAGAAGTCACTACTCAAAGCAATTAATTAGAAATGCATAATTACAAACCAGTAGTGTTTCATATCTTTAATAAACTGCACTGTCTCTGCGTTGTATTTACATAAATTGAGAACACTTTAATTATATAATAGTTGGCAAATGAATCTAGCAGAGTAAAGAATTCATGCTGAGGTATCAAATAGCCTCTCAATCATCTCTTCAACTTGTTCCACTCTGTATTTTATATATTTTTCAGTATTCTTGGTAAAGGGAACGTTTGAATACCTGCAGAGTTAATGAACACTTTGTAAACAGTGATGAGAAGCTCATACAGAGAAATGCTGGAGTCATTTGATTGTGAACTAGTAATCTTTGCTTCATTTTACAAGTGTGAGCCTCCCAACATTTGTGTCTCAAACACATAGAACTCTTACCCTCTGCCCAAAGTTATTCCCAAGCTGTTTACCCAGGAAAGATTTTTGCACATAGACCTTACCTGTAGACACAATTCCATAAAGGAGGAGTTAAACTCTCTGGGAATACGAACATGTGTGCAGCTAATACAGGAGAATCCAGCAAAAAAGAAAAGCATCTTTCACAACCCCAGGACATCTCAAAGTGCTTTATTGCCAATGAAGTACTTTAAGTGTATCACTGTTGTAAAGTAGGAAATGTGTCAGCCAACATATGCACAAAGATCCCAGAAACAGCAATGTGATAGTGGCCAGATAATCTCTCTGTGCTAGATGAATATTTAACACTCAACTAATTTCACATGGGGGAGAATTCCCCTGCTCCTCCTCAAAATAATGCCATGGAATCTTTTACAGCACCTTGGAGGTGGGAGGGGGGGCAGAAAGATCCTCAGTTTAATGTCTCAACTAAAAAGATAGCCCCAGTCAGTGTGGCATTCCCTCAGTATTGATGGATTGTCAGCCAGGAACACAAATCTCTGGTGTGGGCCAACCTTGTGACTGAGGAGCAAGTGCTACCCCAGCGTGTTACACACAGGGCAGGCAGGATCCCCAGTGGAGCTGAGAGACTTGTCCATCCATATTTAAATCTGGGCACTCTCTCAGGCACACATTCCTCCCTGGCCTGGGTTTCCTGCGTTTGTTGCAACCTGACAAATGGATAACTTTATACCTCTGTTTCTTGCACACAATGATTACCTCTGCCAGAAGACTCGATAGGCCCCAGTTACATTTTCCTTCTGTGCACGCCTGATTTTATCTCTTTGTTCTTTATCCGGGATGGCCCAGGATTTCTGGATTTTGCACAGTTCTTCCAGTCCATCATTAAATGCCTTCAAAAAATAAACTCGTCTTACTTTAAATGAATTAAAGCTTTCAAATAGCAAAGCTCCGGCTGTAAAAAAAAACTTCTAGTGAGTCCAGGCCTGTTCAGTACACGACGGTGCCGAATATGGGCAGATCCACAAATTCACTCTAATCCAGAGAGGATGCTGTGCTCGCTTACTGCAGCCAAAGACCAAAAGTTTACCATATGTTTTAATCAGCTAGTTCACAGGATATTTTTAACGCTTTTATTCAGTGTTAAACATGAGATGAGCTGCCAGTCACCAACTGACAATAAGCAAGCATCCCATAAAGCTGCTCTAAGCATTGCCTATTAGGTGGGCAGCAGCTGTCACTGCAATGGCCCTGAAAGTCTGCCTACAAAAGGACTGTGTAACCTGCCCAAGTGACCCACAGGTGGAACTAGTCCTTGGCAGGTTTAAATTGCAGAGAGATGGGCAGAACAAAGCTGCGGAGGAGAGGGGAGGGATGGAACAGCACACGTCAGCTTCACTGCCCTGTACAGGAGAAAGCTCACAGCTTGTTGCAACAACTTGTATTTTTAAAGCAGGCGTTTACATAATAAAACACCCCTGAGGCACTTTGTAAGAAAAAGGTGAAGTTAGGACATGTGTCTGTAGGTACAGAGGTGGGAGGAGGTGGTGAATCACAAGAGTTCTGGAAGAAACCATCACATTAAAAAACTTCTTACACATTAGTTGTCTCTTACCTTAAATCGATCTTTAATAGCTTGCCTTTCCTTATCTTTTAACTGGAAAAAAAAAGAATGGATTATGCCAATAAATTGGAGCAATTGTTTATATAGTTACTAGTAAAAAGAAACTGACTGAAAATCTTGCCAAGCAAACCAGGGAAGTCCCAATTTCAACCCTTGGCTTGCTTGGCAAGATTTTCAGTCAGTTTCTTTTTACTAGTAACTATATAAACAATATAGTTATCTCAAGGTATTATGGATTACGGAACCAAAGTAGGTAAATGAAGTTAAGATACAGATCAGCCATGATTTAATAGAATGGTGCAACAGGCTTGAGGCCTCTTGTTCCTGTATTCAGCTGCAGCAACTGGTGGGATTGCTACAATCTGGCACTGTCTCCCTGAGACAAGAAAAGAGGAGCAAAAAAGTTAGCCAGCCAAGGTTCTTATGTCTGACGGCTACTTGGTAATTCCAGTCGGTTTGCAATCATTTGAAGATAGGATTGGGTTACTGGGCAGATTCGCCAAGCCATAGCCATGTGGGTGAGGTATCAGAGGGTGCTGGATACTTCTGAATCTGCACCTCAGAACAGTCAGGAGGAGGGAAAGAAAGATTGCAACAGGTATTAACCCCAGAAAGGCTGCATACGGCACAAGACAAAGATTTTACACCCCTTTAGCAAATATTAAGGACACTTACTTTTGTTCCTGGCTGGAAGGTAGGCATGTTACTCTCGGTAATGGGCGTTGTGACCTTTAACCAACTGTAAAAATAGAGTTACATGTTAAGCAGGTATATTTCCCCTATATAGTTGCACCATTTTCCCCCACTATCACAATGAAAAGATGCAGTGGATGTTCCTGCCCACACCTTTCGATTTCTGCTCATCGCTGCAGATGCCAACACTTTGTAGGAGTGAGATTCTAATAGCCCAAGCTCCTTCCTCCCCCACAATCCTGCTTCACAATCAACCACATTGCTGTGGGTCTGGAATCACAAAGGGCAGATCAGGTAACGAGGGCAGATTTCCTTCCCTAAAAGAACATTAGTGAATCTGATGGGTTTTCTGACATTCCAGTTACATGGTGACCATTACTAATGCTAGCTTTTTATTCCAGATTTATTTAATTAACTGAATTTAAATTCCCCAACAGCCTGATAGGATTTCTAATCCTGTCTTTAGATCATTACTTCAGGTCTCTGGATTACTAGTCCAGGAACATACCCGCACCCCTATAATTGTGGGCACACAACCTTAAGGTGAGGACAGAATCAAGCTTGGCTGTGTTGCTTCCACAGTCAAATAGCAGGTAGACAGACATGGAGAAAACGACCACTTGGGTGATGTACAGAAATTCTCTTGGTGTCTGTGGAACTGCCCTAATCAGTGCCTTTAGAGAGGAGGACAGAAGAGAACAAAATAATCCAAGGTAAAAACAAAATGCTGGACAAATTCAGCAGGTCTGACAGCATCTGTGGAGAAAGAAACAGAGTTAACGTTTCGAGTCCGTATGACTTTTTCAGAGATCTGAAGAGTCATACAAACTTGAAACATTAGCTCTGTTTCTCTCTCCACAGATGGTGTCAGACCTGCTGAGTTTGTCCAGCATTTTCAGTTTTTATTTTGGATTTCCAGCATCCAGAGCATTTTGCTTTTAAAATAATCCAAGATTACCTGCGTTGGTAAGTTTGGAGCTGTTCTTCAATGTGTCCCTTGTATGTCTTGTCTGGGTACTTCTGAGTCACTGCTACAAGTTGAATTAATTCAGACCTACGCAAATATCAGACTAGGAATGAGGAAACAAGTTGAACTCAGCCCCCACCTATAAACTATGTCAGTTACTTTAATTATATCACTATAGGAATGTTAAGAACAGCTCTACTGCATATAAAAGCTATAAAGCACAGCAGTATTGTCACCACACATTTAAAGAATTTTGGTCCAATAAGTTACAGCCCAAACAACAGTTTGTGGCCCAGAATGAGAGGGCTGAGACAGCTCTCAGTCCAGGACAGGATCACCATTCATGAGCAGCTCACAAAATGGTGGGTCTTGCCTACAAGATTATGGCAGAGAGGGAGATATTTCACAAGAAAATATTCTGGCGAGGGGGGCAGGGTAAGGACAGAGTTAAACATTGGAGTTAGTTTGTTATCTTGTGCAGTTTTACATTTGACAGCCTGAGAACAAAAGGACACAATTATCACAAACTTACTTCTCCAAGGATTTGAGGATATAATTAAAGTTATTGAGAAGGAAGACAGCACCCAAAGCAGTGTCCTCATAAACCTTAGCCTTGCTGTGCAGGTTCAGCTGCAAGTTGCCGAGTATTTTACCTACAGCAAGAGAGGGAATGGTTTTAAAAAGCACAACAATCCAAGTAAAAAGCTGCAGAAATAAATTCCAATTGAAAACAACAAAATATCTACATACAACGTACAGGAGCTCAGTCTTTATACTCTCTGCTACTTCCCAATGGTGCCATCCCTTATGGGCTCATTTTCACTAGTAATTCGCCCAAGTGCCGATTACCCACATGTAAGGTTCAGTGGGAAACGATGGCGGGATATTTAACGTGGGGGCCATCATCTGATAGTTCAGCTCCTTGAGTTTGTTCCCCCGTTCTATCACCTCCTGTTTCCAGGTTACCTTTTCCAATATAATTTGGCAGAGATAAGCAAACATTGCCAATGAAATCTCAAGCCTCAAAACCAGCCAGTTTAACATGAACACACCATTCTCTAACTTTTGGGCTTTCAGCTGTGCCTCAGTGGATAGAACTCTCACCTTGGAGTCAGAAGGTTGAGAGTTCAAGGCTGCTCTAGAAACTTGAGCACATAATCTAGGCTGACACTTCCAATGCAGTACTAAGGGGGGGGCTGCACCTTTGGAGGCGCTTTCATAGATATTAAACCAAGGCAACATCTGCCCCCTCAGATAAAAGATTCTATGGCACTATTTTGAGGAAGGGCAGGCAAGTTACCCCTGGTGTCCTGGCCAATATTTATCCCTTAACCAACATTACTAAAAGCAGATTATTTGGTCATTTTCACATTGCGTTTTTGTGGGAGCTTTCCGTGTTTCCTACATCACAACAGTGACTGCACTTCAAAAGGGCTTCATGAGCTATAAGGCACTTTGGATGTCTTGGGGGTTGTGAAAAATGCCATATAAATCCCCAATTGAACAATATGCCAAACCAGGAGATAAAACAAACTCTGAGTCTCAACCCACAACGGAGTGGAGGCAAGTCATGACACAAAATTGAGAGTTCAGCACTAATTAAAAGTAAAAAGCACTTGTGTCCCACCCACTCGTGTTAATATTCCCCTTGAACCTTTACTGGAGGCTTGCCATTTAGTTTTTGAATTATTAGTGTGATTCATATGCTATGAGTCATGTAAGTAATGTGGGAAGTGGAAAAATTACGGTCACGTAATAAAGCAGCTCTCCAAAAACTTGTTTTAAGGTTCAATGTTTGGGCAGAATACAGCAAACTGTCCTCTACACTCAACCTGACCGTGTTAAAAACACTTCATACTGAATATGTAAATTGCTTCACAATAGGCCAATATTAATTCAAGCACAAAATCTTCTCCAGCAATTTAATGAATACAAGGTTGCTCAAGATTAGATAGAAAATATATTTTCCCATTCTTTGTATAATCAGGCCCACAGCAGCTTGGTAAAAGTATACAGTATTCAATCTGGTACCAAACTCTGCAAGCAATTTTTTTTTTCCCTTTCTATTCATTCATTCATGGGATCTGGGTGTCGCTGGCAAGGCCAGCATTTGTTGCCCATCCCTAATTGCCCTTGAAAGCATTTGAAGAGTCATCTACTCTGCTCTGGGTCTGGAGTCACATGTAAGCCAACCAAGTAAGGATGGCAGGTTTTCTTCCCTAAAGGACATTAGTGAATCAGATGGGTCTTTACAATAGTCGATGACAGTAATGGGACCATGAAGCTGAGGCTTTCAATTCTAGAATTTTTTTAAAAATTACTTAAAGTTAAATTGCACCAGATGCCATGTTTTTGGAAATCGTTCAATTTCGAAACATAGAAAACGGCACATGAAGATAAGACTGCTCAAATATTGCTGTTCATAACACACAAAAGACTCTCATTTTGCAACTCTCGGATTCTTCCCACATCCGACAAGCTCTGGTGCTGAAAGTCTCATGCCACAGATTTTGTTGTGTAAGAATTGCCAACAGACACTGTGTTCATGTGAAACTCTTGTGTGGCAACAAATCTCTTCGCGCAAGGTAAATCGAACGGGACAATGTTTTCTAAAGGTAGGTCCATTAACTGTGTTCTGAACAATGTGTTACTCTACTGCTAAAAGTGGGGCTCTGTTCTTAGAAGCTCACATCATTAAGTAAACGACAGGCACAAATCAACAGGAAAAGTTTTTGGAAGTTTCAGGCTGCAGGTCAGAAGCACCAATAGTGGAATTCCTGGATCAATTTCACTTTTAGAAAAGATTGGTTTGGTCTGTTGTCATGTGGCACACTCAAGACACTTCCAGTCTAATCAGATCGCCTGCTTATGAGGCCTGAACTTCTGGCAAAATCTTACTATTGACCAGGCACCTTTAAATCTTTCAAACACAAGCAAAACATAGCACAACCTTGCTGTAAAACCCATACTCACAAATGTAGTTGCTGAGGAGTCGCCTGCTGAACTCAGAGTTGTATGTGCTGGTAGAGGAACCAGTTTCTGTAAGTCAATCGTTTCCAGTCTCAGTTATAAAATCAAAATATGTCCTATCCACACATTTTAGTTGGGAGGGATTTTTTTACTTTTTAAAAATAGAATTAACAATGAGACGTTCGTTCACAGTACTCCCAACATTATCCTCTCCTTTCCCAGGCACCTTGTTTAAACAGGAGAGCACACAGGAACAACCTGCTCCCAGGCCTTCTGTAATACTCGCAAACACAGGCTGCTTGGTGGGATGTAAGAGCGGTGCACAGACAGGTGGAGTGCTCTCCTTCCCGTTTAACTCCCTTACTGTACAACCAACTCCTGCCCTCCCAACGCCCGCCCTCCCTCCCAGGGCTGCGCTCAGAGGGGTTCCACAAAAGCCCCACTGTGCAATTCTGCAACAACCGGGTTCAATTCGATTTACGAGTTAGGTTTAAAATAGCTGAGATGGAATGATTTCAAAAGTAAGAGATGAAAGAATTCGGGCAAATATTATTAAACAGTAACCCACAGTATGAGGAGCATGAGATTACTTCACTGTCTCCACTAGGACTTTGACCTCTTGAACACCAGTTATTCCCTGACATCTCACCCAAGTGGTGATTCTTTTTGTTATCTCAGTAAGTGTCACCAGGCTATTCTCCCTTGGGGGGAATGACAGGGGGTTGAGAGTCTTCACCACCAATATTCATCGCTAGATGTCACCAGACACACATATCCCAGAAGGGTTGCTGGATAACAACCAGGCCCAGGTTTTTTTTCCTTACACTGCTGCAACACAGACTGGAATCAAAATTTGGGATCTTCCAGATTGTAGGAATCATGTTCCACTTTGCAAATGAATCTTCAGGAAGCATTGCGGAATAATTAATCCCCAGCAACAGTGTAAAAAAGACAAGCAGCGGCCCAACACAAGAACAAAAACACTCATTTTCAGCGATTTATGCATTAGATTTCCCTTGAATCTTGAGCCATTGCCCTCTCCAAACCTTCCCCCAGCTTTATATGGGTGGGTAGTTTAGAGAGAGAACAAGCTGCTAAAACAAAATGAAGTAATGGATACAGTTTAACACAACATTGATTCCAGTGAAATATAAACTGATGGCCAGGCATGGACAGACTTGGAATTCGATAAACTCACCTCTGGGATCTAAAGGAATATTGTAAGTGTCCCCCAGAACTACAGGTGACAGCAGAGCAAAGAGAAGTGCAAAAGTGAAAAGGGTTAGAAGTCCATTAGTTCAGAGAGTGTAAAGAAGTTAAACAGGACAGACAACGGAGGTTGGCGAGTGGATACAACAGTGGACAGGCCGGGGTGAGGCGAGGGGATCAGGGAGCAGGTACATAAGCAGACAGACAATAAAAACGATTAATATTAAACTGGGTTCTAAAATAAATGCCTGACAATTAAATATTCTGACAAGATTTCCAACAAGAAAGAAACAAGGAAAATTAGGTAATACCTGAACTCAACATCGGTGGGTTTTTAAGCCACCGTGAGGGGCCAGGATTTTACTATCTGTGATGATTTTAATTTCAAGCCCACCTGAAACCTGAGACATAGCTCTTAGAAAATTGAAATTCATCGGCAGAAGTTTCTTTCCAAGGTGAGAACTGCCCAGTTGCTGGGCGGGAATGTTGACAAGATCAGAGAGCACTATGGTCTCTTCCAATGCCATGGATGTCACTGTAATAGAGGTTCGGGAAGCAATAGCCACAAGTGGGCAATAGCCCTTTAAACCAGAGTCATTTATCCAAATGTACTCAAGTGGAAGGGTGGAATATGCCACAACAGACAAAAACTAGAGCAACACCCCCATCGCCCCCAGCCCAGCTTCAAACACACTCACCCTGAGATGCTAACATTGCACTCGCTGTCTCCTGAAAATCCAGCAGTTGTTGAAGGAATAATATTGCCTGAAGAAGAAATCAATGGCTGTTACTGCCTCACATGAAAAGGCAAAATGCGGACACAGCTAACACAGAACAACTTCCGATCTCTTCCCCCACCACTCCCCCGAGCACTGGTGGGCTTTGGTTCCACGGGCCCCGAGTTGCCCTCCAGCTCTTAGACCCATTCATCCCCTGTCAGTGGGTGGGGCAAGCTATCCCCTCATATCAGGGGGCATTAGATGTCGATTAACTGATGGCGATTTCTGTACCCTCAGGGGGGGACTCCGGCTCTCAATTGTAGCAGCCCCCCACCATGAGATCATCTAACCCAACACAAACTGGGGACTTAACTGAACAGTACTGCTCAACTACAGCATCGTTACCAACTGAACACTGGGGCAGAGTGTTCTATCATATCCACTTCTCAAAGTCATATGTATTTTAGACTGCGCACTGCACACTAAACTCCAAGAACAGCAAGTGTAACAAGACAATTAAATACTTTTAATAGCATTCCAACATACATTACTGGTCAGTTCATGGACAGTTCCATCCTTGGGCATATTGTACTCTTTGTCTGGATCATTCTGTAGAGAAAGGGAAGAGGATGAAAGAAAGGAAACCATGTCACTGCTTAGAACAGTGAGGTTTTCTTAGAATGATGCAAGCAATTAGATTAAGGTTTGGTCTCTAAACAATAAGGCCAGGAGGTGTTTCTAGTATAGAAGTTTTTATTAAGGAGCTCCAATGCAAGAAATAAAGATGTTAGAATACAGCGAGAAGTTGAGATACTATCTGACTTCAAAAAGGTGATCGATCTCAAATGGCTTTGTGCTAACATGCAAGTGATTCAGTCTCGCTCTAAGAAATGCTCTATATACAAGCCCAATCTCCACATGTACTTTATCAGTTCTTACATGGCTTAAGCTTTAGGCCTCCATGTTGATTTGATTGTAGCAAGTCTAGCACCCATCTGGTGTCTCCTACATTCTCCGCAACGCAACCAGAAAGAGCTTATGCCATCATCACAACATGAGATATGGAGAAATATGCAGACAGGCCATCTCATGATATGGACACACTGAGGACACGTTATTACTACAAGATTTAAGCAAGTTTTAGCTGCAGGTTGACAAGAAAGTATATCCTGAAAAAAACCGCTAAACTTAAAGAAAGTGAAACTTTACCAATTCACCACTTACCTTAATGCTATCTGCAAACTCTTCTAGAGCTTTAGCTCCTGTCGTCTCCATGGAAGTAATAAGGACTGGCAGCTTATTCTTGGTGCCAGCAGCTGTGCCCTGTGTGATACAAGCATTACCGAAAACATCTGTTGAAGCACATTTGTCTGTAAAAGGTTTCAGCCCCATTTCTGACCCCTGACTCCCACTTCAAAAGGGAACAGCAAATGCAAATTTGAGTTGCCATTGGCATCGTCTGGGCTGCCCAACATTCCACTAACTTAAGGCTGGTTGCTGGGCATGAGCTGGCATCTGATGGATTGTTATTACCACAGGCAGAGACTGGGGGTGGGGGGGAGTCAGGACTGAACCCACCATTCCTTACATCAACCAATTCCAATCTCTGTAGCAGAGGTGTGGAGACTGGGGAGTGATGGCCCAGGGGTCACCAAAGGTTGCTCAAGCACTGGTGGAGTGGTGGGGGGTGGGACATAATACAGCAGCAAGCCACATGTGCTCGAATCTACCTCCTACCTGATCTTCCCCTTCTTGCCATGCACTATACCAAGGACAGGACAACTAGCTGGCACCCAACTGCTCAGCCTCCAAATCCCATTCTACATGCATCCAGGAGTTGGTGAGGCCCAGCCATTGCTACTCCAGTTTACTCTTTTTTGCCAGGCTTCCATTTCACTGCCATGCTTGTTTGGGCAGCATGTCTAAGTTTAAGAATTCTCCATCTTGGCAAACAGGCACCAATCCCACACTGTAGCTTAAAGGCTCTGTCCTCCCAACTTTACACCTTTCTACAGGATTGCTGCACTTACCTGCAGAACCTGATCAAACTCTTGCTTCATCTGCTTGAGATGCTTAAGGATAGGGAATATAGTTAGGACGGCAGAATAATCATGTCGCATAATGGCACGGCGTGCTGTGGAGACAATACTCTCTCCTTCTACCATCAAACCATCCAGTGCTTCCTGTAACAGGGAGAGGAACTGGTCACAAACTCCAACAAGAAAATCCTCATCCTTCATTGTCATACAGCCAGATCTTATCACTTTGGAAAATCCGTTTACAGGACAGACATATCCTTCTGGATTCGATGGAAGTAACATTACCCAAGTGATTGTCAGCTCTGGTCCAATCTGGAAACAGAGCTATGGTAAAATGATGTGGCCAATTGTGGCTAACCCAGTGAAAGAAAGAACTGGCATTTCTATAGTGCCTTTTGCAACCTCTGACTGTAAAGCACTTTGGGATGGCCTAAGTGCAGTCGTTGTTGTAATGTAGCAAACGTAGCAGCCATTTTGAGCACAGCACCTCCCACAGACATCAATGAGATAAATGACCAGATAATTAACTCTCAGAAGTTCCATCAGCTGTGGCTCAGTCAGAAAATGATGGGTTCAAGGCCCCACTCCAGAAGCTCCTGACATTGTAGTACATTACTGAGGGAGTGCAGCACTGTTGAAGGTGCCATCTTTCAGATAAGAGACTAAACTGGGCTAGTCTCCCATCTCAGGTGGTGGTAAAGGATCTCATGTTACTATTTTTAAAGTAGGGGAGAGCTCTCCGCAGTGCCCTGGGACAATATTTATCTCTCAAAAAATCCCTCTAAAACAGGTTATCTGGCCATTACCCCATTGCTGTTTGTGGGAGCTTGCTGTGCACAAATAATCTGCTTCAATTCATTGAAGTGACTACATTTAGAAATGTAAGAAGTTACAGTGATGTAGGAAAATAAAGAGAAAAGGATGTGCAAATGTGGCTCTAGTTAGGACTTGTTACTGAGCAGCCTGGTTCTGTCCACACTCTGTAAACACAGTCAAGCAGCCAAGTTGCACAAAATTTAACTCACTAAAAAATCAGTCAAATCACACAGGGGCAAACCACACAACCCCTGACCCAACAGCTAGCTCTTGCCACCAGCTAGGACTTATTCACACAAACTCACTATCGCATCAAAACACACGGGCTTTGAGGCTTCAAATTTTAGCAGATTCCAGATGGCTCTCTCAGGCCAAACTCCAAGAGGACAGCAGCAAATCATTACAATGCTGCCTGCTTACTGGATTGTAACAAAAACAAAACTGGATGTCTCAACTGATTTAGTAGAGAAAAAGCAACTACCAACATTAACAGCTCAGAGAATCTCACCTGTATCAGAGAGTCAAAGGTTCTCTTCTGGTGGTGCTCAGGAATGATCTCCGTCAGCAACTGGTACTCACTCTGTGCCAGTTTTACAAAGGCACTGATGCAGTGAATGTAAGAGTCAATCTCACTGTCCAACATGTCCTCCTTCCCTGAGAAAACAGGGCAAAGTAAGATCCCAGGGAAGACAATGCTGAATTCCCTATGCAAATTTAACATTTAGCTCATCCAACCTCACTCTTGCCACGTTGCATGTAATTCCCTTGGCCAGAGCCTGGGGGGGGCAGTGATGGGAGGACTTTTTTTCTTCAGGGAGGAGAACACGTTGAAAACTTACCTCAAGAATAGATACATTGGCATATCATAGACTCAGGAAAGGGGCGCAAGAACCAGGAGCCAGGAAGGGGCAGACCGACGCTGGGAACACTGGCTGAAATGCTGAGCTATAATACCCAATGATCAAGCATGTAACAGATGCAAAAAGTTGGAGCGCGTTTATCTACAAAGAGATTCGTCGCCTTCACAAAACCTGATTTGTGACCTTATCCAATTGATGCTTATGCTCAAAAAGGAATTAAATTCAAGTGAACGTCAAACATTAAAGAAATCAGATATACTACAATGTCGAAACCAGACATAACATAAATGTTTCAGTCAATAACATGTCACGCGTGTATAAAGAATTACAACTCAAATTTTAAACTAAAAAAAACCCAAAAATCAACTGCAACAAAAAAAAATTCATTTCTGTTCCCTACTCCCAACCTCTGCCTCCTTCAGACCTCATCAGCCTCCATACCGTATTTGGCCTTCACATATCAAGCATTTCAGACAGACACACACGCTCACTCGAGTTCTGGTATCTATCAGCTGTTTGCACACATTTGTCAAAGCCCAGTAAGTAATTGTGGTGGCTGAGCAGAGATTGTTACTCTCCACCGTTTTCCTTACGCCTGCTGCACACTTCACTGCTCCCATCCCAGTCACATTCCCAGTGTGATTGCAGCATAAGAAAACCACATCAGCCTTCCCCACCAACTGGTTCAGCAGCTGAAATACAGTGAGTTTACTGCTCAGTAAAGTCTTTACAATTACTGAGTCACTGGGAGGGCTTATGCATCACTAATATTTTACAGAATAAATCCAAAGGGTGGGAACTCCTGAGCGCTTTTGCACACTCTCCCACATCGCACAGTGAACTGATAAGCTGGACTCAGAGCTTCTGTCACCCAATTCAGATCACCCTTGTCGCTAAAGGGAAAAATATAGTGACAGACAAGGGCGTTCGTTTTAAAAAGAGTGGGAAATGGATTATTTTGAAATTATAAAAACAATTGTAGTGAAATGAATGGTCTCAGTGGCTATGAAGCAGCAAGGCCTGAAAGGTTTGAATGTTTAGATTTGCTGTAGGTTAACTATTAGGCTTCAATCAATCCAGATTATAAACACCCCGTTATAACCAATGTAATACTGTAACAGGACACTAAGTTCTGCTACCTTTCTCCTTTACGGAGGTAGATAGATTCTTATTTTATATTCTAAGGGCATCAAGGAATATGAAACAAAGGCAGGTAAGTGGAATTGAGGTGCAGATTGGCCACAAACTGTGTTCATAATTCAATTATTAATTGCCTATCCTTACTGCTGCATTGTGACATAGGGCAATAAGAGGTGAAACTAGAGAGATATGTTTCGGAAACTGAAGTACCAAGACAGGCAGCTAAATAAAGTTTAAGAGCCAGATCTTTAATTTAAAACTGCACCTGCAGTAGCCTCTGCCTACTGTCCAACTACCTACAATTAATCAGAAAGTAAAAACTCACTCAAACCTCAAACAGCAGCATGTAAAATCTCGGGCATAGTGAAGGAGATTGAGATCGAGTAGGCAGGACAGAAGGAAGAATGACAAAACTGTAGCCTTTGCAGGCTAAATCACATTGTAATATCGATGTGAATTACTCAATCGTACAAATAATGACACTGCCTGCGCCCACTGAACACCATCAGCTCCGGTAACAGCAGCCAGTCTCCTCCAATCCATCACTCATCATACAAACAGTCACCAAGCTTTGCAGATTTACGCAATGGTTCCTAAACAGTATTATAGAAAATACTGTCATCTTGGGGTGTAACTGTGGAGCAATCAATTCAATATGAACAGCCAGTGTGAACATTCCACTTCTTCTAAACCCTTAAGGTTTAATTTAATAAAAAGAGAGAACCTGTTGAATTTAAGAAATCCAATGAAGTTACTCTTGAAATTTCAACACCGGGAAATGTCAAGTTGCAATCCATCCCCACACATGTTACTGAAATCACATCTCTCAACTCCCAAGGCAAGCTAAAGGAAACAGAGTTAGGGGATTACTATACTTAATACTTTCGCTGCATAGTGAAGTTGAAATGGTTCACACCACCAGTGTGGAAGGAAGCTTGAACTGGTCACTTGCATGAATCCATCAGATGGGAGTGGATTCATTCAAGGTTATTTTGGAAATGAAGGGCTGGCAGGAGGACAGAATGGCATCATCACCCACCTGGTCCAATGTCAAACACACCCTTTAATCTGCTAAGGCACGTTTTGGGCCGAGCCTACAACCTCTTCACTCACCACTCAATGAGAGCAGGAGGAGAGGGTGGAGGTGAGCACCCATGGAGAGGTGTGGAGGTGAAAAGAGGGAGAAAACAAGACTTAAAAAAGGGAAATGTATGACTGGCAAATTATTGCGCAATTAAAATTGAACAGTGATTTCCATGCCAGAAATTAAAAATGTTGTTAAAGTTCAACAAAAAAAGTTGGAGTTTAGCTTTTTTTGTTCTTAAAGAAATATGCAACTTACCCACAGCAGGGCCATGCTTCTCAGTCAGCGTATCTGAGAGATGTTTAACTCGCAACTCGTGATCATGACCTGGTCAGATGTTAATTAGCAGAAACAAAGGGTTGATCCAGAGCTGCTGAAAGGACGGACTATGGGCACTTATGGAAACTCAGACAGGAACACCCTCTATTGCATTGACAGACTTTAGAAGGGAGTGCAAACTAACAAAAAAATGCTTTAAATAAATCTCTTAATACCAGTCCTATAGAGTTTTTTTTTAATTATTTTTAAATGTATACAGGACTTGGTTGGAGAGCTCACAAATTCACAAACATATCAGGAAGGATGGCCGCAATGTTTGAAATCTCTTTCGAATCCATTGACTTTGCTAATCATGACTGGTTACACCAAAAACGCAACTTAAACTTTCTCTACTAGATTATCTTGGTGCTGTTGAATCTATAGTGAAGACCAGGGGTAGTCTTCAGGTGAAATGGGTTATTCCACTGTGGAATAATGGGATAGGATATGCTAGACAATTTATTGCCCATTTTAAATATGTTCCGTCCTTATTTTAACATATTTATATTGGAAATTGACAATGTAAAATGGTTACACTGTAATTGCATCCTCCTACCAGTGGTGGTGCTGCAACGCTTCCGCTGGGAAGTGTTCTAATTACAGTATCTATATAAGCAGGCTACTATAAATGTGAATCTGGGAATATATAATTGGAAATGGTTGACAAAATATTTTAACTTTGTGCTACAGTAAAGCAGATATTATACAACCAACAAAAAAAGAAGCGATTCTAGAATACCCTCTGTAGCTAGTGATGCACAATTGGCCCAATTAGCTCTAAAATATTCTCTATCACTAGTGCAATGGAACGTTCTCCATTCACTTCTATATTTCTATTCCTATCCTAGACAGGGCTCACCAACCAACATTCCTCTCCCTCCCATGCTGACTAACAATGACTTGGGCGTGAACTAAGCCTGAATATAGCAGAAATTCTCCTCTGCAGATTCTTGTAAGATTCAAACTCCCATCTAAAGTTTTTCAGAGGCATAGATTAGGTAAGATGTGCATAAGTTGCAATAGAGTTAGAATGCTTTTTATGAAAACAGCAGATGTGGTTAATGAAAAAGCGAGACTTTGCAGAAAAAGCCAAAAGAAGTGCACCCAGGGACAAGGAAATGATTACCTTCAATGGGAGTGAGATTAGAAACACCCTTTTTGCCATCCAGCCCATGCTGAGAATATTGTTTCAGAAGTTTCTGAGCCTTACGAATTGTGCCTGTTACCACGGTGATGCAGAAAAGACAAGACCTAGGCAAATCAGTGTGAAACACCAGATCCCTGCCACCAACACCACGCTACATAAGGAGTATTTGCTAGTAAATTCTCACACCAAGACAGAAATTAAAGCAAAAACAAAAAGCTTCTTAAATCAGAATGGACACCACAAAATAAAAACTTAGAAACAGAACAAATCATACAAAGTTAGACAATAGTTTAACAATATTAAATAGGTTATGTTACATTACATTTAAAAATAAACAATTTATCTTTACCATTCATAAACCAACATAGCCTTAGATATTAACAAAAAAGTATTTCTAATTATTACATGCTGACTGCAATTCAAACCCGTGAATTCTACCCACCCGAGATTTCAGGTACCATCTAGCCAAATATTTTGAAGAAAGAAAACTCTGGAGAAATGTAAAGAGCTGGAGAACAAGCTTCAGCTCCTTTATACATGGGAGTGCAACTTAGAAACTGGAATCTGCAATATCTATAACGTACTCACTCCTCTACCCACCAACCCTGCATACAGTTCAACACTCATACACTAGGTTAACTAGGTATCGATAACCGAGATAGGAGGTATTATTGTGGAAGAAAAAAAGAAAATGCAGGACATACTCAGCAGCTCATGCAGCCTCTGTGGAGAGAAAGAAAAGTTAAGTTTCAGGTCTGTGACCTTTCATTAGAACTGAGGAAGGGTCCCAGGCCTGAAACATTAACTCTGTTTCTCCCCAGATGCTGCCTGATCTGCTGAGTATTTCTGGCATTGTGTGTTTTTATTTCAGATTTCCAGCATCTGCAGTACTTTGCTTTGGTATTACCATGGGCACCGATTCGCATTTTTGATTAAGTCTCCACTGGCTTTGAGCAGACAACTTAAATGGTAATTATCAGAAATAGCAGGGTCTGGGCTACTAACTAACCAACGACATATTAACTGCCCACTTGCCTGTTTTCTTGTCGGATTAAAATCTACCCCCACTCCCACAATGTACACAGTACGCAAGAGAGGGAGTAATTGTATTTTCAGCCCAGAACATCCATTATTCCCCTTTAACAAACAGAGATGAGGGCACCTTCTTCCATTCATTAGTGCTAGCAATAGAGGCATCCACATTTTACATCAGCATTAACAAATGTAACCGTCATGTGTCACAATCCTGCAAGTGACAAACAACTTTTTAAATACGGCAAAGGCATAAACAGGCCATCAACATCCAGTTACTTATCTGTGGAAAGCTCCTCTCCAAACAAATAAAAACATACCCTGCGCAAATTTCATTTCTCCAAAGTTTTCTGACTTTTTTTTTAAGATTCTTAATGGTGCCAAGTCCACTAAGTTAGTCAGCTTTAAAGATTGCACAGCAACATTTTGCATAAGCCATAAGCTTTCAATAAGACAAACTGGCAAAATTTCTTCCTGCAATAGAGCTTAACATGTGCCACACGCAGTGGCCACAATACTCGGTCAGGCAGAGAGTGGCGAGGCTTAAAAGGGCACACATACAAGCGTGGTTTACCTGGGATGTAGACTGTAATTCATCAACATAAAATGAAAATTTAAAAGAAAAATAGTTAGTGGAGAATTATAAAAGAACAAGAGAAAAAGAAACAAAATCAATTACGAGGGGGAAGCAAAAATCATAACAGATCGTAACAGATTCTGATTTTAGGAAAGAATTTCTAAAAAGGCTTTCCTCAATAGCCTTCCATAACAAACTTGCTTGAAGTATAGAAACACGTTGGGGGAAATAGGAACATTTTATAATGACAGCGAAATTACTGACCTGGTCTCTTGATGGCTTTTTTGCTGGGGGTGTCTTTCCTTTTGTTCTGAATAGCAGGAGAGTACAGTACACCAGAGGACGAGCTGTTCTTGCGGAAATGCTCTTTCAGGCCTTTGATTGATCGGTCTAACTGGTTAGAGCGGATCTGATAGTACACATTCATGAAATCTGCAAGGGAGAAGCAGTACAAGCCGGGACTGAAGCAGTGATTCAAACTCCAGGAGTGATTAACTATCTCCCCCACCTCCTTTTCTTAACACTCAACATCTGGCAAGAGTAATTATAAAGTTGCTACATCATTTGATATTTTGACAGCAAATTTATCTATTTGAAAATCAAATGTAAACAGCACCTGAAGGCCACGCTTCCTCTCATAGCCCATTATAATCAGTGAAACCACGAATGCACATTAGATTAGAGATTGAGCAAGTTAGATTAAAATGTTGGGTGAACGCTGACCAGCTCTGATGAAAGAATTCACTAGATACTTAAGAGATGCTGACTGATCTGTGTGCATAATTCCAGTGGCATCAGCTCAGGAGGTTCCTTAACTGATTGCACTTGCACTTGAAAATGAATGTTAGTTCCCTGAACACTTTACAACCAGTGATTATTTCTGAACGATTGAAGGGGGGAGAAAAGGTAGAGATGAGAGAAAGACAAACAGGAGATTAAGAAAAAAGAGAAAGTGAGAGAAAGTAAAAAGAAAAGCAAGAGTAGAAGTGACAGAAAGCCTTTATGAAAAAGATGCCCTTCACAACCGTATAACTGGCTAATAGAGCAGCCCAATTGGACACATGCAGAAGAGTAACTTTCAGAGAAGGTGAATACCAAAGGATATCTGCGCCCACGAAGCTATAACCCAGAAAAAACATTTCTACCATAATATTTTTCATTACATTGCAACAGTGACCACACTTGAAAAAGTGCTTCATTGGTTGTAAAGCGTTTTGAGGCATCCTGAAGGTTCCAAATTGCACTATCGAAAGTAAAATTCTTTTTAAGGACTTCACGCAATAGATAATCAACCTAGTCCCCACCCACCTCCACCGCTCCCAATATACACCGCTGGTATCATTCACATTAATGTGGCTGACAATAACCTCTCAAACTGGAGAACAGGAACCATAGCCCAAGAAGGTATGGCAGCACCTGCTGAGTTTTTCCAGGTATTTTTATTTTTGTTTTGGATTTCCAGCATCAGCAGTTTTTTGCTTTTACCCAAGAAGGTATTCACCATTTTAAAAACAGTTAACATCAGTTTTACCTAGATTCCTCCCATATTCAACCAGCCACATCGAAATGCAGATCAAATCCTGCAGGATATTTTCAGGAAGATGTTCCAGTGTCACTTCATCTGCTGTCTCAATCTCATCGTCTCCTGCAACCAGGTCCAGGATGACGACAGACGGCACAGCTTTGCTATTGCGAGTAAGGAGATTTCGGAACTCGGACTCCAAGGATTCCTTGCCTTTTTCAAAAAGGAATTTCTGTAAAACATGATACAAAGTTAATGTCCTTCAAAGAGTGTGAGTGTCATCCATTCTTCCTTCCCCCCCAACACAAATTTCTTTCAAAGAGGGGATCTCAGCTTCTTTACAAATGATAGCATCTTCTCATCTCCATGGCAGTTACATGCTCTATCTAGATGAAGTACAGTGATGCTAAGGAATGGAACCTTCTACTTTTGACACTTAGTGTCGGAGTCGTGTTATTTCCAGTCTGATGCACAGTAATGCTCCTGTTGTTCAGACCACCACTGTGGCCAACCTCCCCTTGTCTTCTAAAGACACCGACCATTGTTGGGATATGCTCCCAACACATACTGGCAACCCTCAGCTACCTCACCGTGTACAACCAATCCTCACATGTCTATTTAGATAGTGGCCGTCACCTTCCTGTTTGACTGCAGGAGGTAAAATAGCCAAGTTTAATCGCCCATTCAAACTTGTCACTTATTTTCCAATGTGGGGGTGGTAAAGTGAACAACAATTAGGATAATAATCTCTCTTGCCAAGTGGAGCAGCCCTAGCAGAAACTGAGCCTTGCAACTTTTGAATCATCCAGCTTGCTGTTATGATCTTCATGGGGGAACCACAAACCAAAGTAACTAAACCTGCTGAATGACCCCCAAATGAAGAAATTACCGACAAGATTTCAGTTTTTGCAACATTTACCTTAACACGAATCAGAACCAATGTAAATTAAACATGAACAGGCCAATGAAACGTCAAATAAAAAAGGGCAATTTCACTTTAAATAGGTCAATACGACAACGACACAGCGGTCACAAAACCCCACATCACTCCCCACAGACAGGTGCAATCTCTCAATCTTTCCAACTCAATCGATTCAGCCCTTGAGTTGCATTCACCATCAGTCTCAATGGTTCCTTTTCAACCAAGCATCAGAATCCAGTTCAACGTCTGGTCCTCTGCTACAATCTCTCAACTCTTTTACATGCCTGAGCTACTCGCACCACTTTTTAGGATTCAGTCCCTTCTAGCTTGCTCGGACATCACTTCCGCAAGAGCTGCTGGGTTTCTATTTTTCTTATTACTACCAATCAGAAAATCGACCATTTTATAGGCCTCATCTCTCAAATTCTGTGTGCTCTTCTTTCTGTCTCCTGCCTCTTTATGTCTGCATCTGTGCAATGATTCATTTCTCCATCAGCTCTCCTTTGTGGTTGGCCACACACTGCTTCTGTACCTTAACTCCTTCCTGTCGGTATTACTTCCAAGTCAAGGGTTGCCAGGTCACATGGTCCAGTATTTCTTATTATTCAAGAAAATTACAATTAATCCCTTTACAATTGATGCAAACTTTTAAAAGTCCTTTTCAAACATTTAGTCATTTGGTAGTACAGGACTTGGGTATTTCTGAAAAAAAAAAGGATGTCAAAGCTTTTTGTCTTGCACCCATCAGGACACTTCACAACAATACCAATATAAGGGGAAAACAACATTTATACTGCATGAGAGTGCTGATTGGTTGGCAAGTGGACCCTGATTGGTTGAGTCGTTGCCGTGAAGAATGCACCAGTTGATGGTGACTGCTGGTTAACTGCCAGCATTGTTTGAAATTTAAACCAGGCAGCTGACTGACTGGTCAAGGCATTGCCCCCTGAGGAATGAGTCAACGAATATCTGTCACTTAATTTTGTTTAGCTGAAACAGGCACGTGTGCACATGCTCTTTCCATCTGCAAAGAACAGGGCCCTGTGTATTAATATCTGTAGCTTCCAGAACATGCGAACGCACCACATTGCAAGCCAAACTGACAATCTTAAATTGGTTGTCAGTGTATCTCTTGGCACACTGAAGATTACTTAGCTGTCGTCCAATCGCGGAATCACATCTAATGTTGGACACTGTATTTTGAGTTTTGCAAACACAGGCTGGCAGATTTCTCAACTTATGGGGGTTCTCTACCACAGTCTACCACAAGCCTACCTTCACTGGTCAATATACACGTTGGGATTCTTACAGTTCCACATGCTATAAGATTGGTCTTGTTGGCAATCTTGTAAATAAGGCCAGAGCCATTTACTATGCAAGCTTGATGCTGAAATAGGGGCATCAAAGGCATCCTGCAGGATAATGACTACCCTGATTAGTTCATTTCACGCTACATATCACGCAAACTCATGAACAGGCCTAAGGCCATCACTTTCAGCCCTGAAAAGTGCCCATTCTACCCCAGATTACCCTGGAAGGGCAAAGCATCTCAAAAATTTGAGCAATGGGTGAAGCTAGCTGTTTCATGCTGCTACAATGCAGTAGCAACACAAGTGGTATTCACCATTAGCAGGATGCTGCCGTCAAGCCAAAATGACAACGTCGTGCCATCACACAAATGAGTAATGTGCTAGATGAATTTCAGTGCCACTGTGACACTAGGTACATAGGCCATATGTCCCATATCAAACAGCATGTCCCAGCCGCTGTTCGCAACAGGCAAGCTACAGACTGTACCCAACCAGCCCATGCTTGCAAAACTCAAATCAGTATCCAACATTAGATGTGATTCTGTGATTGGACAACATTTGCTAAAAAATTCTCAGTGTGCTACGAATCACGCTGACAACCAATTTAAGATTGTCAGTCGGACTCGCAGTGTGGCGCATTTGCCTGTACTGGAAGCTACATATATTAACGCACAGGGCCCTGTTCTTTGCAGACATTGCGCCTGTTTCAGCTGAACAAAATAAGTGACAGCCATTCGCTGACTCATCCCTCTGGTCAAGGCATTGCCCAATCAGGGTCGAGCTGCCTGGTTTAAATTTCAAACAATGTTGGCAATTAACTCTCAGTTGCCATCAACTGGTGCATTTTCCATGGCAACATCTCTACCAGAGTCCACTTGCCAACCAATCAGCTCTCTCATACAGTATAAATGTTATTTTCCCCTTAGACTGGTATTCTTGCGAAGTCCTGATGAATGCAAAACAAAAAGCTTTGACATGACTCTTTTTCAGCAATTTTCAAACATTCTTACAAACAATTACAGGTTCCACAGACATAGTCAAGAAATTACAAATTGTACTTACTATACTGCTTCCAGGACAAAGGTCATCACACTGCATTCACCCAGCAAGTCATTGCAGGAGGTCTGACACTTGCATTTCCCACACCAGCCAAGATGGTGACCTTGGAAACTGGGAATTTATACACTAAACACACACAGGCTGCAGGTTCCAGTTACAAGGCAAGCCACTTTCACACGAGGATCCTTGCAGCCAGCAGAGGAAGAGGCTCCCAGCCCATCACCAGTCTGACTTAGTTTCAAACTCAGGTTCCAGAGGTGAAAATACAATGTTCTAATCAACTATCCGAACCAATCTTTTGACAGTATTTGCTCTAGTCTTTCACATTTTTTAAAATAACTAATTATGTGTCCCCCTAATCACTCCAGGCTTGGAACAGTGGTGGGGGGTGGGGGGAACTGAATGACTGACCCTACTTTCCCCAAGTAGAAATAAAAGTCTATCACCGCATTTCACACCCAATTCCCTCTTCAACCTACCACCCGATTTAGTTCAGGGCTGTCTGGATTGTTGTCCTGGAAGTACTCCACTGCTTTCTGAATTCTCGCCATACAGCTCAGGTACTCCTCCAGTCTTCCAGCAGGACTGATTAGATAGATAGCAGGAGAGAGATACAATGAAACGGTGTCAATAAAACCTGCAACTTGAAAAGATGAATGCAATTTCCTGCCTTGCTCCCCTCAAAAGAATGTCCGTACTACCCCTCTTGACTGGACAATGTGAAGGTCAAATCACTGAGGAGGACAATCAGTGTAGTGAAAGGTCCCTCAATAGCATTTTGAGCTATTGTATGGAAGTTTACTGCAGAGAAGAGAAAATGACCATGATAAATTCAGTAATTTTTATCTTAATATAACTGTTGCCTCCCTGTCCCCACTGCCGGTTCATTCTGTATATGGATTATACAGTGAAACAACTCTCAGATATAGATTTTTTAAGTTAAATTTAACTGTCAGATAATATGGCAAGTAAAATGACAAGCCAAGTTGAAAAGGTCAAATCATGGCTGCAAGTAGTTAGATACAGCTGTGCCAAGTAGTAGCCTATTTAACAATGTTTTCAAGGCCAAACTACATTCAGATTGTCTTAATTGTAGACAGAAAATTAATTGGATACATTTTGAGCAATCACCCAACGTGCGACCATGGGGAATTTTAACAGGAGATGCAATTTTGATGTCACATCAGACCAGTAAAACCTTTGAACTGGAAACACACATGTTAATTAGCAGAACCAGAAGAGGTCGATCAGAGCTGCTGAGAGGACAGACTATGGCACATATGGAAACTCTGAGAAAGGAAAACCATCTATTACATTGACAGCCTTTAGAGGGGAATGTAATCTAACAAATTAATGCTTTAAACAAATCTCTCGATACCAGGTTTTACACACAGGACCAGAGGCTGGAAATGGGCGATAAATACATGATTCAGAAAGTCCATGTATACGATGAATAATACTGCAGTCTAATATCTAATTATGTAGCTTAAGCTAATTTGGAGTTAACATCCAATGGAGCAGGGCAGATTCTTAAGGAGCATCCAAGAACTGTGTCTCAAGCCCTTACAGGGCGAGTGCCTTGTGTAACCCATAAGACAAACACTGTACTTCAATGGTGAGACGAGTAAATGGGGGGCAAAAATAGAAGTAGACAAGAATAATTATGGTCCCTGTGGGGGTGCTCCCACTGGCACTTAGCTAAGAGCCGGGTACTGGAGATTCAAGGCAAAAGGCAAAAGCAGAAGCAATTGTACAATGGGTGAGCGGCGAAGGAACAGCCTCCACAGCTCTGGCAGCCGTGTCTTTAGCTGTCTGGAGCCTCAGCGTTGGAATCCCCCATCCCCACTCACCCCCACAAAGCTCTCCTTCTTTAAGGTCCCCTTAAATCCAGGTGGTCAAAAGCTATTAGAATGCTTCTCCTTTTGGCTCTGTCAAATTTTGGTCCGATCATACTCCTGTGAAGCACCTTGGGCAGTTTTACTATATTTGAGGCACTATATAAACAAAAGGGATTGCTGATGACCAGCGTGAACAGTCAGCGAATGAAATTAACTTCAACACTCTAATTCTGCTCACCCTTCTTTGATGATCTTCTCCGTGTCCTTGGCCACGTGGTAATAGCTGATGACGTGATCCAAACAAGACAGTGTTTTATCCACGTTATCCTGCAGGCGCTGCAGGTTTTCTGTCTGCTTGTGGACTGGAATGATAGAATTCTCCAACTGCATCAGTCGGCTTTCAAACGATGAAAGGATGGAAACCTGGAAATAAGAGATGGAGCAAACAGATTTTGATGCTATCCAATGCAATCTTCCTCCCAGCCCCTTCTCAGGGGACTGTCTACAGCCCCCCAACTGCTTCATGCAGGTGGCCATTATTCTTACGGAACCAATGAGTACTGGCAGGTTGCTGAAGCACAAGGCAGATGGCAACATTCATTCTTACAATTCATTCTTGAATATGCATAGGTGTGCTTTCCACCCATGGCTCAGTGGGTAGTTCTCACCCCTGAATGCATAGGTTGAGCACAAATTCTAGCTGACACTGAGGGAATGCTGCACTGCCGGAAGTGCCATCTTTTTGATGAGGCACTAAACCATAGCCCCACTTTGGTGGATGCAAAAGATCCCATGGTATTGAGGAAGCGTAGGGGTATGCTCCTTGGTTTCCTGGTCAATCATTTTCTCTGAATCAACATCACTAAAACAGGTTGCCTGATCAGTATCTCATCACTATCTATGGGATCTTGCTGTGCATAAATTGTCTGACATGTTTCCTACACTGCAACAGTTACAATACTTCATTGGCTGTAAAATGTTAGAGGTGTCCCGAGGTTACATAAGTCTTTCTTCCCAGGACAGAGCTCTGCACAGAAGTATATGGTTAGGTTGCTGCACTTGTAATCCTGAGCATTGAGCTAATAATCCAGAGAATGAGAGTTCAGATCCCACATAGTCATTCAAAAATTTGATTTGAGTTTTTAAAAAACCTGGAAGTACAAGCTGCCCTGAAGTTATCCAATTTTCGCCAAAACCGAACTGGTTCACGAACGGCCTTTTAAGGAAACTTGGCATCTGTACCCCATCTGGGCCTATATGTGACTTCAGTTCTCACACCATCATGGGTGACTCTTTAACTGCTCTCTGAAGTGACCTAGCAAAGCCAGTTAGTTACATCCAGAGCAACTAGTCATGGGGAATAAATGTCATGCTCACATTCTGAAAGCAAATTTTAAAAAAGCCATTCAGTGTGGGAACCCCAGTTTCTCTCAATATCCTGGGGACAGGGGATAAACTGTAATACCCACATTATAATCCCAGATCAAATGTGAGATGACAGTGTGAGACACTGCCATTTAGCACATGTGCATGACACATAGCTAAATCAGTCTCTGCTGTGTTTTTCACACCGCCCCCCCCTCCTTCCCTAACAGCCCATTAACCTGTCAAAGCTCACTGACCACCCACTCAGCATTGCAGGCAGCAATGCATTGAATATAGAAAATGCTGATTTAAACCTGAAGTGAAATGAGCTTACCATATTTTTTGTCAGTTGGTCACTTTTTTCCAAGCTCTCTCTTATGAATAACAAGGTTTCTTGCTCCTGTTTATAAGACACAAAAATTGTAAATGTATAATCAATTAGACACTTCAGCACTTGCTGCTTAATCATCAACACAATGGCACCGGAACTTCATTAATGTAGCAGTTGGGAGCATTGTAGGAAAGTGTGGGGACATCAGTCTCCCTTCACAACACCACCCCCCACCCCTCAACAGCCTACTGAAATCCTCATACAATGAATGAGTGAGGTGGCAGAGAGGTCTGTAAACTCAGGGAACAAACAGGGGCTGCAGGTCAGAAGGTGCCAAAAGAGAAGATTGAACTGAAGGTGGCACAAGGAATTGGTATTAACAAGTAAGGGTTTATACACAAATTCTTAACCTTACCAAACAGACCAGCAACTTGAATAAAAAGTTATCCCTCCTGCATATAAGGAATTCCCAGAACATAGCAAACTAGAAGTTATCAAGCACATACGAAGCTTTTTAAGGAGGCTTTAAATGGAAAGGCAAGAAACCTTGCCCATTGAAAGCATTCGATTGTAGAGATCAATGATAAAGGTCAGGGAACAAGTTACCTAGTTCCCACTTGTCCAGAGAACGATGTGTTGCAGTTTGTGGGAACAGGAACAAAATAGGCATTAACATTTTAAAAAAGGTTGGTTCTGCTCACAGATAAATGCACCCACTCCTGATCACTATTCAGTGACTGCATTAAACTAACCTGCTGGTGCTTGGTGTTCAGGTCACTTGGAGAGTTGCTGTCCTCAGTAATCATCAGTACATTCAAGAGAGGAGCAGAGAATTGTTCCTTCCTTTTGCTCATTCCCCAACCAGCCAATTAAAGACATCAGATAGCTCTCTACAGCCACCAGTACTCATGCCCTGGTCATTCTTTTCACATAAACCTCAATGATATTTGACTATGGAAAGTATCAAAGCTGAGCACAAACCAGTGCAGAGGGGTCAACAGAAGTTTCCCAACTGATGAGATGAGCTAACTCGACACAGACTGGAATTCACCAACAACCCATTTGTACAGTGCCTTCAGCATAATGAAACATTCAAAAATACATTACAGAAGCATTACCAAACAAAGTATGACACAGAGGCACATAAGGAGAGCTTGTTCAAAGAGGTTACGTTTTAAGGAAAGGAGGAAAGCAAGGTAGGGCGGCTTACGCAGCGAATTCCAAAGCTTGGGACCTCGGCAGCTGAAGGCAGGGCCTAGGATGGAGTAACTAAAGTCAGGGATGACAAGAGTCCAGAATTTGAACCTAGGACTTCCTTGCCTGTAAGGTTTGGGGGATCACTGAGCAATGATTTTCAGCCAGTAACAATAACTAATTTATTTAAAAAGAATGATGTTTCAATTAATTAACCAAGATCTGGTCAGAGTAAATAAGAACATAAGAAATAGGAGGAATAGGCCATTCAGTGCTTCGAGCCCGCTCCGCCATTCGATGAGATCATGTCTAATCTTCTACTTCAACACCATTTTCCTGCACTATCCCTCTGTCCCTTGATGTTTTTAATATATAGAAATCCATTGATCGCAGTCTTGAACATACTCAACGACTGAACCTCCACAGGCTCTGGGGCAGAGAATTCCAAAGATTTGCCACCCTCTGAATGAAGAAATTCCTCCTCATCTCAGTCCTAAATGGCCCAAATAAAATTTAAGTGGAGAATAATTCTTGTGTATGGAGTAAAGTATAGCATCTGGACATTGGTCTGAGCCCAAAAGAGTTACTGCTATATCCATATGTTTCAGGCTGTACACCAAAGCAGCGCACTCCCAAATACTCAGGACACAATGGCAGTATAAATTTAGCAACTTTGCCTGAAACAGGTGAGCAAACAAATAGTTTGCTTCATCTAGCAACTATAAGACAAAGAAACACCCTAGGGCATTTAATAAGAGAAGCAAAGAAAAAAGTGGATAGAGTCAGAGAGGAATTAGGAGAGATGCAAGATGTGGGTTTTTAAGGAGGGTCTTAAAGGAGGGGACTAGGGATGGAGAGAAGGGAGCATGTTGGGGGGAGGGGGGGGCGATGGTAGAAGGGTGATAAGTAAGCAACTGAAAGCATGACCATCAGTGGGGCAAAGGAATGGGGATGACAAGAGGCCAGATTCAGAGATATGGAGAGTATTGGCAGGGGCATGGGGTTGGTTGTAGAACTTGCAGGAATATGGAGAAATTATGCCTTGAATGGTATAAACATCTGGAAGAGAATTTTATTGACCAGGAGTCAGTTTAGGTTGGTTTTGCATGGAGTGATGGGTGAGCAGGACTTAGCCCCTGACACGGTACAGACAGCAGAGCTTTAGGTGAGCTGATGTTTATGGAGGGTGGAGTATGGGAGTCCCGTCAGAACACATTGGAATAGTCGAGTCTGGTGGTGTCAAAAGCATGGACAAGAGTTTTAGCAGCAGGTGGGCTAAGGCAGAGATGGGTGATGTGACAGAGGTGGAAGTGTGGAGTCTTTGTGATGGAGAGGGTGTCATGTCACAAGTTCAACTCAGTCAAATGGGACACAGGCTGCAAATAGTCTGGTTCAGTGTCAGGCAGCGGGCGAGGAGATGATGGAATCAGTGGCTAGAGAGCTAAGTTCATGATGGGGGCTGAAGACAATGGATCCAGCCTTCCCAACATTTAAAAGGAGGAAATTGTTTTCATGACTGGATGCTGTTGGACAAGTAGGTTGATTAGGGCAGTGGAGGGGTTGCAAGAGGTCTGATCAATGTCTGGTTGAGATCAGCTAACTTGGCTTAGCCTCCAATTTGAACCACAGCCTTTCTTTGTCTTTAATTCTGGCCAGATGTTGCATTTATTCATCATTAGACACTCCACTTGTCTTTTTTTAAGCCCTCTTCCATGAGTTTTCTGGGAATCATGGAGATTCAGTTGAAGAAATTTCAAGAAATGTACATTGGTGATTTCAAAATGACTTGTTTAAGAAGAGCACCGTCTTCAAGATGGTGATGTTTAATAAGTTCTATTTTCAGAACGCCTTATATAAATTGTCATTACACTGACGTGGTGAAAACTGTTCTTCATCCTCTATCTTACCACTGCCCCACAATCCATCAAAAATAATCTGAATTGTCAGCTACGGCTCAGTGGGTAGCACTCTCAACTCGGAATCAAACAATTGGGGGTTCAAGTCCCACATATTTCACAATATAGACTTAGAACTGAAGCAAAACAGTGGTAACACTACCCAGGAAAGGGAGGTAGCCAAAATGAAATAAAGACCCAAGTGAAGAAAAAGATTCAACCGTTGCTCCCCCACCCTCCATCAGTACCCCAGAGAACCCCCTCCCCTCTGCCTCAGTACCCCACAGAAGCCCCCTCCCCTCTGCCGCAGTACCCCACAGAAGCCCCCTCCCCTCTGCCTCAGTACCTCACAAAAGCCCCCTCTCCTCTGCCTCAGTACCCCACAGAACCCCCCTCCCCTCTGCCTCAGTACCCCAAAGAAGCCCCCTCCCCTCTGCCTCAGTACCCGACAGAACCCCCCTCCCCTCTGCCTCAGTACCCCACAGAACCCCCCTCCCCTCTGCCTCAGTACCCCACAGAACCCCCCTCCCCTCTGCCTCAGTACCCCACAGAACCCCCCTCCCCTCTGCCTCAGTACCCCACAGAACCCCCCTCCCCTTTGCCTCAGTACCCCACAGAACCCCCCTCCCCTCTGCCTCAGTACCCCACAGAAGCCCCCTCCCCTCTGCCTCAGTACCCCACAGAAGCCCCCTCCCCTCTGCCTCAGTACCCGACAGAAGCCCCCTCCCCTCTGCCTCAGTACCCCACAGAACCCCCCTCCCCTCTGCCTCAGTACCCCAAAGAAGCCCCCTCCCCTCTGCCTCAGTACCCCAAAGAAGCCCCCTCCCCTCTGCCTCAGTACCCCAAAGAAGCCCCCTCCCCTCTGCCTCAGTACCCCAGAGAACCCCCCTCCCCTCTGCCTCAGTACCCCAGAGAACACCCCTCCCCTCTGCCTCAGTACCCCAGAGAACCCTCCTCCCCTCTGCCTCAGTACCCCACAGAACCCCCCTCCCCTCTGCCTCAGTACCCCACAGAAGCCCCCTCCCCTCTGCCTCAGTACCCCACAGAAGCCCCCTTCCCTCTGCCTCAGTACCCCACAGAAGCCCCCTCCCCTCTGCCTCAGTACCCCACAGAAGCCCGCTCCCCTCTGCCTCAGTACCCCACAGAAGCCCCCTCCCCTCTGCCTCAGTGCCCCACAGAAGCCCCCTCCCTGCCTCAGTACCCCACAGAATCCCCTTCCCTCTACCTCAGTACCCCACAGAACCCCCCTCCCCTCTACCTCAGTACCCCACAGAACCCCCCTCCCCTCTACATCAGTGCCCCAGAGAACCCACCTCCCCTCTACCTCAGTGCCCCAGAGAACCCCCCTCCCCTCTGCCTCAGTGCCCCAGAGAACACCCCTCCCCTCTACCTCAGTGCCCGAGAACCCCTTCCCCTCTACCTGTGCCCTAGAGAACCCCCCTCCCCTCTGCCTCAGTGCCCGAGAACCCCCCTCCCCTCTACCTGTGCCCTAGAGAACCCCCCTCCCCTCTGCCTCAGTGCCCCAGAGAACACCCCTCCCCTCTGCCTCAGTGCCCGAGAACCCCTTCCCCTCTACCTGTGCCCTAGAGAACCCCCCTCCCCTCTGCCTCAGTGCCCGAGAACCCCCCTCCCCTCTACCTGTGCCCTAGAGAACCCCCCTCCCCTCTGCCTCAGTGCCCCAGAGAACCCCCCTCCCCTCTACCGCAGTGCCCCAGAGAACCCCCCTCCCCTCTGCCTCAGTGCCCCAGAGAACCCCCCTCCCCTCTACCGCAGTGCCCCAGAGAACCCCCCTCCCCTCTACCGCAGTGCCCCAGAGAACCCCCCTCCCCTCTGTCTCAGTGCCCCAGAGAACCCCCCTCCCCTCTGCCTCAGTGCCCCAGAGAACCCCCCTCCCCTCTGCCTCAGTGCCCCAGAGAACCCCCCTCCCCTCTGCCTCAGTGCCCCAGAGAACCCCCCTCCCCTCTGCCTCAGTGCCCCAGAGAACCCCCCTCCCTCTACCGCAGTGCCCCAGAGAACCCCCCTCCCCTCTGCCTCAGTACCCCAGAGAACCCCCCTCCCCTCTACCTCAGTGCCCCAGAGAACCCCCCTCCCCTCTGCCTCAGTGCCCCAGAGAACCCCCCTCCCCTCTACCGCAGTGCCCCAGAGAACCCCCCCTCCCCTCTGCCTCAGTACCCCAGAGAACCCCCCTCCCCTCTACCTCAGTGCCCCAGAGAACACCCCTCCCCTCTGCCTCAGTACCCCAGAGAACCCCCCTCCCCTCTGCCTCAGTACCCCAGAGAACCCCCCCCTCTGCCTCAGTGCCCCAGAGAACCCCCCTCCCCTCCCCTCTGCCTCAGTGCCCGAGAACCCCCCTCCCCTCTGCCTCAGTGCCCCAGAGAACCCCCCTCCCCTCTACCGCAGTGCCCCAGAGAACCCCCCTCCCCTCCCCTCTGCCTCAGTGCCCCAGAGAACCCCCCTCCCCTCTACCGCAGTGCCCCAGAGAACCCTCCTCCCCTCTGCCTCAGTGCCCCAGAGAACCCCCCCTCCCCTCCCCTCTGCCTCAGTGCCCCAGAGAACCCCCCTCCCCTCCCCTCTGCCTCAGTGCCCCAGAGAACCCCCCTCCCCTCCCCTCTACCGCAGTGCCCCAGAGAACCCCCCTCCCCTCTACCTCAGTGCCCCAGAGAACCCCCCTCCCCTCTGCCTCAGTGCCCCAGAGAACCCCCCTCCCCTCTGCCTCAGTGCCCCAGAGAACCCCCCTCCCCTCTGCCTCAGTGTCCCAGAGAACCCCACCCCCCTCTGCCTCAGTGCCCCACCCCCTACTTCACTCAGCCCCATCCCTGGACTTCTGCACCGCCCCTCCATTTACCTGTCGCAGTTTCTCCTCTATGTCCCTTTTCCTGGCCGAGGCGTCCTCAGTCGGTATCATGTTTGTCTCTATTATCCCTCCCGCCCTTCCTCTCACAGGCCTCAGGCTTGTTGTCCTTCACTCTACACCCGCTTCCGCCACGGCACTTCCGGTCCGTTGCCAGGTGACATCATCGCAGGGGGCGGGGATTGCTACCATGGTAACGGACCACCTTGTGCTGCATCTTCCAGCTTTCCCTCTCTCTGAGGATCGACAACTTGTGCAGATGTTGATATATTCCAGTATTTATATCTATCTTACAAATGTTAATTTTCTGTGAAGAACGCAGCAGAATATATGGGAAAATTTGCCAGCCATCAGTTTTTTGAAGTCTTATTTCTGGTTAATTTGCCAAAAAAGCACAACCCCAATAATTCTCTCCTCCAGTTCACTGCTTTCTTCTTGAAGGACTGATGTAGTGTCAGACTGAGCACTCTTGCTGCTGGTTGTGGGTTCAACAACAATAACCCGCATTTTTATTTAGCACCTTTAATATAGTAAAGCCTCCCAGTGCATTTCACAGGTGTGGCTGGTTGTCAGACAAAAATTTGGTACCGAGCCACAAAAGGAGATGACCAAAAGCTTTGGTCAAAGAAGAAGGGTTTAAGAAGTGTCTTAAAGGAGGAAAGGGAGGTGCAGAGTTTCAGGGTGGGAATTCCAGAGCTTAGGGCCCAGGCAGCTGAAGGCACCAGTGGCTACCGATGGTGGAACAATGAAAGCCAGGATCCACAAAAGGCCAGGATCGGAGGAGTGCAGGATTCTTGACAACTTGGGAGCAATTTCATTGTGGTCAGCAAAAGAGATGTAAAGACTACTTAAAAACAACTCTGAAACAGTGCAAAATAGACCTCCGTAAGCTGGAACAATTTGTTCAAGATAAGAAAGCATGGCAAAAAACCATCTTACAGGGTACCTGTTACGATGAAGCCCACCGCATCCCTGATGCCAAATGTAAATGCCAGCTGAGGAAGTCTCATCTGATAAATCAAGATTCCCAACCTGGTGACCACAGTTCAATCTGAAGCTGCTCATTTCCAGCAAAAATAGGTCCCATCGGTCATCTAAACACTCACTACAAGAAAAAGGGATGATATTCTGACTGTCTTCTTCAATTTCAAAGAAAAAATACACTAGAATACACTACACAAACAAGCTTCTTTTCAGAACCTCAACAATGGCCCTCAACACTGCTTGAAGTCACACAAGTTCTTTTGGACAGACGCAATTAACCTTTGATCATGTATCTTCAACCCTGATGAAGCTTGGGGAACCAAATGAAATTCACCATAAATCACAATCAAAGACCTCATAAAAGACCTAATGGGAGCATATCCCTTACCCTGATCTTCTGCACGCCTCATGGGCATCCCTAAACCTTATCCGCATAAACCATGGCAGATGCTTGATAAGACATAAGAAATAGGAACAGGAGTAGACCATAAGGCCCCTTGAGCATGCTCCCACCATTCAATACGATCATGGCTGATCTTGTGCCTCAACTCAACTGGTGGAGAGACCAAAAATCTAGCTATCTCAGCCTTAAATATATTCAGCGATGGGAGCATCCACAACACTCTGGGATAGAAAAATCCAAAGATTCACAACTCACTGAGTTGAAGAATAAAGAGTGAGGCACAAATGAAAAATGAAAAACTCTACTATGTGTGACTGTGGTCACCCAGAGCAGACCATGAAACATACAACAACTTAATGCCCTACCTTACTGAGGTAGCACATCAGTACATTCTGGCAGTCCTGATGTAATGATCTGGTTTAACAATCTGAATGTAAAATTATAGTTGTTGCTCTATTTTTAAATCAGGCATAAAAAAGGCTCCATAGGTAACATTTACCCTCTGTTTTCTTCAGCTTTACAGCCAAAGAATTATTTTTGAAGTGCATTCACTGTTGCAATGCAAGAAACGTGGCAACCAATTTGCACGCAGCAAGATCACACAAAAGATCCCATGGCATTAAGTGAAGAAGAGGAAAGCAGTTATCCTGGTGTCTTTGGCCAATAATTATACTTCAACATACATCACCAAAAAAGATTCATTCATCATCTATCTCATTGCTGTTTGTGAGATCTCACTGTGTGCAAATTGGTTGCCGCATTTCCTGCATTACAATAGTGAATGCACTTCAAAAGTATTTCCTTGGCTGTAAAGCACTTTGGGATAAGATGAGATTGTGAAAAGCTCTCCATATATATAAAATATATAAATGTACAAGTCTTTCTTTCACTTCCCACCCAAACCAGAAACATGCAATCTCCTGGAAGAGTTGAGAAAACAATTTTTTAAATCCCATACAAATTGGGATAACAATCTACAAAACTCTTCTCTGGTTTCCAACTTGAAATGCAGCATATGGGTTCATATCCCAAAAGGTGAGTTTCCAATCTCAACCATATCGTTAAGGACTGGGAAGTCTGATCCAGCTGATAGCCAGATGTTCTCCAATGGTCAGGGTGCCAGCAATAGCCAGCCATATAATAGCATCAGGTGGCTTTGTAAATAAATACATTGTACAGTTTAAGATTAAGCCCTACAGACTAGAGATATACTTTCAATTGTTAGATCGTGCTAAATTATTTGATCACAACTGGGAATAGCAGCACACTGCAAATGGTCTCTTAATCTAGGGAGGGAAGAGCCAGGATTCCCATTCCCAGGAAAGTGGTTTGGGATGAGATTTGGCTCATTGAGAGAGGATCAGGCTATATTTTGGAAAGTCTATTTGTGTGGATATTTGTGGGAAGTTAGAATCAAGCTCAATTACAATATCCTGGAAAAACTCAGCAAATCTGGCAGTATCGGCGTGAAGAAAAGAGTTGACATTTCGAGTCCTCATGACCCTTTGGCAGAACTGAGTAAAGTTAGGAGAGGGGTGAAATATAAGCTGGTTTAAGGTTGGGGGTGGGGTGGGGTGGGGGGAGAGAAGTTGGGGGGGGTGGTGGTTGTAGGGACAAGCAAGCAGTGAAAGCGAGTTTTAGTAAACACCTTGACAAACACCAGGAGAGAAATGGAAAGCAATGGAGGTGAACAAGGCAGAAGAGACAGGCGGAAATCCTGTCCGAGAGCAGATCAATACTTCTTCAAGGTAGGCATTTCTTGAAGAGGAGTGGCAGTCAATTAAACACAGTGACTGCCACTCCTCTTCAAGAAATGCCTACCTTGAAGAAGTATTGCTCTGCTCTCCGACAGGATTTCCGCCTGTCTCTTCTGCCTTGTTCACCTTCATTGCTTTCCATTTCACTCCTGGTGTTTGACAAGGTGTTTACTAAAACTCGCTTTCACTGCTTGCTTGTCCCTACAACCACCCACCCCCCCCAACTTCTCTCCCCCCACCCCCAACCTTAAACCAGCTTATATTTCACCCCTCTCCTAACTTTACTCAGTTCTGCCGAAGGGTCATGAGGACTCGAAACGTCAACTCTTTTCTTCTCCGCTGATGCTGCCAGACTTGCTGAGTTTTTCCAGGTAATTCTGTTTTTGTTTTGGATTTCCAGCAACTGCAGTAGTTTTTTGTTTTTATCAATTACAATATTTCCCATGATGGAATAAGCTCTCAACATTCATTATTTTGGCTTATATATGAAGAATGGCCATTTTGGTGAAATACTGAGGGGTTGCCAATGGCATGGAGCTGTACTGTAGCAAGGGATAATTGTCTTCAGGCTAGGATGTGAAAAGGGGGGAAAATAATGGAAAAAGAGAAAATACAAAATTCATATAACAATAGTTAATTGACTGTGGCATTGCTCATGGTCATTTGTTCAATATAAGTCTTTTTTATATACACAAGTTGTGATGGAGTTGTGAGCGAGATTAGAGAAACTTATTTGCCGGAGCCTGCAACCATTTCATGACAGTTGACACAACTGACTCAAATGTGGAATGTAACATAGTAATTTACAGTGGTTAAAAAAAAACACATAAAAATGACCAAAAATTGTGACAACAGGAAGTAAGGTTTGGACACAAACATACAAATATACTAGTTAATCTCTGCTATTACACACAGTGAATGAGGCAAGAGTGAAGTGAGGACAGAGGCATTGAGGACATTGAGTCAGGGCAAATGTCATTCCACCCAAATTTTAATATATTCATCCATTTTGTATTTATTTTTATATTTTATGTGTCCATCTTTGTAATGGAAACTGCAATATAAGCTTGTCACGTAACTAATCGATCCTCAAGCCAGTGTTTTGCTGGAGTGCCTCCACTGGCAGAGCGTTTAATTACAGGTTGATGTGTTTCCATTTTAAATGTGGACATAAAAATTTATAATAGAAAAAGGTTGGCAGGAATTGTGCACAGATTACTATATAGATAGATTCCTTCACATCAATTGATAACAATTTATAATAGACCCTCTGTTCTGCTTTCAAATGATCTGCAAGCATAGTGCAAGTGGATGTGTTCCTTTGTTCCAATGGAATTGGAGGCAATTGGTTTATTTCTGGTTGTTTTTTTCAATATGGAGAGCTGTCAGCAGTCTGATGGGCCTAAAGTTGTTGGAACATATTCCTTACGAAGTGGAAGTGCTGAGGAATATTTAGAAGTCCTTTGTCCAGGTTAATTTGACTATATGTTTCAAACTGAAATACCCAAACACTATAAATCTATAAATGCTGCTCTACACATCTCAAGCCCTGGTTTACCCAGATTCACATTGGTTTACATTGACTACCATTCAGTCACACTATGCCTTTGCCAAAGCTCAAAAAAGTTTTCTAAAGGACGGGTTTCTTCAGGCCAATCTTATAAAGGATTGGTTCAAAAGCATGACAAGTAAAAGTTTGAATAACACCAGTAAATGCATGAATACCCCTTAAAATGCCTTATTTTGTTGAATGTCCCTAAGCAGGAATATGCCTCAAAATCCAGCACAGCATATTCCTGCTCTAACAGCTGACCAGAAATATTACTTTATCTTATCCCTACACCTGCCCAAAATACATTAATGTCAATGAAAAATAGACACAAAAAAAATATTTTGGAGCCTCTCGTTCTTCATCTATGTGGCGAAGTTAATTAACATGTTGACCGATAAACGCTCCTTCTGTTGACATACGCAATGCTGAAAGACTGTGAAAGAACTGAACAAAAAAATGCATCATCCCAATTTACTGCAGTCCCAACCTCAAATGATCTGAAGACAACGATGCTTGAAATGTTATTAAGGGATATGGACAGCCGGTAAGACCTCAATGAAACAGATTATATGGTTAGTTTACAGCAAGTCTCAAAATATTATTACAGTTTATTCACCAGTCAACAGTGGACAGGAAAAGAAATCACACCTTCTTTGGAAACAATAGATTGAAGCATGTTTATTTCTGGGAAGGAGATGTTTGCACAGTATCTTTAAGGTTCTGGAATGAGCTTTCATGGGAAATGGAATTGGAAAGATTACTTGGTTCACTGGTGATCTGGTCAACTAGAATTCACCAAAGCAAATCAGTGTTCGAATGCAGAGGATTCAGGATCAATGGTCCAATGTCATTTATGATTTTGCAACTCCTTTGTCTATAAAATGCATAGAATAATAACAGAACTGTTCATTTACTAGAAACCCATACGGAGGGTGAAGATGATCTCCAAAGGTTCAACTCAGAGACAGTATTGATTTGTGTTGCCTAATTAGCTTCAATCCAATTTTTAATAATATTTTTCCTTTTTTCTAAATTCATCTCCCTAACTTCCTTATCACTTGTATACGCCAACTCCTGCTGAGGTGCAAGTTAACCGATGCTGGCTTCTCTCTAAAATTTCATGTGACTGGCAGATTCATCCCATGAATATTTTGACCAGGGTTATTCATCAAAAAAACACAAATTCAATCCCGAAGCAATTAATTAACTGGAGAGACGCTTCCATAAATCCACCCTGAAGATTTTTTTCTGCCTTTGTTTTTTCATCCCCTCCTGAAGATGTTGATTAGTGGGTATGGTACAGCTCCATGTGGGCTGGACACATGTCTAATCCTCGCCATTAAGCATGTTTGAGCTTTAACAGTCTCTATGCAACTCAAGCCTGATCTTGCTCTTATCCAAGGTCTGCACACACATATTTCCAGTGAAGTTGGCTTGATATCAATTAGGATTGAGAACCCCAGCCATTTCTTTTCTCCCTAAACTCTTCCTCTGGTTGCGACCACCTAACCCACCATAGACTGGAGATCAAACCTAGGATGTTCCTAGCCTGAGTTAGCTAATCACTGGATACACTTACTGAAGCACAAAGTGTTTTTATTAATCATGTGCTCACAGATTTGGCCTTTGTTTCTGAAAAAAAAACACAGACTTCCAGCTTCGTTCTTCTATCTTTGAACACAGCCACATATCTTCAGTCTCTAACTGCAGCCACACACTTTCCCCACCTCTTTCACGAACACAGCCATATGTGTCTCCCTTTCCTAAACTTCTGTCTTAACAGAAACAGGCACCTGCTTCCCCTAATCAGTAGGAATATTCTAATTTGGGTTTTAGTCACACAATTGTGATTCTGTCTCCTTTGAGAGGTGTAATGGAGCTGCTAATTATTTGCAATCCATTGGACCATGGACAAGTATCACAGTGTCTAATCCAATCCTTACCCAACATCTACACACTTTCCCTCAGAAGTTACTCAAAAGGAAAAACAAATTAAATCCCCTGTTTATGTTTTTCTTTCTTTCCCCAAGGGAAAAAGATAATTATAGCATTTTTACTGAGATTGATTGATGTTTGATTTAAAAGTTAATGATAAACGTGAAGGATATCCCTGGGATTCAAATTGAATATTATTGTGTTCCATGTCCTCTTGTCACTTTTCTAAAAACCAATTAGTGACATTCCTTCTTGAGGGAGGATATTTTGGGGATTGAACAAGCTCCAAAATGAGCAGTGATGGGGGTTCAGAAATAAGTCAACCTGTTCAACAGACTCATTAATCCTAAAATTAAACTAGGCAGGTTTACGTTACTCTAGTTAATGTTTGAACACTCAGTCCTGCTCACTTCTAGAACCTGAAGGAGTAAATCTGTCTTCTGGGATGGGGTTCTTCCCACTTGACTCTGGTTAACCCTGCAGGCCAAAAGCAAATACTGTGAATGCTGGAAATCTGAAATAAAAACAGAAGATGCTGCAAACTCTCAGCAGGTCTGACAGAATCTGTGGAGAAAGAAACAGAGTTAACGTTTTGCATAGATGGTCCTTCCTCAAACGTTTTGTGAAAACTAGAGGCATTAATTTCATGACCACATTCAGAGCAGTGCATGCCAGCGTTACAAATAGAACTCAAGTGGAACATTCCAGAAATTGTGGGCAATTCCCTGTCCGGGTCAATCCTGGTACCTAATCAAAGCCACCCAATTGAGTGAAGCTTTGCATTTCCCTTTAATACCTTTTCAAAAACAAGCAAACATTGTCAAATTCTTGATGAATTTAACTTTGTTGGTTGATGTCCTTGATCACCACCCACTTCAGATGATCTGTAACATTTGGAGATACCTAGCTTAACTAGCAACAACAACAACTTGAATTTATATAGCACCTTTAATATAATAAAATGTTCCAAGATGCTTCACAGGAGCATTATAAAACAAAATATGACACCCAGCCATATCAGGAAATATTAGGTCAGATGATCAAATTCTTGGTCAAGGAGGTTTTAAGGGATGTTCTAAAAGGGGAAAGAGGGAGAGGAGTGGAGGAGTGTAAGAATGAAATTCCAGAGCTTAAGGCCTAGACAACTGAAGGCATAGTTACTAATGGTGGAGTGATTAACATCAGAGATGTGCAAGAGGCCAGAATTAGAATAATGCATTATTTTGGGTGGATGTGGGGCTACAGGAGATTACAGAGATAGGGAGGGCCAGGCCATGGAGTGATTAAAAAACAAGGATGAACATTTTAAAATCAAGACATTGCTTGACTGAGAGCCAATTAGATCAGCAAACACGAGGGTGATGTGTGTAAGGGACTTGGTGTGAGTTAGGGCAGCATAGTTTTGGATGACCTCAAGTTTATGGAGGGTAGAATGTTGGAGAAACTTGATCCATGCAATTTATTACACACAGGTCCAAAATATAACAGAACAGACATTCTAGGATCCAGACTAATGATTTCTAGTATAGGACCCTTCTGGAGGAAAAATATTCAAATACATTTTTGTCTTTCCTTTCTTCTTTTCTCCCTTCCCTCCCTGCCATCCCGCTACTTCTTCTCTTTCCTTCTATCTTCATTTTTTCACATGAAATCCCCATGACTCAGGTGTATTTTTGTTTGGAAGTCATAGCTAGGTAAAGTTTAATTGTTTCTCAACAGATGTTGACCGCTTCTATTGTGCTAATGCTCTGTGGTGTCTTTGGTATGTTTGATGTAGTTGTTTATTTATGTTTGTATGTAAATGCTAAAGTGTACAGGATATTCATTTCTAATCAAATTATTTTGTGTGGTCTACCATCAAAGCTATGTTCTTGGCTATTTAGTTTCCACTCCAATCCCTTGATCTGCTGTAATTGATGACTCATCCACTGGCTCATCTGCTGATTGCTGAGGGGTTCCTTAGAGTTCTCTCTCACCATGTGCTTCTTAATATCAGTAACCTCATTCACTCATCACTCACTATTTTGCTGATGACTCCACTCTACAATGATCATCTGCCTTCTCCATTCTCCCACAGCGCAATGGATGAATCACTACATCTTGGTCTCTTTCATGTCTTTCAATGGGACAATGAAAATATTTTTTCCATTTGAATTCATAAAAAAAAACATTGGGTAGGGAGTTATTTTAATCCCCCTATGATGAGAGAGATACCTGAATACAAACACACCATGAACATGCCTACTTCCCCTTTAACAGGTGGCAGGTTTGGCTGGTGTGGACAAACTCCTCTGGAAAGGTGGGTCAGTAATTTTAATATCTAATTCAGGGTCGACTAATGAGAGCATCAGCGTGATTTGAACTTAACTCATTCTGCACAGGGTTCCCAGTGTTTGGGGAAATCTCCATTAAAATACAGTGAGATTGAGCAGCACTTCTTGGGGCTGGTCAAAAGTAAGGAGTCCCAAGAGCCCCAGTGCTCCCAACTGCTTTGTCAGTTTTCTCCAGGAAATGGTTTGGTCACAATACTTGTTGTCAGTGATTATTTGTACAGTCGAGAGGTTGTCACACACAGAGCATCAGGATGGGTGGTCTCATGGCTGCCTTGGAAGCCAATCAGCTCTGGCAGCAGTAACAGCATGCTGTCAAGGGAACTGCAGATGATCAACAGTGGGATGGTCAACAGATTGGGGAGCAACAGAGGGATTCATTATGGAGGAGGCACTACCCATATAACGAGGTGTTCACAATCCTGACTTGAACCTCATAGATGATGGAAAGGCCTTGAGGGGTCAGGAGGTGAGTCCCTTGCCGCAGAGTTCCAAGCTTCTGACTTGCTCTTGTAGCCACAGTATTTATGTCTTTGGTCCAGTTAAGTTTCTGATTAGAGGTAACCCCAGGATGTTGACAGTGGAGGTTTGATAATAGTAATGCCATTGAACATCAAAGGGAGGTGGTTAGACTCACCCTTGTTGAAGATCGGTTTGCTTCCTCTAAACCATCTACTGGTACCTTTCTGGCATCAACTGCTAGATGATCTCAACAGCGAATCCTATCCTAAAGACTTGAGAATAGTTCAGTAATATAGAATTAATGCTACTGGTGGTACAGCCTTGGCACACAACATGTGTATGTATCTTTCTACATTTGGGGTTTTATTTTCAGGTATATTAATGATTGCAATATGATTAAAATGTTATTTTTAATTTATAAAACTATTTTGAGAATAGCACAGTATATAAACTTAGTAGCAAGTGATACAGGATTGGCACAGGAAATGTCTTTGTGTGTGTGTTTTGCTACATTTTGAGTTTAATTTTCAGATATGTGAATGATTACAATTTGATGCAAGTAAGTCTTTATTTTTTAAAGACAATTAGGAGAATAGTTTAGTTGGATAAAGTTAATACTGCTGGTGATAAAGCATTGGCACATAAAATGTGTATCTTGCTACAATGGAATATCATTTTCAGATATATAAATGATTGCAATGTCATGTGATCAAATGTTTATTTTTAATTTATAAAACTACTATGAGAATAGCACAATAGATAAAATTAGTAGCAATAGTGATAGACTTGTCACATAAATGTGTTTGTGTATCTTGCTACTTTGGGGGTTTATTTTCAGTTATATAAGTGATTGCAATGTGGTGAGATCAAGCCTTTATTTTTAAGAGTTAAACTCTTAACAGAATAGTTTAGTTGGATGGAGTTAATTCTAATGCTGGTACAGAGTTGGCACTCAAAATGTGTGGATATCTTGTCACTTTTTTTGTTTTATTTATCAGATGTATAAATGATTGCAAAATGATGTGATCATATTTACTTTTGTAAACGAATTAACTATTGTAAGAAATAGTTTAATAGGACAGGGTTAATGCGAATGGTGGTAAAGCCTTGGCACATAAAAATGTTTATATCTTGCTGTAATTTTTGAGTTTTCTTTTCAGCTACATACATGATTGCAATGTGATGGGATCCAGTATTTTTTTTAAAAAATGCATTATCTATTATAAGAATAGTTCAATAGGGTAGAGTTAAAGAGTTAAATGTCAATGGTGCCGCCTGGGCAAGGGCTGTGCATCTTGCTACAGTTGACCCAGCCCCTTGCACCCATGATGCAGCGCGGGCCTTTCCCGCGAAAACGGTTCAAGGGGAGCGAGCGGCAAAAAAAAACCCCTGGCGCCGCTCGAACCAAACCTGCTGGCCGGAAGTCGTTGGGGGGAGGCCTGACTGACGTGCGCTGCCGACCAATCGGCAGCGAGGGGGCGCCCGGGGACGGCGGGGAGGGAGCCAATGGGAGGGGGGGGAGGAGGAGGAGGCAGGGGAAACGGTTCGGGCCAGGGAGGTTAGGTTGAGGCCGGCGCTCTGTAATCATCAGTGGAAAATTTCCTCCTCCCTTCCCCCCCCACCCCCAAGTCCTCCTCCTCCATCGGCCGGCCGACCCTCTGAGGGAATTTTACCCCCACACACACCCCCCTCCCCCCCCACTCCCCCTCCTCCTCCTCTCTTCGAGCCGCTGAGTTTCCACCATGGCTCCTCACAAACACGGAGGGGGAAAAAACGCCGTGAAGAAGCCCAAGATTGACCAAATCCAGGCCGACCACGAGCTTTTCCTGCAGGCCTTCGAGAGTAAGTTGTGTTTTCCTCAGCGAGAGAGAGAGAGAGAGAAAAACATTTCTCCCCAGATTGGAAAATCCGTTCCCCCGGTTTGAGCGGTTATTAATCTTCCGTTGGAAACCCCTTTTCCCCCAGGGTTTTATTCACACCTCCCTCTCCCTCACCCCCCCCTCCCTCTCCCTCACCCCCCCCTCCCTCTCCCTCACCCTCACCCCCCTCCCTCTCCCTCAGCCTCCCCTCCCTCTCCCTCAGCCTCCCCTCCCTCTCTCCCTCAGCCGCCCTCCCCTCCCCTCCCCTCCTGTCACATTACCCCCCCCCCATCACCGACAGCCGGCTCGCCCTGGCGGTAAACACCGAGGATCCGCCTCCTGGACTAGGCCGCGTTACCTGAACAATATTAGAGTTGCGGCGCCCCCCCCCCCGCCGCCGGGGGGGGGTCTGGTGGGTCGGGGGTGAGGAGAGGGGAGGGGGGGGGGGTGAGGAGAGGGGAGGGGGGGGGGGTGAGGAGAGGGGAGGGGGGGGGGTGTGAGGAGAGTTTTTGAGGGGAAAGTGGGGGGTAAGAATAGAAATATTTAATCTCGGGGGTAATTTATTTTTTAACCGGAGGCCCCGGGAACAATCCCGCCGATTCTCCCCTCGCCCCGCTCCGCCTGGAGGGGGGGGGGCGGCCGGAGGGAGGGGAAGGGGGAAGGGGGTTTGTCCCGAAACTCGGCGCCTTCAACCATTTACTATTGTATAAAATTTAAGCAGCGAGAGATGTGTCAGGTTTGCGCGCCTACCACCAGCTCACGTTTTACTGCCTTAAAATATCCCATTTAAAACATCCCCCCCCCTCCCCAAATTAAAACCTGAAAGAATCAACATCTGGGGGGGGAAGTAATTTAAATTTTATAAACTAAAGGGTGAGTTTAAATGTTAATCTCCCCTCCCGCGATAATCTGTCCTGGTTTACATTAGTTCCAAAATGTACTCTTTTTTTGGGGGGGGTGTTGGTGAAATACAATTAAATTTCTATTTGTGGGGACACGACCCAAGAGTTGAGAAGAGCCCCTTTGGGGGTTGGTTGGGATGCTGTCTGGGTTATCTGTAGGATGAGGGGAAAAGTTGCTGGTTTGAGATTGTGACACGAATTCGTTCCCTTTCGTTTTCCCAGAGCCTACTCAAATTTACAGATTTCTCCGAACCAGAAACCTCATAGCGGTAAGTTTTTATTTTTTTAAATATATGTATTGGAGATAGAATCACTTGCCGGAGATGAAGGTGTGTTGGGGAGCGGGCGTTTCGCTAATCCAAACGAGTCACCGTTAATACGATTTCCCAGTATCCGGAGTATTTTGCTTTTATCGGCGTTCATAACGTGTTTGTTTTCATCTTCTTTAACCGCACGGCCCGTAAATGACCTTTCTTTATACCTTGTACATGTGCTATTTCTTGAATTTAATTTAAAAAAAAAACCGCTCGTTATGCAAATGATTCCTTCCCGATCACTGGGAGACGAAGCCTATGGCAATATGCTGACGAGTCTGTTCTGTTTTTCAGCCCATCTTTTTGCACAGAACTCTCACTTACATGTCACACCGGTTATCAAGAACAAATGCCAAAAGGTAATTTCAAAGCTTCCAATGTTATTGCTCGGCACAAAGGAAAAAAAAAACAATTCTTGGTTCAAACCATTTGTTGTGTTGGGTGTTGATTTGGCTTTGGTCATGAACATCTTTTTAGATTTTGTAGTTGAAAACGTCAAAAGGACAGGAACTGCCTTTAACATAAAGTAAATTTGATTTTTTTTCAGGTTCAAGACTTGTCAGGTCTCTAGGGAAAGGTGCAAGCCAGTCTGTCCTGTTTTGATGCTTACCTGAAACCTTGATTAAATCCCAGTCTCCCTCATTGCCTGTCCTACTGTAGAATTGAGCAGGAGGGTAAAATACTTAGCTCATTAAAACGCTATTGCCCAAACATTAGTTCCTGAGAGATTTGTCCAACTTGAATTGTCATGTGTTTAGTGTTTGAAATTTTTTTAATGTGTTGAGTTGTAAATGTAGGAAGTAGTAAAAATAATCTCTTGGTATCCAGTAATTGTATAAATTGAGTGCATAACTTCAGGAATGAACTTCTAAGTATCAGATGTAGACTGAAGATGTAAAGTTGAATGAATGTTGGTTCCCCAATTTAAGGTAAGCTAGTCATAATTGAGTGGAGATGAAATGTCAAGATGAACATAATATTTATAATAAACAGTAATTGTTTCTTCTATTTCAACTCTTCTGATTTCATAGTGAATAAGGATTGACATTATTGAGAATCACTCCCAATGTAAATGAATAAGGACTGACTTAGTCACTAAAGAAGGGAAGCAATGGTCTAATTTGTGGTTTATATTTTGATGAGAATGGTTGAATTAAACAAAAGCCATTTTAATGTATGGTATCACTTAAGCACATTAAGTATTAACTCCATGCAGAATTTCAGCTTTTGTGACTAAAGCATTCCTTAAGCTTGTGCTGGCAGGTATAATTTATTCTTTCCTGCAAACTGCAAGGGCCTTCCACATTTACCAGTCCAGTAATATTTTTGGTACAATTTATATAGTTGTGTTTATTGAAGATGTGTATCTTAAATAATATGTTGCTTGGATTGAGTTATCTAGTTATTTAATTGGCTGTACAATATGTAATGTAGTTTGTATCTGTAGTTCTGTCAATTCTGGCTCTTTTCCTTACAAGAATAAGTGAGCTTGTTAGGTTTTTGGAAGTTCTTGAGCACCTTGGTTTAATTTTTTTGTTCATTGTAAGTAGAGAGTAAACATAAATTGGAAATCCCACTGTGGAGCTGGATATATTGTTGATCATGTGAAAGGTCACCCATGTTCTCCAGTGAGTTTAGTCCATGTTCATTTAAATAAATCTTCAGGCTAAATTTCCAGTGATTAACTCTCCAAACTAGCAACAGATGCTGGTGAAAAATGTACAGTTTAGGATTTACTTATTCACAATATTTCTATTTTAGTACATTATTAAACTTCTGTTATTGATCAGTTTTCAGCTATTTCCTTGTTTTTGGTTTCGCCTCACCCAGCAAAATATTCTATATCCAATGATTTTTGGGGCACCTTATTTTTCAAAAGTGTAGAGTGAAATTGTGTTCAAGTGTTCCTATTGATGAGTTTCTGTTTTTCCCATGTAGCTTGTGTACTTTAAAATGAGAGAAATATTTTAAACACGCCCATCTCAATGCATAAGAGCTGCAATAGATGTTTTATTTCTGCTGAGATTGAGTTGTCACTTATTGAATCCCTTAATCTAACTATATACAGTTAATATTCCTTTTTGTGTATGTTCTATATTAAGCTCTAAATTATTCTTCTGCTGAACATTCAGTCATTTTTGAATGTTGCTTTCTTAATATTTTTACTGAATCTGTTTTAAAATATTTGCCAGTGCTTTAACTACTACCTTTTCTTTGTATGACATTCCATTAATTGTCAGCGTAACTTCATTTATTTGTATAAATGCTGATTGCGATGACCAGATTAGGAGAATGAAAGAAGGTATGACATGAGAGTGAGCAGAATTGCTGCTTAAAATGTAATTTTTAGTTAAAGCCCTCTGGATATAGCAATAATGCATATGACATTTGTGCAGTTTTCTTGTGCCACATTGATATTAAGCAGAGTTTTGGAGAGATGATTCTGAAGATGACAAATTTGTTTTCCCTATTTGCCCAAGTGCTTTGGTATCTAGATATACAATGAAAAATCACCTTGGATGAGCACCAGAAAGTTTCTAGAACTGTGCAGCTATACCCAGTGAGAGTTGCTGCCTTCAGTAGAAAATTGGAAGGGGGAACAGGTAGCATAGTTGATCTATTGCATGATATTAAGGTCCACAGAGCTGCAAACAACACTAAATTTTAGGGATGTTGCCTGAACCTTAATAGTTTTGCAATACAGCCCCACATATCCATCCTGTTGTGCACCAGCGTATGAGAGTCAATTAAGTTCTTGTGTAAAGTACTATAATACAACTTTACAAATGGTTCCCTCCCATTCATTTTTTCTTAAGGGATGCACATGCATTTGTATAGTGTCTTTTCAATGGAAGTACGTGGGCAACTGGTTCATTTGCTTTAGGTGGTGTTGAGAAGAATATTTGCTGGGACACAGCCTTTAATGCCTCCTGGAATAGTACTACGGGAACCTTAACATCCATCCTGAGCTGACACAGCTTGTTTCTTTTAATTCTAATCTGAGAGATAAGACTTGTTCTTTTGAGTTTATAAATTCTCCGGGGAAAGAACCTACATCTCTAATAGGAATTTGTTTTAAGGTGGGTGATTTACCAAAATAATTTACTTGTTACTCCTGAGATTAACAGGTGAGTTGAGTTTTGATCCTTCAGATATTGGTGGGAACTCTGCTATGGAGTGACATGAAGTAAAAATACAAATGATGGCTGTTTAAACTAAAATCAGAATATACTGAAAGTGTACAGAAAGTCAGCACAAGTAAAAAAATTGCCTTTTCTTAAAAACTCTGACAACAGCACACTTACAACATTTTCTGATTCTAGTTCATTTAGATTGAGTCATAATGCTGGCTTTCATTGGTCACAACTTGGAACATCAGACTGATAATCAACAGTTAGATGAGGGAATTGAGGTTTTATTATCCTGCTCTGGTTTGTTTTAAACGGAGAACAAACGTTGAAATTCCAGAGCGCAGGTGGCTTTTTAAGTAGAAAATGATTGAATTTTTTAATGGGTTCTCCTATAAAATATTTTTTCAGCTTCTGAATTGGTTTGTGTCTCAAATAAATAACCTGTCGGAGGCTGCGTTGGTTGTTAGGAAATCTTGCAAAAAGATTGTATTTGAATAGATCTTGGTTGGGTTCCAAGCTAGTAATCTGGGAATGGACCTAAGCATGCTTTTGTGATTGGGTGTATGTGTATGTTATCTTGTCTGAATAATGCCTGCTTGCATTTAAATTGTTCGGCGCTTGTTCAAATTTTAGTCTTTTAGAGCCTTAGTCTTACACTATGTGGCACTCTGTTTAGAGAAACTTAATATATTTCTATCCATTCCCATAAATACAAAACATGGGAATTTCCTGATATAAAGAAACTGCCTAAGGACTGTATATTTGCTCTTCCTACTTGGGTAGATGTACCACACATTTTGCACATGGCACCTTGCATGCAATTATGTAAAGAATGACAAGTTAACCTATCTGTGATATTAGTTGATGGAAAAGTCTTGGCCAGGACATTAATAATTCCTTTTTGATAGTACCATGTGGTTTTTAACTAGAATAAGCAGATGGGTTAAAGTTTAATATTGCAATGGAGAGGCAACCCCTTCTATAATGTATCACTCCCTCACTGCTAGTTAGATGTTGGCTCAACTCCATATATCTGAAATATATATATAAAATGTTTTAAGTCTGTGGGTTATTTGACTGTGTAGCCCTGGTAAGCGTGCTTGGGCATTGGTAAAATATTAATCAAATTTATGTTCTTCAAAAACTGCTGTATTTTATGGAATTAAAAGTTCAAGTAATAAGTAAATCTGAAAACAGTAAGAAATACCCAGGGATGATGGAGTGTCAGAGTGAGACATTGCTTTTGGATTTTTTGGACCCTACTTCCTTCTAACACCTAATCTCTTAGTACATTTTCATTGATGGACCTGAGTGTTGGAGGGCGGGGCGGGTGGGGAAGGACCTGTTTTCAGAGGCTTCTGAACATGCATGTGAATGCATGGTCAGCAAATGAGATGTTGTTGTATCTTAAATTTGTGAAAGGATAAGTTGAGCAAATTTCGTAAAGCACTATTCTGAAAATATTTTGTAAATTGGATGTCAAATTTTTAATTACAAAACCAGAATAAACAAATAGGGAGGAAGCTTTCATAATTGGACTGGGGTGCAGGGGAATTTGTTGGTGTTTTGATTTTGACCCACGAAATGTCATCCAAATATGACTGGAAAAATTATTCCTGTATATAGTTATTTGAATAAGAATGATCCAGTAATGTAAAGCCGGAAATATATATATTACTAAAGATAATCTGTGAAAATATGTTTTGCTGAAAATTCTGGTTACCAATGGTCTTTTGTTTTTCAGGCAAAATTGTTAGGGGAATGGTGAATGCCTAACAAATAGTGTGTTTCTTTTTCCTTTTGCTTTTTATACAAATATTCAGCTCCAATTTGGCAGTTTTTCCCCAACTGTTCCTTCAGAGTATAATTCTCCCACATGTAAACTATGTACTAATTTTTTAAAACTGCAATCTATCTTGAGGTTATTTTTTTTCAGGTGGTATATTAATTTTGCTGTGCTAGGTTGGTTGCCACTTGATCCACACGTTGATGCAAGTGTTAAAAGTGCATCTGTAATAAATTTAACACTAAAACTCCCCTTATTTCAAAATGGCTGTATTGTTTGACTGGATTGGCTTAAATTTGAAATCATAAATTGCTTGTTCCTTAATGAGTTGAAGCTGTTTTCATTTGATACCTGGAAACTTGATGGGAGCATCAAAATATTACAGAAGTACAATTTTAGTTTTTGTCATAACTCTACATTCTGTTTTTTGCAGACTAAGACAGACAAAGTAACTTTAAGTGCATTGTGGATGGTGGTAGGGAGGTAATGCTGAAGTTAATAGGAAAGCTTATCGATTACAATTACCAATAGTGAGACTCATCCATACAGGTCATCTTTTTGAAGCATTGTATAAATATTATTGTGGAAATAACTTCCTGGTTTTCAATGTATTAACTTTGGAAGTCATGCATAAATGAGATGTTGTGGATAATTCTGGAAAAATATATAAACTTGTCACTTTCTCTGAATTTCCATACGAACAGTATCGGATTCCCTCCATTTAGGACCTGACTTCAGTTTTACAATCGAACTTTAGTGCCTGTGTAAAGCAAAACTGCATCACATTACTGTTGCATATACCACATACTGGTTGGGCCATCAAGTGCTTTTCCAAATTTTTTTTGAATCAATACAATCTATGTCGGGCAAAAATACTGATTGTAGTTTACAGGTTTTTTTAAAATAAAAAAGACTTTCATTGGATGCTGTTGCAGTTAAACACTTTTTAAATTGGGTATGGGATTTAAGTTCAGTGTGAATTTTCTCCCCCTTTTTCATCCCATCCTTTTAAAACATGTATCTAAATCAGTTGTTAATTTGTGCTCTGGAAGTTTATTGTCCAGTTGTATTGTCATTCGTTGTTCACTTCCCACTGTGGTAATGTGAAACATTCACTTTGTGACTATTCTGATGATTTAAAGAATGTTGTCATCTTGGATTTATAACTGAACTTTCATTTAAAGCTTTTTCTGAAAGTTGATTGTTTTCTTTAAAAAAACTGGAGGGCAAAGAAGTCCCTTAACTGGGATGGCTAAATACCCCTTGGTGTCAGCAAATATTAAGAGCTTCACAGCAACATTTTTCAGATGTTCTATTGTTTGCTGTGTTTAAATGGGACCTTAATGCTAAACCTGTTTGTACTTAACCTATAAAACACTAGTTCCCGTTCACCCCTCAATAGAATAGTAAAATGGTATTGAAATAATTAGTCTTGCTGCTTTAGGTTTGAGGTCAATTTGAAGGGGGCAGTAATTTGAGCATTTTTCTAATTTATGCAGTGACCTTGTTTGGAGAGCTACTTTTGTTTGGGGAATGGTGAGTTCATAAATATAACCTATAGTGGGGTGGGTTTGATTCTTAATTTTTTTTAAACTTAAAAGCAATGGCATCCTTTTAAATATCATTTAGAGTTTCATACAGTTTTACCAGAATTTGGAACTGGCAGAAATAGAGCAAGAAGGAAGGATAAATTCATTTCATTTTCTTTTTCCTTATTTCACTAGTGTAACAAGTTTACCAGTGAGTGGTTGAATTCTACAGATCAGGCTTGACATGGGTTCAATCCCTGGTCTTTGAGTGAACTGATCTCAGTCTAAGTGTGGGTACAATATGCATAGATATATGGTTAGTGTAGGGATTAGCTTGGCTGTGAAACATACCTTGCTGACAGTCTGTTTAAAAAGCTCAGGCATGAGGAATATCTACTTGAGGAAGCTACCAGAGTGCAAACAGCACCTGTGGAAAGGAATCCGTGCAGTGAGATGACACTTTGAGGTTTGGTACCTCAGTCAATTGTAGAACTGATAGATACATGGATGGGAGAGGTCTGGAGGGTTATGGACTAGGTGCAGGTCAATGGGACTAGCAGAATAATATTTCGGCACAGACTAGAAGGGCCGAATGGCCTGTTTTCTGTGCTGTAGTGTTCTATGGTTCTAACTGCTTACGTTGAAGTGTTTGTGCAGTTCCCTTTCTGATGAATCTCTCCCATCTTAGGACAAAACTAGATAATTGTATGCCAGTGTTAAATATTTGCAATTAATTATACACTGCCTTTCGCTATATCTCAGGACTAAGTTTTTGTCAATGCTGGAATATAATACAAAGTTTCTGATATTAATTCCACACTTTGTGTCAGTAGGCTGTTTGTTAATTGTATGCAGGTGCTGGGCATTATCTGGTGATTCATGTGCCCTTATGAAAAGGAACAGACAAACTTTGGTTGCTGGCTGAGGAAGTCTGTAATGTCTATCTCTGTAAATACTTAAAAGTGTGTAAAAGATTGACTTTCTGAAACATAACACTGCTGTCTCTTATTTGTTCAGGAACCTCACCCTAGGGAGAATTCTTGATGCTTTGGATGTTAATAGCATAATGACACTACCTTTATTTACAGGGTTGTCTCTGCTGCTATTGCCATTAAGGTAATTCTGTAAAGTAAATGAGGTATAATGTGGGGTTTTTGTTCCTTGGAAGTCTTAGGAGGCTGCACCTACATGAATACCTGTAATGGCATTTATACTAGGGGTTGGTGTCTTAAGGCAGCAGCCAACATTTATGCTACTAAATTCCATTTCATAATCTGGAACAGACTTGTAAATTATCTGTAAAACGTTTTGGGAGGTCCTGAAGTTGTACAAGATCTGAGATGCTGTTGTTTTTTGGGAACAATTTAAAATTGTACTAATATAAAAGCAGGAGGTAAGTTTTAGAAATGTTGTGAAAGAGGATAAGTATAATGTTTTTAACATGGGAATATGTTGAGCACTTTACTTTGGTGGCCACCATTGACCGGAGATCCAATACCAAATGAGCTGCACCAGTTCAGCCGCCTTTGAACGATGGCAGAGAGCGCTTGACAACAATGACCTCCACATGTCAACAGAAGCCCTAGTATACAGGGCAGTTGTCATTGTATTCCTGTACTGAGACCTGGACTTTGCACCAACAACACATAGGAGTGCGAGAGAAATTTAATCAACAGGGTTCCTGCTCCAGATCCAATGGGAGGACTGTTCAACAGATGCTAGCTTCCTTCTTGAAACCAGGTCCACAAGCATTTGGGCAAAACCACCAAATCAATGTTGACAGACTGGACGTTGTCTGGATGGCTGGAAACCATCTTCCCCTGCTAGGTCCTGTTCTCTCCATTCTCAAATGGCCAATGTTTCAAGAAATGATGAAGAAAACCCTTTGAAGTGCAGTGGCATTGACCTTGATGACTGGGAGGAACTTGCTACCAATTGTTAGAATGGTGACCACTTGTGCACCAAGCTGCATCAGGTTTGAGTCCCAATGCCATAATGATAAGGCAGAGCAGCAGTGGAGAAGGAAAGAAGAAAAGTGACTCTTTAACTTTGGATCCGACTATCTTGTTAGATGCCCTGCCACAAAGATCCGAGTTTGAGAATCAGCTGGTTCAGTCACATGAAAGCCCATGGCAGAAACTCGTGACCCTGAGCAAATATCGTTCTCATTGAGGGACAGCTGACATTTGGTTTTAACTCTGGTCAGGACTACTCGCATTAGTCTAGCTAATAATAAAATGTACCACCAGGGTGTAGAAAGCTCAGTTATAGGTAACAGCTTTGCTTTTAAATTGGAAAAGCTTGTCTTTGGATTGGAGCCTGATAAATCATGAAAAAACGGGAAATGACCAGAATCAGTTTTTTGGTCCTGCCAGGTTAATGGAAGAAATGTTAATGTAAATCCTAAGTAGTTGCTGGTGGTGGGTTAGAGCAGTCTCTTTATATTTGGATTCTAATGATAGACAACTGGCATTGAGAGGGACTCAGTTTATTGTTTGAGTCACGTGGAGTGATGAAATAGCATTTGCTCTTTGAGAGTATGTATTGGGAGTAATACAGAAGGTCTGTCCTGGAGTGTGCCATTCGCATCCTGTGCTTAACTACTTTCATTCTGTTCATTCAGAATTTCATTGACTAGTTGTTTGTAATTTAACTATCTGCACAAAAACTGACTGAGCTCTTAACTGCTGCACTGCCACCACTTGCTGCTATAAAAGTCTTACTTTAAAAAAAAATTAGTTTCAATTCAGGCATTGTTTTTTTTGAGAGAGGAGCTCAAGACTTCTTTACCGAATCATGGAATGCTGCACTAAAGACAATGACTAACTGGCCCATTGTGCCTGTGTCAGCTTTGGCTTTTTAAATTTAAAGCTCGAAAAATTTTCCCTTTCCTGTACTTATCCAGCTTCTTTTGGAAGTTACTGTTGAATCTGCTTCCATCACCATTTTCAGTTGGTGCATTCCAGATTGTAACCCCTCATTGCGTAATCTTTTATCCTTCATGTCACCACCTGGTTATTTTACTAGTCAAACTTTGAAATCTGTGCCTCTGGTTACTGACCTTTTTCTGCCACTTGAAGCAGTTTCTCCTTATTTAATCTATATATGAAATTGTCCTTGCAATGCAATGTTTGTCATCTCATTAGTCTCTTATGTGCAGTTTCTTGGCCAAGGATGCTGGCAATCAACAGTAGGTTTCCACTAAAAGCCACTTTCACGTTTCAACTTTTGACATTAGTATAAGGCATCGTGATTTAGCAGGATGGACATGTTGCTGAATCATAGCACCTGTCTGCTAGCGCATGTGTAACTTGTATTTAAAAACAAAAGCTACTGGAAAAATTTGACAAGTTGGGTAGCATCTGTGGAAGGAGCAAGTTATCATTTCAGGTCGACCTTTAGTCAGTGTCTGAGGTGTCTTGACCAGGTTGTATTTTGACTCGAGTGGAAAAAGCATTTATTACAATGTCTTATCCAGCAGTCTGAATGTTTCAATGTTAATATCTCAGTAACTCTGCCCCAGCCCATCTCATTAATAACTATTGCCTTAGTACAGAAATATTTTGCATCAAGTTTCAAAGTATTCTGTTTCTTTGTAAACAAACAATGATGAATGCTTTCAAAGCATTGTATACAATTTGCTCCTAAAAGTTACCCAGAACTCGGCTTGAATTGACTTAGATGCTTAGCAATTTACAACTTGCATGCAAATGCTCTTGTTTCATTTGGCTTCAGTCACGTCAAAGTTGCAATCTGTGTAGCTTTGCAATCTCCAGTTGTGCACTATGATGCGTGATAAGGGGATTCTTGTTTTTCCAATCTGTAATGCAGATGGTGACTAAGTGTACTTCAGTAGATAGTTCATACAGCTGAATTTGACAACTAGTCACTGAGTTTTGTGAAGTTTTGATTGACTGCCTGTTTTTAGAGGGATCTCTAGATAGTTGGATCTAATTATGTTATCAGTGGAAAGTAGTACTCAAGTGTATAGGTACGGTTACTGACTAGCCAAATGAGACTAAGGTAGTTTTGAGGATCTGGGCAATGCAAAAATAACATTGGCATTTGGATCAATGCAGTAAATTGAAGCAGCAGACTCTTCAGAAGCTGGTGCTATGGGTTGTGGGTCAGTTTATTTTCTGTGCTGAATGAAATGATGGAAAACTGACTTGTAAAAATTCTAATCATGCAGTAGCTAATTCTAGAGTTAAAGATAGTGTTTGGGATTGATTTTTTTGTTTTCATTACTAACTGCTGCAGGACTTGTCTGGATTGAGAAGGATTCTGAGCTTTGCGGCGAGTTGCTTCCTGACTTAACCCTAGGCTGCTGGAAGGGTGAAGATTTTTCTCATTGTTCAGAATTAATTTTCTCTTCTCCATGCCATAAACTTCAATACTTTGAAAGTACTGATGCGACAGGTGGAAATGAATAAGCTTGTGTATTGATGTCACAAAATGTTTTCATTGTTTCTGCCTGTTTTTGTACATAAACCATCTATATAAAGGGATTTTAAGCCAATCTCCAAAAAAACTCTTGCCAAGAAGATTGTAAATATTTTGCAACTTGTCACTTGTCATTTGGTTGCCATGTGAGTTCTCTCACTTCCTCCTGAGGAAATGAATTACAGCCAACAAGAGTATGGGATTTAAGTGTTGACAAGACCATTTTATTGTCCATCCGTAATTACCCATTGAGAAGGTGAGCTGACTTTAGTCCATGTGGGCTGGGTACATTCAATTCTGTTGGGTGGGGGGGGCTCCAGCATTTTGATCCAGTGACAGTGAAGGTGATATTCCCATGTGCCTGCTGTCCATTCTCTTCTGGGTGGTAGAAGTTGTGAGTTTGGAAGGAGTGTTGAAGGAGCCTTGACGAGTTGCTGCAGTGCATCTTGTAGATGGTACACGGCTGCCACTGTGTGCCAGTGATGGAGCGATTGAGTACTTAAGGTGGTGAATGGGTTGCTGATCAAGCGGGCTATGGGGAGTGAAACAGTTAACGTTTTGAGTCTGTATGACTCTTCAGAGCTAAAGAGAAATAGAAATGGGATGGATTTTATACTGTTTAAGAGGTGGTGGGGCAAGATAGAATGCAGGGATATAGAAACCAGTGACAGGTGGCCCTGAGGAGGGAGGGGGTTGGAGAAAAAGTCAAAAAGTTAAAAATCAAAATTTTTTAAAAAAAAAATAACAATTGCATTAAAAAAGGAGTAAAGATGGAGGAGATGGACATGCCCTTCAGACCATGAGCTATGTCCCTGGTTTCTATGTTGTGCTTTCAGAGCATTGATGCTTGTTCTGCCAATAACACGTTCTGCTGTTACCTTTATGCCACTACCAGCACCTTCTTTAGTCTTTACCACTGCCGTTAACACTCCCTTTGTCTTGTGTCCATGACACCTTGGTCAATCTCTCCTTAGCTCACAACTATCCCTGCTTTCTATCTTGCTCCAGCCCCTATTAAACAGGATAAAATCCATCACATTTCTACTTTTCTTTATCTCAGAAGAAGGGTCATACGGACTCAACATTAACTCTGTTTCTCTCTCCACAGATGCTGCCAGACATGAGTTTTTCAGCATTTTTTGTTTTTATTTCAGATTTGCAACATTTGCAGCATTTTGCTTTTAGCTTTGTCGAGCTTGTTGAGTGTTGGAGCTACACTTACCTAGGCAACTAGAAAGTATTCCATTACACTCCTCTTGTGCATTCAGCAAGCTTTGGGGGAGTCAGGAATGACTTACTTTCTGTAGAATTCCCTTGGAGCCTCTGACTTGTTCTTCCAGTCAAGTATTTATGTGGCTGGTCCAGTTCAGTTTCTGGTCAATGGTTCCCCCCTGTATGTTGGAGGATTCAGCAATGGTAATGTTGTTAAACATTAAGGGGAAATGGTTAGATTCTCTCTTGTTGCGATGGTCATCGCCTAGCACTTGTGTGGCACAAATGTTAGGCTTACTTACCCCTGAATTATATAACTAAAGGATACATAGATTGCTACTGTGCCCCCTCAAAGTACTAAATTATACTCTTGCACAAAAAAACTTCAATTTTGTTCAATTTTAACTTGATAGCTCCAGAAATTGCTGCATGAAACCTTACTTCTCAGCTATAGGTTTTTGCATTTGAAAGGAAAAATAACTATCTTTCAACTTATCTTTAATTCCAAAGACTTATTTTTTACTTGGTCCAGTATAAATTAAATTGCAAATTTACAGGGTGTGGACCTGACTGTGGGTCATTAAAATTGCATAGGATATACAGCATAAAATTGCATTGGGCACACAGCACAGAAACAGGCTTCCATCTGAGGTTAATGCCCCCTATGAGTGTCTTACTATTCCTAACCTGATTTGTTTCATTTGGGGCAAAGAAGCCTTGCGCACTGCTGTGCACCAGACTAATGCATGTTTGTGATTATTGCACAAATAGTGCAGCTTGGTTTTTCAGAGTCATCTTAGCTTGTGGGCTTAGGTGCTCACTAACTAAAATCAGAAGTACATCAAGCCATCACTGTCTGCACCATGGAACATCATGCCCAATTAAGCTTTAAATGCTTGGCAAAAGATGTAAATTTTGGAGCTGATACTCCTGCACACAGTCACTACAATTTTAGGATGCACTGAATTACATCACTGGTGGGAAGCTGCCCTGTCAGTTGGAAATTACCTAACTTGTTTAAAGAAAATTCTGGGGCAATTGACACCAGCTAATTTTGAGGGGATCTGACTGAATTCGGTCGAGAATTAATTTTTGCCATATGCAAAGGCATTGCATTTTGCAGTGCTTTCTGGGTTTGAGGCAGAGAATATTTTAAACTTGAGAATGTTTTACTAGATTTGCCTCATACCTGAAAACAAGTGTAATCAATGTATCAAAATTGGTGCCGTGTACATAGCCCTGAATTTAACATCTTAACTAAAATTAAAGTTGTGCATTACTACATCCGTTTACAATTTTATCAGAGTGAAACTGCAGTTCCGGCATTGCCGGTTCTGCAAGGTTATTTGACATAGCCATGCTTTCTTTGTGTCACTTTGCTTTTACTGTGTTGTAAATAACAGTGTTGTCTAAAATACTTGATGAGCCCTTTTTTTAATATAGTAAAGGTCTGATTATTCACAGGAAACAAAAATAACAAAGTAAAGTTCACTCTTCATTCCAGCAGTGGTACAAATTGTGCTACCGTGGAGCCATTCAACCTACCAATAAATGTTACCCAGCTGGATTGGTTGAGAAGGAAATTTGGGGAGGGACAGAGTGTATTGTGAGACAACAATGGATTTGCAGTTGGCATGTGTCATTGAATTAGCTAGCACAAGGCAGTAGGACTGTAGTAAATTAATAATAGGTGATGGACGGACTGTAGGTTGGCACCTCATGTCTGTGTCACAGCACACTCACTTTTTAAAATTGTGGTATGCAGGATTTTAACACTTCAATTCCTTGCCATGGCTAAACAATTTGGGCTGTTTAATGTGGGTTAATTTACTTTTTGAGTTTAAGGATCAGTATCCATCTTGTTCAGACATTTTGACTTGCTCACGCAGGTTCAGTTAAACTGCTCTGCATTACTGTCTGTTTTTGCATACTGTCCTGATCCTTTTATTTGGACAATAAAAAGCCTGGCCTCTTCTGTATGTGTGCAATTCTTGAGTCTTTTCTGATTGAACTTCAGCAAAATTACATGGTGCTGCTGTATAGGAGAGGAATTAATAACACATCAACAGCAGTAACGATTTACAAAGCATCTTTTCAAGCTAGAAAATATTCCCATGCATTCTGTGAAGAAAAAAAGATTTAACAGGATAGTGAGCCACAGTATAGTACTTGAGATTTATCAAAGCTTGAGGGAAAAGATTGGAGTGTTTTAAAGTTGGGGACTGATTTAGACACAGAATTTCATGCAATAAAGTTTAAGATGGATTAAAGTTGATCACCAATGAAAAGATGATGTATATAAAGCTAGAGCCAGTGGACCAAAGGGTATGGGAGAGTATCTAACAGTGGAGTAGGTTGCAAGGGATTGAGACCACTGGGGCATTTGAAGATAAAGATTTTAATAATGTTTGGATACAAAATCAATACAGGTCAGTGAAGTTGGAAACGACTTGCTGAAGACAGTATTTTGAAGTTAGTGGGAGGTTTGGAAGGAGGTAATTGTAACAATCCAGTCTGGAGGGGATAAGGGTTTTGGCAAAGTATTGGATGTGTTAAAAAGAAGGAATTAACAGACTTTTATTTATGTAGTGCTTTTCATGTCCTTTTGCACTGAAGTGATTTACAGCCAATTAATTAGTTTTGAAATGTAGCCACTATTGGTTGGCAACTAAATGTGCTGTGCACAACTTGCAGTAACATCTCTCAAACAATGCCCAGTCAATTTTGTTTCTGATGTTAGTTGGAGAATAAATGCTACTCAGGAAGTGGGTGAATTTCTCCCCCCCCTCTGAGTAATGCTATTGGATCTCCTGCCACCTGAGAGAGCTTGCATGGTTTAGTGCCTCATCCAAAAAACGACATCTGTGACAATGTGAAAATCCTTCAATGCCAGCTGAAGAGTCGGTCCAGATTATTGTGCCCAAATTCTGAATTGGGCTTGAATCACCAGTTTTCTGACTCTGGCATGTTTTACCAAGAGTGGCTGACACCACAAATTGGTGACTGATGGGTTTGAAGTTCAATTCAAAGTCGAACAACACACTGAGGTTTTGTATCATCTGGTTTGGACAAAGTTTATGGCTGGAGGTGGTTGTGGTGTGTGTGTGTAAGGTGGTAGGGTTTACAGCAGGACCCAGAAATGATAGCCTTAGTACCTTTTTCTCTTTTGAAGGGCATGTTGACTCATCCCTACGACTGTACTCATTTGGATGTGATTCAGACAGGTCATAGTAATGATGGAAGAAAGATGATTGGGCTGAGGGCTCATTGTAAGCAGTTAATATTGAGTATTTATAACTGCTGACAAATACTGCTGCAATGGGTAAATGCTTTGTCCACTGTGGTACCGCAGTACAAAGATGGATCTTGCCTTCAAAAATGGTTGCTGCTGAGGTTGTGTTTTGTTTTGGATTATGTTACCATTGACATGTACTGGTTTGGGGCAGTGGATATGCACCTGGTTGTTGGCTCAGCTCACTGGCTCTTGCTGTAAATGTAGTTATTGGATGAGGGCAGGCATGGGCTTTGGCAGTGATGCTTTTCAAATCTTGCCTATTGGCGCTCCCAGTCTAAGGTGCCAGTGTCTCAGGTGCCATATCTGAACAAGAGTTGGCACTTTCAGGAGAGGTTGGAGAACTTACGAGCAAAGAATTAAATGCATTTTAACCCATTATGATCCACGTGGCACAGTTTTCTCATCTGACCAGACTTCTAGACTTGTTAACTGTTCCTTTTGTGCTAATTCACATTTGACACGAATCCTTTACTTGCTGTTTCACCTTTCCAATTTTTTTGAATTGTAAAGGGAATCACCTGCATTCCTTTTTGGTTCTGATGAGGATTTTCTACCTTTTAAAAGCCAGTGAACCTGCTTAGTATTTCCTGCTTTGACAGTTTCTACAAAGAAATCAACATAGTGATTACATGAACAGTGCCATTTTTTCAGGTTTCCCTGCATAAAAGTCTTCGAATGTGTTCCTTCGCAAATCCCTACCCATCTTTCTCAAATTTCTTAAGTTTCCTCCCCGCCATGGTACCTAGGTTGACAGTAACTAAGGTCCACTGATGTTCACTGAGCCTGCATTATCCCACCGCCTCACTGCAGCTTTTAACATGGCCAGCCACACTATCCTCCTTCTATCCAGTGGCTTCCAACCTCCTAATTTCTCCATTTGAAGATACTCATTCACCTGTTTAAATCACTCTATGGTCCCAATGCTCTCCATCTCTCTCTCTCTCTCTCTCTGTAACTGCTAAGTCATGACTGTTTGTACAGCTACTTTGACCACTGGTTGTGCTTTAACTGCCTCGGCCCCATGCACTGGAATTTCCTGTCTGTGAGGGCCCTCCCCAGTATAGCCTCTTTATCTATCTACCCCCCCCCCGCCCCCCCCACCGACCAATCTCTTCCTGACTGCATATGTTGCATTTATAGTCTCTGTACATGGGTCATGAAACGGAAATTATACTTTTGAAAACAGCTAGGTTTCGCAAATAACAATGAGATGAAAGGCCAGTTCACCTGTTGAGGTGTAATATATCCATGACAGGTGTAGTTTTGAAGTGGCTACCTGTGGAAGTTATCAACTCAAATTAGTTAGTTATCTTCATTAACTTCATTATTAAGTAAATCTGTAGTTACAAATCTCATTAGGCATTGGCAAACTTTCCTATTTTGTATAAGGGTGCAAGAGTGCCAAATCCATTTGAATACTTTTACTGAACCCTTTTCTGAAATTTGACAGAACAATTCTGCATCTATGAGCTAGGGACTTCAGTGTTGCTGGAGACTGATTTAGCTGACTTTAATACCAGTGGAATATCAGAAAACAGGAATTTAAGCCAGAGCCTGTCGTCTTTCATTTCTCGGCTGAGGATTTTGGTGCTCTTCTGGGGTGTGGTTTCACTGGTGCTGCCTGGACATTGATACTTTGCTATTCTTGTGTGTCTTTGGTTATTAATGCCAGCAAGGAGTTTAATTTCACATCTGAGCCTGTTCCAATCTTGCACACCTATCTTGCATGAATTCTCCCAGGGGTTTGCTGAGGCAGTGCCCCTATTGCTCCATGACTGAAACCTGTTAACTCACCATAGTTTAAGGATAAAACCTGAACATTCTGGCCTGTATAAGCTTCCTATATATTAGGAACTATACTCAATAGATTTAATACACAATGTGTCCAGTATGTTTTTAATTTCTCAACCAAGTTGCTCCTCCTACTACCTATAGAAATGTGAGCTAGGAAGTTCAACTGAACCTGCCTGTATAAATGTAAGTTAAATACATCCTCTAGTCAGTGGTGTAGTCTAATTTTGGCATCCCCCTGCTTCTTGGTCTGTACTGTAAAGGAGTTTCTATGCTCCAACCATCATCTTCTGAAATAGTTGTTTTGCTACTTAGCTAATAAGTAATCAAATTGTATGTCTATTTGTATTTTAAAAGCTGGATGGTTGCATCATTTCTTAGCACCACAGTTGCGGCCAGGGTTACGAAATGGACCTGCCATATTTAGAGTTGAAACTTTTTGCTTGAGACTGAAGACAAATTTAAACAAAAACGTTATGCCAGAAATAGCCAAGTGAAAAGAACAATAACTCTAATATTTGGATAAGTGGGGTTACAGGTTACTGTACTCCATGGATAGATTTTAATCGTTCTTTTACTAAAGGGAAATCCTTTTTTGACCTTTATTAGAATTTTTTGAAGATTTAATTAGTAGGGTTGACAAAGGAGAACCAGTAGATGTAGCATACTTGGACTACCAAAGGGCTTTTGACAAGGTATCACACAAGGTTAATGAGCAAGATAAGGACTCATGTAGTTGGAAGTAATATTTTAGCACGGATAAAGGATTACTTAACAAATAGAAAGCAGAGTGTGGGCATAAACAGGGCCTTTTCAAGCTAGCAGGCAGTGAATAGTGGAGTGCAAGGAACAGTGCTGGGGCCCCAGCTATTTATAATCTACATTATTCTGTCTTTTCATCCAAGCCATTTATGTATCAGGAAGTTTGATACCAAGCTAGGTGGGAAGGTAAGATTGTGTAGTGAGGACACAGGCTGCAAAAAAGATATAGATAGGTTAGGTGAGTGGGCAAAGAGATGGAGTATAATGTAGGGAAATGTGAAGTTATTCACTTTGGTCATAAGAACAGAAAAGCAGAATATGTTTTAAAAGGTGTGAAACTTGTAAGTGTTCATGTTCAAAGAGACTTGGGTGTGATCGTGCAAGGAACGCAGAAAGTTAGCATGCAGGTGCAGCAAGCAGTTATGGCAAGTGGCATGTTTTTAATTTGTTCATCGGTTGTGGGCGTTGCTGGCTAGGCCAGCATTTATTGCCCATCCCTAATTGCCCTTGTTCAGAGGGCATTTAACACATTGCAGTGGGTCTGTAGTTACATGTAGGCCAGACAGGTAAGGATGGCAGGTTTTCTTCTCTGAAGGACATTAGTGAACCAGATGGGTTTTTACAAGCTTCATGGTCCCATTACTGAGGCTTTCAATTCCAGATTTTTATTGAATTTAAATTGAATTGGGATTTGAACCCGGGTGCTTGGAGCATCACCCTGAGCCCTTGGGATACTAGTCCAATGACAATACCACTATGCTATTACCTCCCCATAATGTTGGCCATTATTTCAAGGGGATTGGAATACAAAAATAAAGAAGTCTTGTTAATTGTATAGGGTTTTGGTGAGACCGCATCTGGAATACTCTGTGCAGTTTTGGTCTTCACATTTAAGAAAGGATATACTTGCATTGCTGTACTGCCTCCAAAGGGTCACTTGGTTGGTCCCTGGGATGAGGGGCTGGGTAAATTGGGTTTATATTCTTGAGTTCAGAAGAATGAGAGGCAATCTCATTGTAACCTACAAAATTCTTAAAAGGGTTTGATTGTGTCTGCTGGCCAGGGAGTCTAAAACACGGGGGCACAGTCTCAGGATAAGGGGCCGATCATTTAGGACTGAGATTAGAAATTACAGGGTTGTGAATCTTTGGAATCCTCCTATCCCAGAAGTTTGTGGGTGCTCTATTGTTGAATACCTATTAAGGCTGGGATAAACGGACATTTTTGGGGTCTTGGGGAATTGAGGGATACGGGGAGCAGATGGGAAAATGGAATTGAAACCCAAGATCAGCCATGATAATGAGTGATGGAGCAGACTCGAGGGACTAGACAGTACAGTACTTTATTTCGGCACTATCTCACTTGTGCATTCTTTCCCTCAAATTCAAACAGGTTGTAAATTCCAATTATTAAAATGTTCAATTGGTTCTGATGGATGGGAGCCTGAAATATTAGCTGTCTTTCATCCATAGATGCTAACTGATCTGCGTGTTTCTAGCATTTTCTGTTTTTGTTTCAGACTTGTCGTGTTTCCTGTTATTTGTAGTTGCCTTTTGGATGTTAAACTGAGGCCCCATCTGCCCTGTTGGGTGGATATAAAAGATCTCATAGCATTATTTCAAAGAAGAGCTTATTCCTGGTGTCCTGGCCAATATTTATCCTTCAATCAACATCACAAAGCAGATTATCTGTCATTATCTCTCTGGTTTTTGGGAGATGGCTATGGAGAAATTGGCTGCTGTGTTTCCTATATTGCAAATGTGCCTACAGAAGTATTTCATTGGCCATAAAGCATTTTGGGAAGCCCTGTGGTCATGAAAGGATAAGTTTTCTTTCCAAATTGCACTGTTCAAACAGGCAAAATATAAGCTGAGTGGTGAATTTGGTAATCGGAGGGAAGTTCACCAAGATTTAGTAGCCTAGTTAACTTTCTGTACCAACGTCTGATGCTAAATGTATACTTTTTTAAATTGCCGCAGGAAAACTTTTAAAGTGAATGATATGCTGGCCAAAGTAGAGAAGATGAGGGGAGAGCAGGAATCTCCCAGGTAAGTTGGTTTCATAATGAGTGAAAATATTGTGCATATTGATATGTAATGTTGCTTGATTCTTAATATTAATTCAGTGTAACCTTTCCACATTTAGTCTCCAGTTTTTTGGTCTATATAGTGTTTTCCACTATCCATCTGCAGAGGTTGTAATCAAAACTGGTCGCTGTTGGGGAAGAGAGCCTAGAGAAGGAACCATTCAACTGTTGATATGCCAAATCTGTTAAATGGTAAAATGTGCTTAATTGGCTGGCAAACCTAGATATGTTGAAGTTAATTAACAGCCAGTGGGAACAGTGTATAGGCTGGAACTCTTGGGAATTGGGGAATATTTTTCCTTTGTTATACATAATACACTACACTTTTCCCTTACTTCACATGTAATATTTTGTAGTCATCAGTTGCCAGTTTTATTTCTGAAATCCTAATTTAAACTGTGGGTCTCAAACACATCTGACCCCATTTATTTTTGAGTTCAAAATGTTTTTATGCTAGGAATTACATTGTATTTTAACAGTAAAAAGTGTTGCTTCATGATGAGGAACTCCTCCAGGGTATAATCAAATTATGAATTACCCCCACTAATTGAAAATATCTTTGGGATTTTTTTTAAAAAGCTTGACACTTTTATTTTTCTGCCAATATTTCTAATTTTGTTGCCATATTGGGTGTAACAGTGCCAACTGAAACATTTTTACTTCACAAGGTAATTGTGTATTTAAAAAAAAATAGAATATCAGCGCCTGAAAATTCCCTTCCTCTCTAGTAATTAGCAATTAATTAGCCTTGTCACCCATCACCCATTGAAAATAGAACATTCTTCCTCATGTTGTTGACAGTTTGAAAAAACATAACTGCTGGTTCTGAGGTTGCGTAATAATGGATCAGTGATAAAAGTTATATTGTCGTATGACAATAGGCCGAAAGCTAGACACTTTGCTGGACCCTGAGCAATCTCCCCAGACAAAATTGAACATGTCCATAATGCACAAGAACAGATATAGTTATGATGTCCTCCACACTTGACTGTCAATGCTTTTTGTCAAAGCTGATGTGTGAGTGGTAGTCACTTGTAAAAGATGCCAGAGAACAACTGATACCTGTGGAACTTTACCCCTATGATGAGTCAATGCTTTTGGGTGAGTAGAGAAAGCTAGTAGTAGAGAATTACATTTTCTACATGCATTGAGCCCTTGCTGAAACTCATTTTCCTGACCTGAACTAATCAATGTGGAGCTTGGAAGTATTGTTTTAAGTCCTAATCATACACCAGAAACCTGCTGCTTTTCATTGGTTGCTTTTGATTTGTAATGTGAAAGTATGATCAAATGCTGATTTTGTTTTTAATAATCAAAAGTGGGTCAAGAACAAATCCAGTTTCCCTTGTTAATTTTACAGTTTTCATTACAGTAAACTATACTGTATTGAAGCTAATTTTGCTCAAACTAATGATTATGGATGCAGGGATGGGAAAGGAAGTCAGGATGGAGAGCTGTTCTGACACAATGTATTTGTAGAAAGCAAGGAAGGTCAAGAATGGACATGTGAATAATGTGTACTTTTTTTTGATCAGGACTTGCTAACTATAAAATCTAATGTAGAATTGGCTTATTCAGTATTAGAACTTGGAAAAAGACTGCAGCTTAACTAGTTGCTCTCTGAATAAACAATAGTATAGTAAATTCTCTTTAACCCTGAATTTACTTCTTTTGTTTAAAAACCAGAAGGCCAAAACTAATCCCTCCAGTACCTTAACTTTCCTACCTTGGCATCTAGTCAGTGTGGCTGACCTCATTGTTCTAGGCCAGTCTGTTCCTTTGTGATGTATAAATTGGGTAGATGGAGACTATTGAACTTACCAGGAATTTATTTGGAGTTCTTATTAGACTATTAAGTGTAACTATTTTTCATACTTGCCAAGTATATTTGTTATAATTTAATTTGTAGAGTGGGAGCAGAACCTGTCAGTATCAAGTTAAGAGTTGCAAAGCCAGCCGTTGATGGTGCTATTACAAAGGTTAATCGCCATGCAAGGTGGATTGCACTGACTGGATGTGTTAGGTAATGCATTGCTGTTTGTGTACAAACATTTCTGAGCTACAGGGAATTAATTTTTTTCAATTTTTCCCCAGTTTGACAGCTCATCTGCAACTTACATTTACTGGTTTCTTCCATAAAAATGGTATGTATGTTGGTTATACTGTTGGTTATACTGTTGGGTACAGGAAAGTTGCTGTTAAGTGCTATTGCCCACGATAATAATGATTTACAATCCCCCAATTCCACCTACTGTGTCTTTGTATAATGTCTCATCATCTGTAAATCTGTTTTGTGGAAGCAGTAATGGGATGGAGGAGGAGAGCTGGTTCACAGTTGGAACAAAGATAATCTTTTGATCAGTATTTTCATGCTAAAGTTAATGTTTATCCAACTTTAGTGTATGACAAATGAAAATATGATGCATAGCTGTAAGGGTGTCATGGCATTAAGCAGAACACACCCACTATTTGAATGTCATCTGGTTAGCTCACTGACAGTACATGAATCTCTTGATCTCGTCATGATTGGTAATCTTGGAGCATGGACTTGCCACGTGGCTGGAGTTCAGGATTTTAATCACTGAGCAAGCCTGTTGTGTAGAGTCTGGAAGTAGCCTTTCTACAGTACCATTTTGTGCCAGTTTTGGTGATTTTTATTTTCTTAAATAACAGTCTTTCAGTGTGCCAGTGTTCATGTATTCTTTTAGGGAAGTTGGTGAACAATTCTTAATTAAAAGACAGGTTAATTAAGTTTACACAACTGTTTGGTCAAGGCAGTGAGTGGCTGAGCCATGCAGACCGTGAGGGTCAGAGGTTTGTGATAAGTTCAGCCAGATCCTGAGTAGTGTTGGTCTTGGTGCTCCTGGAATTTTTTTTAAGACCTGGTTACAGTTCTTGATCACTATCCCATAATCCCGGAAAGTGAATGTTGTATGAGGATAAGAGCGCAGGGTCAGGCTCACCTATGCACAGTTGAATATGCAGGCGTTTGTAGCTGGAAGGTGGCCGTTTGGGCCAAGTGCCTGGTATCTGTATCATGGACATCTGCAGGAAATGCAGGAAAATGATGGCAAAAGAATAGAGTGGTCGAAACCAAAGAGTAGAATGAATAACAAAGTGAACAACCAAAGGTAGTGTTAGTTAGCCAAAGGAAGTTTTCTAGTTGGTATTTAATGTTGAAACGGATAATTTCCCCCATGCGGTCAGCGAGCAAATGCACTGTGTATGTGGGTTGGGAAATTAGTTAACATTCCTCCTGAAAATAGAGTTGGAACCTCTACCATCACTATCCATAGCTCCAGACTACAATCCACATGTAAAAAGTGCATGTTGCCACAGCAATTCTGACTGAGCGATAATACACAAACACCGCCACCTTCTGATAGCTATTCAACTACCTCTGCAGAATGTAAGGATGTTGGATGCGGACAGAATTGGACTGTAATTAGTGTTAGGGTTCTTTTACCCTTTTTACTCACTGCTCTTTTTGATGTCTGTGCTTCCACCCTTGCTCTTTGTTTTGTAGAGTGTATTCACTTGCCCTGATATCTAGGTAATGTGTGTAGCATGTGCAGGATAACCAAAATGAAATGGGTCAGTATCTGTAAAGAGCGAAGGTGGGTTCTGACATTGTGTGTGTAGCGCCACTTGGAACAAAAGATGTCAGATATTTTTTATATGGTTGGAGGATGATAATTCGTTAAATCATAAAGCTTTAATAAACCATTGCATTATGTGATGATTTTTACATCCAAAGATATATAAAGGACACAGTGGATCGGGGAAGTGAGAAGGCAAGAGGTTCACACAAAAGCATGAGAAAATAAGGATTTTTAGCATCACTAGTTTCTCATTTCTCTTTTTAAAAAAAAAACCTTAAAATGGAGACAGGCAGAAGTAATTATCAGTCTGCAGGATTTTTCAGTCTAAGGCTTGATGTGACCAAACTTTTTTATTTGGAATTCATTTCACATTTTGAGCCTAGTAAATAGACAAATGAATAATAGCTGAAATATATTTAGTCATTATGTTGCTATCGTCTCATCAATGTTGTACAACTCTAGTGAACAATTTTTTTGATTGTATGACCCTTTTTGCCTACAATGGAACATGGGAACAGAAGTAGATCATTTAGCCCCTTGAGCCTGTTCTGCTATACAGTGAGATTGTGGCTGACCTGCGACCTAACTCCATTTACCTGCCTTTGCCACATGTCTCTCTTACCCTTGGTTAACAATCCATCTATCCCTATCTTAAAATTAGCATCGGATCTAGCATCAGTCGTTGTTTGCAGAAGAAAGTTACAAACTTCTACCATCCTTTGTATGCAGAAATTATTTTTGAATTTCACTCAAACACTTGGTTTTAATTTTTAGACTATACCTCCTAGCCCTAGACTTCCCAACCAGTGGGTGTAGTTTCTTTCCATCTGCCATATCCGTTCTCCTTAAATCACCTCTTAACCTTCTAAATTCCAGTAGTTTCTGTAACCTCCTGGTAATTTTGGCATTCAAGTAAATCTATGCAACTCTTCCCCCAAGGCCAATATATCTCGTGCCCAGAACTGCTCTCAGTACTCCAGGTATGTTCTAACCAGAACTTTATATATAGCTGAAGCATGACTTCTACCTCCTAATGTAGTCCTCTAGATATAAAGGCCAGCATTGCATTAACCTTTTTTGTTTTGTTTTTTCTGTACATGTTCTTGGTACTTTGGTGCATCTACTTGGACTTGTACAGGTTCTAGCTTTTCACCATTTAGAAAGTACCTTGTTCTATCCATTTTAAGTGGATGCATAATTTATTCTCTTCAGAGATTGCATTAGTTATCTTTTAAAATTGAAGATCAAATTCATGGATTTTAAGAGACGGGGTGTTAAGTCCCTCTTAAGCAATAACCAGCCAAGCAGAATTTCAAATTATCTGTTAAACTGAAAAAGCTGTCAGTTGGGCACCTATTTGAACAAATTATTTGTATTTAGAACACTGGTATCTTCTCAGGCAAACAGACCTGTGATCAACTGAACAACAGTTAATGGCATTGTACTGAGTTAAACCAGGTGTGATTTCTGAGTTAAATCCAGCTTTATTTACAATCTAAGAAACTGATAACAGACAAGAATGGATCATACTTGTCACATCAGTTCGTTCTCTTTTTGTCCCCCCGCACCCCTTCACATTCACTAATTGAGTTTTAGTTTCCTCGATGTTACGCTTCTGCAGAACAAAGCTGCATCATTAATTCCTGAGGCAATAGTGTGTCAGCATTCTTGTTTTGAGAACCACGGCAATGTTGGATGACCTTGTATCTTTGCAGGGTGATGATCCATCGTGATAAAATGTACATTTTTGTCACAAGTTTCTAGTAAACACAGATTCTGATCTCACATCCAGGGAATCCAAGCACGCAGGAGCTGGTGGTGTGTCTGAGTTGATCCCTGCCAAGAGGCTAAGAAACTTGAGAGCATTGAAGAAATATTAATCAGACTTCCCTGGATAAGTTTAGTTATAACTTCCGCAGCACCCAGTTAAGCTCATACGAATTAGGAGCAGGAGTAAGTTCTTATTTGGTTGTTGAGTGGTCTTTTCTCAGGCCAATCACTTTATGACCTTTAACGACTGGTGCTTGCTCCCCATGATCATTTAACCAGCTCAGCAGAGCAGTGATGTATTGTTTACTATGAAAATTCAAATCATCATTAATCTGGTACACATTCTGTGTGCAACCTCTTTCAGCCTTATCAAAGTACATCAGGCATTAGTAAACAGGTTGGGGTTTACTTCCTGTCTGGAGAGTTAATCATGCGACTGTATTGCTGCAGTTGAGAAGTCAACTGTTTTTGTGCTGGGCTGGGCCACTTGCATGATGACATACCCCATTTGCCTGATCAGGTGCTGTTCCGATGTGACCTGAGCTTACTCATTTACTGGTTATTCCTTCCTTCACCCAATTGTCATTATTCAGGTCTGAGACTGGATAGAATGCTGCCACAGGTTAAACACTCGGGTGCCTTAACCAAGCCTAAGCTTTCCTTGATCTCCATTAATTTCCAACAGGAGCTTAACCAGACCTGTTACAAATACTGGGCAAATTCTTAATGCCCCTACAGTTACTTTGCCATAATTAAGCTAATTAAGTACAGACCTGCAATTGTACTCTATGTCCTTACTGAACCCTGGCTCAAATGCTCACTGGAAAAGCACTTGACCAATTCTCCTCTAAAGTGTTGTGCTAAATAGAAATTAGTTCTCAATAGCATTATTAAATGTGGCCTTCATTTCCTTGCTTCTGATGGGCATGCTGTCTGCTTTCCTCACACTCCACTCTGAATAAATCCATTCTTTATCTCTGCTGGTTTAAATCCATTGCAGCAATTGCAAAGGTCTGGAAATGTAATCTAAAGTATAATAAACCACACTCGAACCTTTCCAGCTTTAAGAAAGAATTCAGTATGTAATGTAGTGTCATTGTTTTGTAGCTCAGCATTAAATGGGACAGACGTGCTCGAAATTTGCCACTGAGTAGTCAGCATGTTACAGTCTAAAATAGTTTCTGGCCTCCCATCCTCTGGATAAAGGGATATACGAAGGATCTGTTACTTTGCCAATATCCCTCTTCAGTTTAGCTAGGAGTTACAAGAGGTTGACCAAGGTGACTAGCCCTGAATTTTTGTGTGGAAGCACCAGCCTTCCACTTGGTACCCTCTGACAGCTTGGCAGAGATTGAATTTGCTGTGGAATGGCAGGTATAACCTTGTGTCCTGACCTGTGGCACAACATAAAACATTAATGTATTAATTCAACTTGACTGGTATGTTTAACTAGCTTAAACTACTTTTAGTCATTTTTTCTGAGAATAGTACCATATTTAGATGAAATTGAGTTTTCAGTTCAAATTGCAACTTAATGAATTGGAACTTTTAACTCTTAACTGTTTGAATCTATTTGTAGAAAAGCCATCTCAAAACTCAGAGAACGAACAAAACTCTGTATCCCTGGAGGTGCTACTTGTTAAAGTCTGTCACAAAAAACGTAAGGTAGAGTATACAAATATTTAATTACCTTAACCTGCAATGTCAGCTGGGATGCTTGTTTCATTGTATATTGGTTAGTGAAAACTGGGACAGCCTTACATGCTTTTAATCTCCAATAATCCTGCTGAGGTACTCAGTAAGTTTACTTGAGGATAAATAACATGAATGTAATGTTTTGCTTGATTTGACTTTCTGATGGGTTAGGGAGGAAGTTTCCTCTCTGGATTAAATGAGTTGGATAAAGTCCATAAGAAAATGGATTGTACTGGAATATCTTTGACTTAATTGGCCTTTACATTCTCTGCTTGAGTTTTTATATCTGGCAACCATATCCATCCTTTTCAAGACCCTGTCTGGCTATCTAATTTAGATTTTAATAGCCCATAAGAATCATGTGTCCATATTGCAACTAAAGCTTGTGACTTAGTAAGTGAAATCTTTGCAACCTTTACCTATAATATGTTGGAAAAAGTACCTCTTTTTACAGTCTCTCTTATTTTATCCATGAAGCTTAGACAAAGTTGGTTTAGTTCATGGGGCTTTAATAGTTCCAGGGTATTTGTTTGAATTGACTTGAGATAATCGTGTAGTTGAAACTTGACTGCTTTCTTCTGTTTGAGATGAACCATTTGTTCATCCTAATGACAAAGCTGTTTCGCTAACATTATTTCTCACTTGCTTTTTTTTTTGCTGAATGCACTGATTCTTACTGTGATACCACTTAATGGGTGCCAGTATCTCTCTGGTACTTGTTCATGTATGAACTTAGAATATTATTGAAGCCGAGCCCAAAGCAGCCTTCACCCATTGTCACTACAAATGTATTTTTCAATGGGGGTTGCTGAAGTGAGGAAACAAGAAAACTGGATGATTTTCCCCCTTTCGTATTGAAGAACGTGTTGATTGTGCTACTTTCCACTCTGTTTTCTATTATTTGCTTGTGGGATATGGACAACATTGCCAAGGCCATTGTTTATTGGCCAACCCCGAATCCCCTTGAAGATAGTAGTTAGCCACCTTGAATACAGCTAAGTGGCTTGCCTAGGCTCTTTTGCAGATAGCTAAGAGACAACCATATTGCTGAGTCTGGAGTCACATGTAGGCATGGGGGAAAAACAGGGGCGTGGGACTAATTGGATGGCTCCAAACTGAGTGCTGAATACAGAGTAAGATGTCTGTGGAATTCCTGTACTACCTGCCTGGTCCTCTTTGTTTGTCCGAAGGTCACCCATTCCTTTTCTGCGCACGCTCTTAAGCTGTGGGGTGACCACCTCCTGAAATGGGGCGTCCATGTAGTTCTTAGCCTCGCAGATACACTGTGATGCCGTAAGCTGCTGCTTAAGCTCCAAAACCCAGAGCTCAAGCTCATCCAGCTGATCATACTTCCTGCTCATGTTTGCCCAGGGAGTTCCCGCATGGCACAGGATTTGTATTTGTCTTTGTGATGTGCCCTGCTGGCCTCTATTAATTAGCTCAACTTATCAGAAATAAAGTTAACACTAATCCCTGATCGGGACAAAAAAAATTCACTAGCTACTCACGTCATAAATAAACTTGCATTTTACACCAGCTCCCAATAGAAGTGTTAGACACTCGCCTCTAACAGATCACTTGATCGGCTCAGTAAACACTGCATTGAATAGATTTTGTTTCTAAATGTTTCACTGACTGTGTTTTAAGAACCGAGCCCATCTGACTAGCCACAGGCTGATATAATTGTTCCTTTTTCCAATATGTGCTTGAATATGTTGATAATTCTCTCGCCCCCTCTGTGTTGACCTCCCCACCCCCAGCCCATGCTATGTTAATTACTGGGGATTTCAGAACCCAAGGTTGGTAGCCTGCAATAAATCACTTCATTCAACAGCTGTTGTCTTAGCTCTAATTTGGTTTGAAAGTTAAGCTTTCCAAGTATGTTATAATTACTTTTTTAAACATTTGTTGCAATTTGAGCAGATAGTCCACTAACTTGTTCATTTTCTTTTCAAGGATGTTAGTTGCCCCATCAAGCAAGTGCCTACAGGTAAAAAGCAGGTGCCTTTGAACCCAGACAGCAGCCAATCCAAACCAGGCAACTGCCCTTCCCTAGCAGTCCCTAGCAATGAGTTTGAGCCTAGCAACAGCCATATGGTAAAATCCTATTCATTGCTGTTCAGAGTGACCCGTCCAGGCAGGAGGGAGGTGAATGGACTGACCAATGGAGAGATTAATGAAAATATTGGTAAGTATGGTTTATCATGAGGCTGGGATGGGATATTCATTCTAAGTGAAACTTGACTAAATAATTAGCATTGAGACTTTGGTCTTATTAAATCATCAGCAACTTCTGCTTATTCAGATTTAATTTAATAAAGTTTGAATGTCATCTTTTCTGCAAAAATTGTTAGTGCCTTGGTTTTGAAGCTCAAATATTCCTGGCTGAAGGAACCATTTGGAAAGCAAGATGTTCCTTTCAAATTCTAAGAATGCTGTAGTTTACTACATTATTGAAGCCATCTTACATTTCAAATGTGTGAAAGAATAAAAATCTTGTGTTTAAAGAGAGCCTTTAATTATCTCAGCCCTTCATAGCCAATAAAGTATTTTTGAAGTGCAGTCACTATTTTAGAGAAACAAGCCAACCAGTTTACACACAGCAAGGTCCAACAAATGGAGATAAATGGCCAAAATTGTTTTTTGGTTGTCTTGAGAGAGATACATGTTTTTGGTAGAAATTGAAAGTACAACCTTCTGCTTCAGATGTGAATGCTACCACTGAGCTAAGGCTGACAATTGACTGCCTCCATGAAATCAGCTTAAACCTTTTTTTTTGGCAAGGCTGCCAGCAATCAAAGTTTAGTAAAGAAATTTGCTTTGGTTTAGAGCACTTTAATTAAATGTTACAAGCCCTAGTTTAATAGTATTTTCTGTAGTGCAGGTGCCTGTCTTAACATTTAAGCACTTATGAGCTGCTGCGTTTTTTTTCATTTGACACTCTCTATTTCATCAGCCCCATTTAAACCAATATTCCCACCACCTTTTGATACTGTCAGCAATAAGAATTTCATGTGTTCTTGTTTACGAGTTCTGTTCTGGTAATTCAGTGCTGATGTCAGCAGTGGGTGTAAAATGGAATAGGAAACTGCTATGATCAAACTCTCCAGTCAGTATTTCAGTGACTCTTTTCCCCCTTTATATATTCCCTACTTAAAGTCTATTACTTTTTTTCTTGGCCTTAGATTTATTAAATAGCTTAGACTCCTGGTCAGTTGTCTACTAAGTATGTTGCATTCTTGCTGACTATCTTAACTGTTGTTCAGTAATTTTTAAGTTCTTGAGAACTAGTTTATAACTGGCTCCTACTAAGGTGCAAGTGTCACACATGGAACCATTAACAACAAAAATTCCTGCAAAACAGCATGTTCAATATTTCAAACTAAATGGGTTTGAGCTTGCAGCCAGCATTGTAATTTAATGCAATTTCAGTTTCTACACTGCCGAATATGATTACACTGTTTCTGGAAAGTTTGCAGTTGTGCATGTGCTTAGAAACTAATGCATCAGTGTGCTGTTCTGAAAACATCATGATCTTAATGGCAGAATGATAACTGAAATCACCACTCCTGATGTGGTACTTTTGTTTTTAGAAGTAACAGATGAGCTTCCTAGTAGGCGAAAGCGAAATTCGTCTCACAAAGATGATGGGGAGAAAACCTTTGTAGCTCAGATGACCGTCTTTGATAAGAATAGGTAAGAACACAGCCAAGCTGTCAGTATGGATTACAGGGGTATACGTAATGCATATTCTGCTTCAGTTGTGTCAGCATGGCAGACTAAGACCTGTATTCCACATTTATAAGGGTAGTGCAAGCTGAACCAGGCATATGAAAACTTATAAATGGAAATAATCTGAAGACGGGTCTTGATCCCAAGTGTTGGGGCTGTGACTATTTCCTTTGGCAGATTGTCCCATTGTGGGATTGTCCTTGGGAAGAAAGGTTGTTGATACACTGTCTAGGAAACAAATGGCCTTTGTAGTTTGTTTGGATGACTGCCTCTTGTTTTGTGTATGCTTTGTCTTTTGGTACGCAATAAAGGCCAACTTCTGTTCCAAACTGGTGGTCTGGCTAGGCTGGAATGTACAGTAGTTAATCAGGTTTGAAAAAGGTATTATGTGTTTGCTTGTCTAATAGGTTACTCAAATAAGGATCTAGGATAGTGTTTTTTTTTTGACTACATTGGAACGACAAGCTTGTGCGTAAAATGTAGGAAGAGCAAGCTGTTGTGGGTATTTATTCACTAGCGCAGAGAAAATGGCCATAAGCACCTCCACTTAACCAAATGGTTAGCAGTGGCCCTGAATGGTTGTCCACTTAACTCCATTAGCATCGTTTAACTTCTAGGGAAGTCATCATGCAGTGTTGAAATTCTACTTAAGCTAGTTAAACATTACCAGCTTGCAGATTGACTTAATGCAGAAGTACAGGATGCTACTGAATTTGCTGACCTCCAGAGGGCTAATGGTTGAACCCTGAGCCAGGGAGAGGGAAATCAGCCAGGGTTTCTGCTTCTGATGTCTAACAGCTCCTTTGGGAATGTGTGCATTACTTCTGGATCAGCCTTGGCTGTGCTTGCACATTGAGGTAGTGATCTTTGTTTGTAGCTTGTTATTCAGGAGTACTGTAGAGTCGTTGGTGCAGGTTTGCCTTCAGTTCTGCAGATGATGTGCTCCCGGTCTCCAACGTCTTGTCAGAGTAGCTAATCAGAGGGTAACTGGTTCTTGGTTTGCCAGACTACTTGGCTGTCAATTGCTAATACTGGGGGCTTTTTGGGAGTGTCAAATTTTGTGGATGGGCTTGCCCCCCACACTTCGCAAAACAATGGGTTTGTGAAAATATATAGCTCAGAGGAGCAGACACATGGTGAGGGGGTTGTGGGGAGGAAGTAGAGAAACTTTAATTAGTTTCTGTAAACTCTTCAATTTTCTGAAATTATTGCTAATGCAGGAGAGAAAAAATGTGCATTTATAATGTTGCATGTATAAATGTATGAATATAATAGAGAGTAGGCTGTTTCCAGTGAATACAAATTCAGTTTAGGTTTTCACATGTTTGGATTAAAGCAGCTCTCCTTGAAGTTCTAATCAATGTGGAATTTTTCAATTGGAGAGAAGGTAGCTCTCAGGTTTGGTAATTGCAAATCTGCCCTTTTGATATCTTATTTTTCAAAAGTGCTTGTGTCAATACTAGGGCATTCATTTTTGGCAGAATCACTTGAGTTGCTGAGCTATTAAAAACAGAGCATCTGTTACTGTATAGTGCAAGGTCAATGAAGAATAGCTGCAAGGAGGGACATTTTTCACCTGTGCACAATGTAGTCCCTCCACTGGGTATGGAACTGGTTGGAGAGCCTCAAACTCTACGGAGTTTTGGGAGCATTCTGGTGAACAGAATTTCTCTTCCCCCACCCCCTGCCGCATGAAACTATTCATGATGGCTTTGCATCAGTAGAGAATTGGGTTTGATTTGAGCATGGGTCGGAGACATTTTTAGCTGACTGCATCACCCAGCCGTATTTGAATTTTAAAATCCAATTAGTTGAAAGGAGTTTTCTGTCTTCACCCATGTCTCTGCTCACTGGTGTCACTGTTACGTAATTGGGTTTTGTGCAGGTAGTTGTGGTCCTCTGAATCTAACAGTGTTGATTTACAGGCGGCTGCAGCTCCTCGATGGGGAGTATGAAGTAGCTATGCAGGAAATGGACGAATGCCCTGTCAGCAAGAAAAGAGCAACGTGGGAAACCATTCTGGATGGGAAGGTATGTATTAACCCCCTAGTCATTTCACCTCCATGTGTTGCAATGCTGAATTGGTGTTTTCTAGGCAAATCGAAACTCTATTTGCTGTGACTGACTGATGGCCTCTTGAATGTCAGATTTTCAGCTTGTCACACAGACGTAACACTGGCATTTCATATCTGCTGCTTGTTTTATTTTCCATTTCCATTGTTGGCTGACCATCTCGATTTACACGCTGGCAGCAAGTTGAAAATCTGCCCATGGTTTCTTTTCTGATAGCTAAAACTCAGCTTGTTAATAATTTGAAAGTTAACAACAGTGACTCAAAAGTTTTTGCTCTAATTAGTGTCTTGCTTTATATTTTACAGCGGTTACCTCCTTTTGAAACCTTTTCTCAGGGTCCTACACTCCAGTTCACCCTTCGATGGACGGGAGATGCTGCGGACAGATCCACAGCACCAGTTGCTAAGCCTCTTGCAACTCGCAATACAGATACCACAGCTGCAGAGACCAAGCTCAACTCGGTGAAACCAGCACAGACCCTTGGTAAGAGCCGCTAGCAAACGTAAGGCATGCTGCAAAATTTACTGCTCTTCAGTCCATAAAGGTCTCATTTTCGATCCTGTATGTTAGCTGTAAATGGCCATTGAGTTATAGATTTATCGTGGTCCAATTCCAATGATGGAACAAGCTGGTAGTCTGAACAGTCTACTCTTGTTTCTCTTTCATACTCTGCAGGAAAGGACTTGCTCCCTCACCACTGAATGAATACATTTTATAAAAATTATGCTTAGGATTTGGGCATCACTGACCAGGTTAGTACCTATTGGCCATTGGTAGTTGCCCTGAGAAGGTAGTGGCTGGGTGCCTTATGGCGATTTGATTCAACTGAGTGGCTCGTTTGACCATTTCAAAGGCAATTAAGTCAACCATGTTATGTAAGACTGGAGCCACATGGATGCAGGGCAGGTAAGTATGGCAGGTTTTCTTAACAGGCATTAGTGAGCTAGGTGGGTTTTTTTTAACAACCCAACAGCTTTGTGGGCACCTTAACTGATACCAGCTTTTTATTTCCAGAGTTTAAAAAACTATTTGATTCAAATTGTCAAATAGCTATTGTTCTCATTGCTAGTCCAGTAATGTAACCACTACGCTACTGTACCCTATTGTCTGCGGTACGATGAATGGAGGCATTTCTCTGTGGTGGGGAAGTGGTTTTAGACTCCGTGTGCCCCCACCCCCAGGGTTATTCTGCATAATCAGACACCGAATTGGCCTTAAAAGTTGTGATCCAGTGCATCTTCAGCTGAAATACAAATTAAGGAATTTTGCATTTAGCAGACATTGGATGGGATGTGTGTAGAAAATTACTGTTTGCAATCTAGTAAAGAAAAATTTGCATTTTATATGGTACCTTTGGTGTCCTTGGTCTGTGATTTCACTACCGCTGAGTTATTTTTAAGTGCAGTAAGCACCATTGTTGGCAAACATGGCCAATGTGTGCACAATATGGCTCACAAATAGCAGTGAGGCGAATGTCCAGTTGATCTCTTTGGTGATGTTGGTTGAGGGGCAAATGTTTGCCGGGACACCAGGGAAGCGTGCCCTGGCTTTTAAACCTTTACGTTCACCTGAGAGCAGACAGGACCTCAGATTAATGCCTTACCTGAAAGATTATCTCAGTACATTATTGAGGGAGCACTGAATCAAAATATTGGCCTGGATGACCTGAAGTCCTGGAGTGAGTTTTGAACCAATAATTTTGCCTGGGGTGGGCAGACCACTGCCAGCGAGCCAAACTGACAGTTCCCGCAGGCACAGACTGAAGTATAACTGCTTGGTATTAATGCATACTTTGCACAGTCGTGCCTAATTTGAATTGCAGTAGAAAGGGTTTCTCGTGCAGAATTGTTTGGTTTAACAGTTCAAATGTTTAGACGGGAATTAATTTCTTTAGGAGTATATGCTCGGTGCCTGTCAAATCACACTGTTTCAATCTTGTCAAATTGAACACATGTAATTCATCAGCTTGGCCTATGTAATATAGTCCATCCTCAGTTTGATGAAGCTTGCCTGTTACTGCTTTAATTGTATTTCCATTGGAAATGCAAATTTGATCAAGCCTTTGCATCGGATGTACCAACAGTGATTTTTTTCATTATTAAATGTAATTCTGACCTGGTTGAAACTAAATATTTGCATTGTGGGCAAGTTTGTTCAGATTGCATGAAGTGCTACATTGTGGAGTTACAGACTTGAGATTCTGTACAGCCAATCCTATTGATTGAAGAATGGATGTGCACAAAGGGATCCTGCAGCTTGCATCGCCTGTTGTATCTTCCACTGTTTGTTTGACAAAGTACACAGGGATCCAGGAAGAACAAACTAAATTCACATTAGTGTTGTACTGGTTAATAATTAACTCTAAAGAAAGGAAACTATAGTTAATTGAACCAGGTGTACAAATTGTTCAGGAAAATAAAACTGATTTGTAAAGAAATATGAAGAGGAGAGCAGCTAAAGTAAATGTTGGCTGCTTAGAGGCAGAGATGGGAGAAATTATCATGGGGAATGAGGAAATGCCAGATGGTGAACAAATATTTGGTTTCACAGTAGAAATTGAATGGGCCTTAAGAGGAATAAACTTGCAGGGCTACAGCGATAAAATGGGGAAATGGGACTGACTGGATTGCTCTGTAGAGAATTGGCATGGACTTGATAGCTGAATGGCCTCCTGTATTGTGATGACTGACTTTTAAGACACAATTACATACCATAACTAGAGGGCAACCATAAGAGTGAAGAACTTAAGGTAACTGATAGCAGAGAAAAAGTATCAGAGAAATTTAAGGGACTAAAGCTGTAATATCCCCAGGACCTGAGCCTACATCCAAGGGTTCTGAAAGAGCTGCAGCGATGGTGGATGCACTGGTTATGATTTTTCAAAATGCCCAAAATTCTAGATCGGTTCCAATAGATTGAAAGTTAGCAAATGTAACACCATTATTCAAGAAAGGAGGGGGACAGAGAAAATGGGGAACTGCAACCAATTAGCCTGACGCCAGCCATTGGGGAAAATGCTGAAATCTGAAGGAAGTCTTAACAATGCATCTAGAAAATAATGGTGGTATCAGCCATGCTTGACAAAAGGGAGATTGTCTGACGAATTGACTAATTTTTTTGAGGATGTAACTAGTAGGGTAGGTAAAGGCAAATCAGTAGATGTAATATACTTTTTAAAAAGGTATTCGAGTGTTTGCCACACAGAACGCTAACATGCAAGATATGGGCTCATGGAGTTGGGGGTGATATATTGGAATTGGAGGATTGGTTAACAGACAGGCGGGAGAGAGTAGGGATAAAGGGCATTTTCAAGATGGCAGGCTATAACTATTGGAATCCTGCAAGGATGGATCCTCAGTTATTTACAATCCATATTAATGATACGAGCGAAGCGACTGAGAGTAGTGTATCAAAGTTTATTCAAGGTAGAGTTAGGCATGTTTTTGATAGGCAAGGAAGCCGAGGGCTATGGGAAGCAGGTGGCAAAGTGGAGTTGAGACCACAGCCAGATCAGCCATGATCTTATTGAATGGCGGAAGAGGCTTAAAGGGCTGAATGGCCTCCTCCTACTCCTGCTCCTAAAACCTATGTTCCGATGTTCGCTGATGATACAATACTAGGTGGGAATTAAGCTGTTAGGAGGATGCAAAGAGGCTCAAAGGGATATGGTTAAGTTGAGTGAGCAACAAGGCAGATGAAGTATAATGTGGGGGAAACTTTTCATTGTTGTTTTATGACATGTTTCTTGTGTGTGCGCACAGGAACTAAAACTAGCAGAAATCTGAAATTTCTGTACAAGAATTCCTGTTGTATTTCATCCTGACTATTGATTCCCACTTGTAGTTTATTTGTGCTTGATTGTAAACAACTTGCTCTGAAGCTCATTTCATTTCTGAATTTGAGTGAATTCAAATTTAGATCTTGAGCCAATTCAAAGTAAGTATTGAATTGCAATTTTCTATTTTTGGACTTTTCCCCCGCGGTTTACTTAAATCAATGTATAATTGTCCAAATGGCAAACGTTTGTGAAACTGCTGTTCTGTGCATTTGCTTTACTGCGAATGTTTTCTTTCATTGACCTCTCTCCAATTGGATTTTGTGTGTGATCATTGAGTGACTAAAATTTATAGAGCTCTCTGCTGTATTTATCAGAGCTGTGTCAAGGATTTTGTTGCATTGTGGCCATTGGCAGGGGGGAATTGATTTTTCACCCAATCTCCCTCCCACTTTTTATTAGAGCCAGTTTAAAGAACAAATACTCTTGGGGAAGGTATAGCTTTAAATTGGGAATAAAGTTTCCCCCTACAATCTGCTTTAGCCCTAACCTAAATGCCATTTGCTGCACTAATTTCTATTTCAACTCTGCCAAATCTCCCCTTGTTCTCCTTGAAGCAAAGCGATTAACCCCAGCCTTTCCAACCTAACCTTGTAACTAAAATCCCCCATCCCTGGAACCATTCTAGTAAATGGTCTCAAAGAATAAGTTGTCATTTATATTGCACTTTTCATGATCTCAGGATGTCCCAAAGCACTTTAGTCAATGAAACACTTTTTTTAAAGTGTTTCATTGACTGATATAGGAAACACAGCAGCCATTTTATGCACAGCAATGTCCCTGAAACAGCAATGAAATAAACAATCAGATCATCTGTTTTAGTGATGTTGGTTGAAGGGCCTATATTGGCCAGGATACTGGAAAGAGTGCTCCTGCTCTTCGAATAGTGCCACACGAACTATCACAGCGACCTGAGAAGGCAGACTGTCTCATCTCAAAGATGAGACATAAGAACTGTTAGATAACATTATCACTGAATAACAACTGGGAGTAGTACTTTCAAATAAACCCACTTCTTGAAACAAGCAGATGCATGTGGGACAGAATCAGCAGTGAGAGCAAGTGTGAGTCATGGGGAGTGTGAATGAGAAATTCCAAATGAACACTTCTTTTTTTTTAAATGCACAGCTGTAAAAGATTCTCTGACAACTGAACTTCAAACTAAAAAAGAGCAAGTTTCAGTGGAGCCACGACAGAAATTAAGGATATTTTATCAGGTACAGTAGTGTTTGTCATGCACAGGTTTGCTGGGGAAATGGGTACTATATGGGCCACAGATGAGTTTGAATGCTTGGCTATAATCCATTCTGTTGCATCCTGAATGGGGGAGTAGGAGTGCTTGTTGTGTAGCATAATTCTTAAACCTCGTTCTGCCAATAACATCAATTCACACAGATCATGCAAGGAACTAAGATTGTTTGCAAATATTCTGCTTCAATACAATGCAACCTCTCTTGGAGGTGACTTGCTCTTAACAACCAGCTTACTCCCTTACCTTCATAATCCCCTTATTCTTCACTCCCAGACCAAACATGAAATGGCTGCTTATCTCAAAGGATTTCCTCCCTCAGATGAATGTAAAACTGCTCACCAGTAGGTCTGTAGCACATGCTGTGATCTGACAGAGTCTACTGACAATTTGATTCAGTTCCTACTTAATTAAGTTTTCATTTTGCATTGATTTCTGCCTTGGTAGCTAGGTAAATCCAACTATTTGAGCTTTCTATCTACTGTAATAGGACATGTATTATTTACAGTGAAGAAAAAATGGGAGTCAATTAGTTTATTAATTATGCAACTACTTGGTAGGTTAAACAAATTTTCATTTTGTTAGCTATAAAGCATTAGATTTTTCAATTTGGTGTCTCCTGGATACCGAGCTGATGGATTGAATCTTGTCAGTCATGATGTGTGACAAGTCAGGTTTAAAGCAAAAGATGTCTTTCAGCTTCTTTTAACTATTTGCGTTTATTTTTGCAGTTTCTTTACAACAACAATACACGCCAGCAAACTGAAGCCAGAGATGATTTGCACTGTCCTTGGTGCACGTTGAACTGTCGGAAGCTGTACAGTCTGCTTAAACACCTCAAGCTTTGCCATAGCAGATTTATCTTCAATTACGTGGTGTGTGATCTTTATTAGAGCCTCTTTAAAGGAATTCGAAGCTATCTGAGAGTAGTCATGATGATCTCAGTTCTTTCTCTTGGCAATATTTATTCTTTTCCTTGTTTGCAACCTTGGATTTGATCCCAAGATGAGCTAACGACCTCATTCATGCTATCTCTAAGACCACATTCCCACCTTCATAATTTTGCCCCTGTCCTCAGCTCATCTGCTGAAACACTCATTCATGCTTTTGTTACCCTCTAGGCTCGACTATTCCAAGGCAATCCTGGTTGGTTTCCCACATTCTACCCTCTGTAAACTTGCAGTCATCCAACCCTCTGCATGCAGCCCCTGTCTTTGCAGCAAGTCTCATTCCCTTATTACCACTCTGCTCGTTGACCTACATTGGCTCCTGGTCAAGCAATATCTTGACTTTAAAATTCTCATCCTTGTTTTCAAATCCCTCTATGGCCTTGCCACTCCCTAATTCTGTAATCTCCTCCAGCCTACAACCATCTTGAGATAATTGTGCTTCTGTAATTCTTCCCTCTGGTGCGTTCCCACTTATAATTGCTCCACCATTGGTGTCAATGCCTTCAGTTGCCTATGTCCCAAGCTCTGGAATACCTTCCATATATTTCTCTATCTTGTTTTCCTCCTTTCACAGCAATCCTTAAAAACTACCTCTTTGACCAAGCTCCTCCCAGTTATCCTAATATCTATCTATGTGGCTTGGCTTCAAAGCCTGAAGAAGAGTCATGTGGACTCAAAGCATTAACTGTTTCTCTCTCCACAGATGCTGTCAGACCTGCTGAGTTTTTCCAACATTTTCTGTTTTTATTAAATGGAATGTGGTTAATTTTACAGCTGTGCATTATTCCAGAAGCCTGTTTCTGTCTTAGTGTTATAATGCTTACCTTGACTGTTCTGTAGAATTCTTCATGACTAACACTGGTTCATAGAACTTTTAATTTTTGGTATTTCTCTCTAGCCTCATCCTAAAGGTGCTAGGATAGACGTATCCATCAATGAGTGTTATGACGGTTCGTATGCAGGAAATCCTCAGGATATTCACTCCCAGCCTGGGTTTGCCTTTAGCCGCAATGGTCCTGTGAAAAGGACGCCAGTGACTCACATCTTAGTCTGCAGGTAATGACACAAAAGTGCCCTCCTAGTTCAAAGAGATGCATGCAAGTTGCTGCAAAGGTTCAGCAGTAAATATTTGCGATTTATAATCGAGCTGATTTCTTATTTGATCTTACCAACTGCTTGGAGAACTGCATTGCCGTGTGACCATTGGCATTAAGTGACTTGGTTACATGCTATGGAGCATTAAGTGTGGCATACACTGGCCCCATTAACATACTATGTCTGGCATTCTCCTTTTAGGTTTATCCAGCAATGAAGAAAACAACACTAAGAAAACTGAAATAGGACAAAACCATGTGTAAAAATATAATTCCAGTAAAATTCTGTTGCCTTACAGTTTGGGTCTTGGGCTGTAAGTGACCCTTGAGTCACACTGGTGTAAACTAATTCAGGGTGCGGAATCAAATATTTTCCTAGTAAATTATTGGCAAACACTGGTGTGATCATCCCAGTGCTTTAAGTTGGAGGGTAATCAAATGACAAGGAGTGAAATCTAAGTGGAATTTTAGGTGTCATGGCCACCTTGAAGAGTTCAGGATTGACCTGAGAATTGAATAACCGAGTCGAATATGTTGTCCCCATTGTCTTGTTTCAGCCCAGTTGAGAAGGGAGCTCTGGGGAGTCAGTGTGAGCCTTCGCTGGCATTTGGGTGCATCAGTGAAGTGTCATCAAGCTGCTACCACAGGCCACTTCTGAAGCTCCCATTGGCCTATTTGGACACACTGCCTGGTATAACCTTAAGTCATGCAGAACAGAAGATCTCCGGTTCAGTGGGCAGTTAATCGATCTCACAAGCAGGAGATGGAGTGATTAGCCCCTCTAAACCTGGGCTATATTTGGCCCCCAGTCCTCTGGAAATGTTTTGAGTTGGTAGTTTCAAGAGAAGGAGGCAGAAAATATTAGTCACAATAAAAACGAGCAAGTCTATGAATATCTTAAAGCATGTTTTGGGCCTGGGAAAGAAAGGTGCTTCCTGTGGGTATAAAACCTTTAATTTGTGTGCAGATTGGAAGATGTCCATCAAGGCCAGCCCATTCTAACCTTTTCCTAACTTTTATTTAAGGCCGAAACGCACTAAACCCAGTCTCTCTGAGTTCTTGGAGTCTGAAGATGGGGAAGTGGAGCAACAGCGGACCTACATCAGTGGCCACAATCGCCTTTATTTCCACAGTGACACTTGTCTTCCCCTCAGACCACAGGAGATGGATGTGGACAGTGAGGATGAAAAGGACCCTGAGTGGCTGAGAGAGAAGACCATTACCGTTAGTGTTCAATACTTTCCTCCATCAAAACACTGCCATACAAAAGTAACATTTGGGGGTGGGGGTGGGTATGGGGCGTGGGTGGTACTGAGAATGAGAGTTTTAAAAAGGTGTAAGTTTTTTTTTTGGTTTTTCATTGAATGTCAGGTAAGAAAATGACATCTGTTCTGCCCCACCTAGGCTGATTTCTATTCTCTCTCTCTCCTCCCCCTTTTTCTGGAAGACGGTGACTGGTGTTGAGGATTTGGCCTGTTGCTGACACCTTGATCTATGTGTCACATGAACATTTGGTCTTGTTTCGGGATGGTGGGGTAGAATCGCAACTCAAACTGGCCCTGCCCTTGTTCAGCATCTCTGAAGGGTTCATTGTCTAACATAACAGCTGCAGAAGCTCCAGATAAATCTCTCCAGTGCCTGTGCGGTATTGGAGCTAATTGTGTGATCTTAAGTTCAGCTCACTTGGCATGGGCTGAGAATTGACCCTGGGATCTTAATGGTCTGTGGTGCTACTGCAAGAGATGCTGCAAGAAATTGATGGGCTTCTACAATATAAAGCTTTTTTTGTCCAAAGTATACTGACTTAAATATGAGTTTAGTGGTATTGTATCACAGTACAATTTTGTGTTGATTTATACTGTAACATTTATTTTCCAAGGACACTTTTGTCATCTTGGCATCAGGCAGGCTTTGCAAAAAATGTTGAATTGGTGTTTGAGCTTTGTTTTTTTCTTTTACCATAGCAAATTGATGAGTTCACTGATGTTAATGAAGGAGAGAAAGAAGTAATGAAACTGTGGAACCTGCACGTTATGAAGCACGGGTAATTTGTAGATCCTTTTACACTCCATTAGTTGGTCTGTTTGCTGTAGGGTACGGTATTGGGATGATCATTTCTGAAGCCAGCAGTGAATTCACTACTAATCTGGATGCAACTTGAATTGTTTAATGTTTGAAAAACCCAAAGATGGAATTACTTCATTGTTTTTACTTTCAAAATGTAAATTCAACAGAAAACGTAGAAATTTGTTTTATGGCAACCCAGGCCTTTTTGATGAATTGCTTAAACATTTCACACACAGCCATTAACTTGAGGAACCGACTTTTTCTTTGTTTCAACTGAGGTAGTGTTTCCTATGTTCAAAGAGGAATTGGATCAATTCCTGATTCATAGGAGTGTGGAGAGAAAGGGATAAAGTAGAAAATACTCCTGTTAAATGGGAATATCTGCAGTTCCTATGTCCCAAAGTGAGATATTCTGGCTGAGGAAATGAACTGCATTGGAATAGGAATCGCTCTATCAACAGCATATATAACTACTTTACTGTATAGTGAATTACCTTGCAAATTAACCAGTTACTTGGAGGGTTTTTGGTCAGTTCCCCTCCTGCCAGAGGTAAACAAAGAGTAACAGGAATTACGAGTGGTTGAGTGGGATTGAAATAGGATTTTTTGGGTGGATGTAAAAGATCATGTCGTATTTTATTGAAGAGCAGGGAGATCATCTTGTATCTTGGACCAGCATCCACCTCTCAACTAACATTATCCAAGCACCTTAAACTGGTGTCTTCTCATATGTTTGTGGGTTTTTCCTATGTGCAAAATTGGCCTTTATATTTGACAGAATACAGTCTGCACTTGAATTAGATGTTTAAGCAATATTTTTCCTGAACCAAAAATAAGTGATTGCTGGCCAAGAAAGCCTGTGTAGACTTTAACTGTGTGTGGCCTGTCAAACAATGCACATAATCTGTCATATTTGCAATACAGCACAGAAGGGGAGGCCATTAGGCTCATAGAGCCTATGCCAGCTCTGTAGAGCAGTCCAGTCAGTCCCATTTTCCTGCGCTATCTCTGAAGCCCGGCAAGTTTTATTTCCCTCATGTATCCATTTAATTTCTACTGTGAAGACAGACACACATTTGTTCAGTGTCTGGACCATTTCCTTGTTCCCCATGATTTCTCCTGTTTCTGCCTCTGAAGAACCAATGTTTACTTTTGCTTCTCTCCTTTTTTATAAAGTTCTTGCAATCTATTTTTTATATTCCTGTCTAACTTGTACACCTGGTTCAATAAACTAAAGGAAGGCAACTATAAATATTAACCATTTAATGTGTATTTAGTTCGCTCTTCCTGGTTGATGAATCTGCTGTTGGTAATGTTTGAAGGAGGAATGTTGTACTCCACTCCTGGAGTTGTGATGCAGGGCTGGTAGCATCCATTGACCCTTCACAACAAACAGGGTCTCATTTTAATGTCTTCTCAAAAGGGCCACACACCTGACTATGTTCCGTTGTGGTATCAGCCCAGACTTGCCTGCTCTGGTCCCAGAATAGTTTCAATCACTGCTGCCTAATTGAGATGAGAATGCTACCAACTGAGCTAAGCTGGCACTTTAGTTGTGATTGCTACTTTGTTAGCCTACAGTCCGCTTGCCTGGTGTACTAACCTACTTCAATGAGCATTTGAACATCACCCTGACCACTGAGTAAATTCACTCCTTGTACTCTATATAAAAGCCAGAATGTCCAAGGTTCCATCCCTGGTCCGTTCTATCAGCCAGCTCAGCACTTAGTGTTAGAGTCAAACTCCATGTCCCTGGGGTGAGGAAGGGGGAGTAAGCACTGACCCCTGCTGGAAAGTATACCTCTAGATTCAATTGTGTGGATTGAAACTTATCTGTTCTGTAAGGCAGTATATATTAATAGACTCTTCATTACTCTCTGCAGGTTCATTGCTGACAATCAGATGCATCAATCCTGCCTGCTCTTTGTAGAGACTTGCGGACCAAGAATAGTTGAGAAAAACCTCTGTCGGAACTTTCTGCTTCATTTAGTTAGCATGCACGACTTCAACTTAATTAATTTAAACACCATAGATAAAGTAATGGCCAGGCTCAGTGAGCTGCAACAGAAGCTGCAAAGAGATTATTCTGCTTTAAAACTGAGACAGGAGCCCACGGACGAGAGTCGGCCAAACAGCGAAGACAGTGGTACAGGCACGAGAGACAGAAATTCAAGCACTGACAGTCTCTCCTCAGGAGTCACCAAACAGAGCAAAAGGCACAAGCTCTGAAACTAAACCATTCACCCCGTCTTTTCTCCCTCCCCCTTTTTTTGCCCCATATGTCATCCTGCCCCTTTCCCTACCTGGACGCAGTGGATAGTCACTGAGGAGAGAAGGGGCAAAACAAGATTGTTCCATAAACGTTGAAATCTACCGAAGCTCCAAGTGGACACTGGGTTAATCAGTAACAGTGAAACAAGACAACAGTGTTGTATTAAGATTCTTTATTCTTGTAAATGTTGGTGTTGAATTAATTTAGTGGATGGAGTACAATTTTAAAAAGACATTGCATTTACCACAGTAAACTGAACAAGCACAGTTCAGCTAGCTGCAAATGTTTTTTTTTGTGCGAAATCATTCTTTCTTGAAGACTTATTTTGGCTACAAAACCAAATCTTTCTCTCAACATCCACATTGGCAGTTTAAAAAAAAAAAATATATTGTTTTAAAATCTTTCTGAAAAGTTTTGTCAAAGAAACCTCAAAAGGATAGGGTTTCACTTTACATTCTCCATTTTTGAAAAAAGCATGTACTTTAGATGAAGTATGCTATATAAAACCATGAGTGTAACAAAACCTTCTGTTTTTAAAAAAAGTGCAATTTAAATAGTGGATGAAGTTTGCGTGTGTATATCTCACGGTCTTAATCTCCTTTTGACACAGGAGAGCACTTCTCTGTTCCTGTTTGGAAGGACTTTTTTTTAAGTGTCTTTATATCCTGTTCTAAGATAATACGTCTATTTTCTTTCCCCACACCTCTCTTATAGCTAGTGTCTGTTCTTACTGGCAGATCTGTGCATTCATTTTGTTGCTTTCTGTTTGTTGTCTAGTCAGATTTGCATGCACATGTAGTTGATGTGCTTCATCTGCACTGCTGCTCTTTTTTAATGGCATAGGAGGGGTTGTACACTCTTTGTTGCATTTCACCAATGCCTTTGTTCTGAATACATCTTTAAGACTGTCTTATTGACAGAGACTTTGGTGAAAGTATGTACAAGGGAGGAGGAGGGGTGGGGTAGTCAGCTTGAGCATTGGTGGTGCTGTCATTCCAGAGGGGTTGGGGTGGAAATGCACAGCAAGACTTGGGCCAGGAATACTTATTACACTCTTTATGCAGTATTCTGAGACACTTTTTTTATTTTCCTGTTAACAATACACAGGGTATTTATTGCAGGAGACACTTAAAAAAAAACACGGCTGGAAGGTATGTATTATACGCAGTATTTTGACATGTTAGAGCGCACAGTCATTTGTGCAAGTAGAACACATTTTGGAGTAATGTAAATGTTTACAGTTTTTTTCCAATGGAAAGCGATTCTTCACTACTGGTGCAGTACCAGGGATGCAGGTTTTTAAACTCAGTAAGCACTGTGGGCCGAGTGACATTATCATCTCGGATGTTTATTTTTAAAACTCCCATAAAGTGTGCGTATTTTTCTTTTTTTTTTAAAAAAAAACTTATTTAAAATGAGGGGGAGGGGGCTTCTGTTTACCAATATTACTTTGAGCTATACAGATTTTTTATATCCCACTCAAGTCACTGACTTTTTCGCAGCGGTAACAGTATGCATTTCTGTGAATCTTTTTTAAACATGTTCTTCTCTTTATCTTGAAGAGTGTCTGTTTAGCCTGTGCATATCTTGTCTGTGGCTTTGATCTGCTAATGCTGTGCACATGTAAATTAGAATTTTTTGTATTTTGGGTTGGGGTGCTGTAGTGTGTTTTCCTGCTGCTAATGTCTCTATCTTAGCAAAGTAATTCTACTCTCCTGCCACATGCTGGCATGGTCTGCACAATTTGACAGCCCGAGATTTTGAATTAACGCTGGAAATTTTGGATTTCATGAAATTTTACACTGACTTCCTTTTAAAAACAAACCCGCACTTTCCTGTCAGCTTTTGTAACCAAACTGGTCATTGAAATGTTAATGGGTTTTTCTATTTAAAAAGAAATAAAAATAAGTCATTTTCCTACTTCAAATTGCCTGCAATTGCCAACCTTGCAAAAACATGTTTAAATTAAAATGGTCATTTAGAAATTTGAGATTTAAAACCCCTTAATGAAGCTGAGCTTGAGTAACCCTGGAATGGCGCAGCAATGCTGATGTCAAATTGTGGGTTTGAACATTCTGCTTTGCAAGTAAGTCATCAAAGGAAATTAAGCAAGGCTATTACTGAATTTTGAAAAAAAGTATAGCCATTTTCTTCAGTTTGCTGCCTTCTCTTTGATTTCTGCTCCTTGTGCTTAGGATAGCACCAGGGAATGACTCTTTAGTGCAGCAAGTGTTTGTCTCATCACCTCTTTGATAACTGCAAGTTCACACGATGCTCCCTTTCAGCATTGTGAAGTACAGTTTTTAATTATTTTGGTGCACTAGTTCTAATAAAACAACATTTCCTGGCAGTTTGTACAGTTTAAAGGTTGTGACAGTTTTTAAAATCCTTATCCAATCTCTGGATCAGTAAGCTTTACTTGAACAATTGGAGGTGTGAGTAGTCCAATTTGGTGCTCCCTTTTATTTTTTTTTAATTGCTTGTTAAGGGAATAACTTGTGTTTGCTTGGTTCTTGCAGCTGACAGTCAACTTGATGTAAAAGTTTACAGGATCACAAACAAATGTCATTTTTTAACTCTGGTGCTTGCAAATTACAGAATAAAAAGCATGGACATAAAATTGGACATCTATGATCAGGGACAATGTAGAAAATGTTAACCTGTCTTAACCCATGTTGGGGGTGGCTGTGTGCAGGCATATTTAATACTGCTGCAGCCATTTTTTTTCTGTCCCTTCACTCCCTTTCTTGGGTGCGGTTCCACAGGGGCTAGCTAACATCATTGCCTCTCTTAAATGGATGCTATTCCTCTGTCTTTGTAGCTCACTGTGCCCTCTCTCATGTCCACATATATGTACATGGACTATGGTGATTAAGAGCTGGATCTAGGATGGCTTTCCACCTCCAAATCTCCAAGGTGCATTGGCCAATTCTGCTACCATGTACAAACTCCTCTCAGACCAGAAATCCCAACTTGGGACCTTGCTGACCTGTGTTGCTCAGTAACTATCTGGAAGGTGCTGTAAACTGACCGGAACTAAGTTTATTTTCTTGCCTATTTGGGGTAGTTGTGTGAAGTTTTTTAGTGGAACCTGGAAAGAGTAAGTGGCAGCAAATGAGCTCAATTACATTGACATCTCAATGGATAGTGTATGCAGCATTGTAGAACAAGGGAAAGGCATAGATTTGATAATGATGGCTTGAGTTGCTGTATTTGTGCAATTAACCAGATGCTCCGTTTTGAGCAGAGATGTTCAGATGCTCATGTAGCATTTGAATAACAGCTATGGTCATTTGTTGGAAGTGAGGCAACTGCAAACCATCTACAGATAAAATGTGCCACTAAAGGAGGTCAGGCTCGTGGTACCAGAGCTTCACTGAATTGAGGGGCTCGAGGAAAATCTTATGGGAGCTGTCTGGTTTGCTGGAGCTTCATTGCTGTCCTTGGGTGGTGGGCAAGTGAGTGAGTGATTGAAATGCATTTAAATTTTGCCCACCCCCTCTATCTTTATTCTGCATATGATTCTTGTAAGCCAGCCTGTTTGCCACAGAAATTGGCATAATTGAACATAATACCTCTCCTCACTAGCTGTACCATGTTCAGATAGTTACTAGAAGTGGTGATGGGGTTGGGGGGGGAAGGAACAGCTAAACGTTGGCCACTGAGGCTAATAGTGGCAGCTCTACTGTCACTAGCTGAGATTGCCAAATGTGGGATCTTGTAAAACAGGAATGGACCATCAGCAAATTTATCTACTAACCCATTAGTCTCAATTTTTCTACCATAATTTCTGAAGTATTCTCAACCTGAAGAACTACCTCACCATAGTCATTTCATGGAGAAAATGAAATTATGTGAATGGGATTTGCAAGAGGCACAATGTAGAATAAAAAAACACTATGGGTTGCATTTACATTTATCTACCTTCTGTATTGATTGCTTAGACCCTAGAGATTTTAATGCCATGAGGACATTAAGTTCCCTCCACCAAATCACATACTTGAGTAATTTTTGTTTCTGCTAGCTCCTGAATAACCAAATTTATTGAATTAATTTCCACAGCTGGCATGGTGGGATGATAGCCTTAACCACCTGCTTACCATACTCAGCAATATCCCAGGTGTTGTAGAAGCCTATTTGGATCATCTCACATGCTAGTTCTTTTAGCTGGAGTTCTTACTCCCAGTTTCCTGTCCTTTTCTCAATGCTTACTAATTCCCTATCAAAGGATGACTTCAGCATCAGTATCTAGTTTGGTGTTAAAATATTCTCATGTTCTGATTTTTGGGGAGGAAAAAGATTGATTTCTAGCAATTAGTGTAAATGCATTTCCCCTCAATTTGCCAGAGGAAATAAACACCCTTATCCTCAATGTTTTGTAGCATTCAACCACCTTTTTGTTCTAGGGAGATAAGGCACCAATTGTTCAAATATTTTCTAAATGCTGGCATTATTCTAGATTAGCTGTACCCCTTGATTTGATATTCGTAAGCTTGTATTACTCCTAGGGCCATTGTATTTTGACCATTCTCATGATGTTATCTCCTGAATTCTAAAGGCTAGAATAGAAGTTCAGATTTCGCTTTTCACCCATCCCACTGGTACCTTTAACACCCTTTAGCACCAAATGTATTTTGTATGTCAGTTATGTTCTCTATCAGCTTGACATTGTACCAAAACACCATTAAGCATTGATATTCTAAACTCATGTCCTAGCTTTATTTTATCTATAATGTTTATATGCTTCCAACAGTCTTTATCGTGAGGGTTAACTTAATACAAATGGCTAACTTCCCTCTGGACTTGCTGTAGATGGTTACATTTCATTTTTCTAACTTGCATATGGCACAGATTCAGGCCATTTGACCCCTGGTGCACAAGTGCTCCTTTTTATATAAAAAAAATAAATCCGCAAAATACTGCAAATGCTGGCAATCGAATAAAAAGTGTGCTGGAAATACTCAGGTCTAGCAGCATCTGTGGAGAGAGAGAGTTAACGTTGAGTCATATTTGATATAGATGCTGCTAGACCTGAGTATTTCCAGCACCCCGCCCCCCACCCTGTTTATATTTTATAAAATATATCTTTGGGTTTTACTTGCCAATATTTTTTCAATGCCCTCAATTTCCTAATTTTATCCTTGAACTTTGTATACTCGTAGGGTTTACACAGTATTGAGGTATTTATTTGACATAAGCTTCCCTTTGTTTTTGTCATAATCCTACCCTATAAGTTCCTTGACATCAAATGACCTCTTTACTTGGAAGTCCCACCCTTTTTGTGCAAACATGTGTTTAACTCACTATCTCCTTGAATACATGCCACTGATTTGTCTTCAACTAGTTAAGCCCACTTTTGTTAAAATCACATCAGCTTAGTAAAATGGGCCTTTCCCCACCTTAAATTTTACTGTCTACCTTTGTTCTTTTCCATACTGCACTAAATCTAACTGAATTATGATCACTACTATCAAAATGCTTTCCCACATGTCCACCTTCATTCTCCAAAACCAAGAACTGCCCCTTGTTGGATTTGTAACATACTAAGTTCTTGAATGCATTGAGAATTTTGCACCTATCCTAGTTAATTATCTAAATGTATCACCAAACTTTATAATCATGTCCACTACATTTGAGTCCAAATTATTTGATATACCATAGAAAACAAGGGACCTAGTCATGGGCTCCTTACCACCCCGTACAGCTGAAGTCCCCTACTATTATCCTGCACTTGAGATTTGCCTACACTCTTTTTCTCTGAGGGTCTATAAAATACATGGCAGTATACTTGCCTGTATTGGTCCTCCAATTCAGCAAAGCTATGATATACTTTAAAGTGTCTATCAGCCTTCAAGTTATCTGCTTGATACATTAGACTCTGACAGTCTTTAATGGCATATATACTTAAATGCAAACTTTGTATATTTTCTAGCTTGTTTCCTTTGCTTTTCATATTAATTTTCTGTTCATTTCCAGCTTTGTTTCTCTCCCTTCTGAATTTATGTAGAGGTTCCCAACCCCTACCAAGCTGGTATAAACCCTTCCCAACAGCAATAGCAAACCTCCATTTACTATTGAGCTCCACTGATGTGCAAGCATCCTTCTCCACTCCACTCCCGCCCCCCCACTTTCCCCAAACCGGCCCAGGAATCTATAGGCCCCCAGTCCTGCATCATCACTCCAGCCAAGCAATCCTATCCGATTTCTGTATTCACTAGTGTATGGCACCAGGAGTAATCTGGAGATTACCTTTTGAAGTCCTGTTTATTAATTTCTTTGAGCTCCCTAAAATCTTCCTCATCCCTCCTTATTCCCAATGTCATTGCTACTGATGTGGACCTCCTGGCTGTTCATCCTCTCTTTCCCCCCACCCCTCCCCTATATGTTCTGCAGCCTTTGTGATGCCCTTGCCCCAGCACTACTGACCTAACAATACAATCCTTGAGTAATGTCTACAGATGCATCTGTTTCCCCTCAAATCATCTAACACTAATGCTTGTCTGACCTCCCCCTCCACCCCCAAATCACCTTTTACAGCTGAACCATCCATAATGCTGTGGACTTGGTTGTGGCTGTGCTCACCATACCCCTGAGCAAGATCAATTCAAGGGACTCCTTCATTTCTTCCTTATTTGTCTGGCTGTCCCAATTCCCCCTTTGCTCACATAACTAAAACCTTTGGGGCACCAACCTCCTGAAACATGGTATCCCTGTAGCCCTCAGCATTGCAAGTGACTTCTGCTCAAGCTCTTGTTGTAGTTGTCCAGGATACAAGTGTTTTGGAAATCCTGAGTGGCCCAGGAAACACCTTTAACAGGCCTCGTGTTCATTTCTGGAAAGTTTAGCTAATTTAATAAGACATCTCTGATGTTGACAAAAAAACGTTGTCCCTTCTCCTTTCACCTCTCTTTGGGCTGAAGGAAGGTTTGTGGGGGGAGTTCCCTAGGGGTTTGGGACCTTTTTCAATGGGCTAAATGGCTTTCTCCTCTGCTGTAACAATTCTGAACAACTGGTACTCCTGCTTTTCCTATGCTGAGGGAGGTTTATTAAGTAAACAAGCTTTGAAAACTGTTCAAGAGTAATTCAGATACAAAGTATATAAGATGGTTAAAAACATTTAACTTTATTAGAAATACTTGTAATACATTAAGATTAAAGGCAAGCAGATTTTCACAGCCAGGAAGTTGCACAAAGCTTAATAATGCAACATTTTTTTAAAAATGGAGGTAAAAGGTGGTACAACATTGAGGCCCTGATCAACCTGGAGGTTTGTTCCCTTTGAGAAGATACTCTTATATAACAAAGTGTAGCTGAGTCCTTCAATGAGTTGGTATTGCACTGCTGATAAGCATCCCCTAGCTTTAGCAATGAGCTGAAAAGTTAAATTTTCCATTAAAAGCCACCATTCATTCTTGGAATCAGTTACCCGTTCCTCATAGCCTCTGATACTTCACCTTTGTTGTTGTTCTTTACAGGTGAGCTTCACGTCAGAGGATATCTTCAATCGGTAAATATCCTCATGTTTGCCACATAACCGCGCACGAAACTTGCTAAGTTTTTCCAACCCACCCCACATTCAAGCCAGAGGGAGAGGAAGGCCTGTATTGCTCCCCTGCCAATCTATATAAATTGGGGCATTAATTTATAACTCTACCAGGCCTAGATGAGATCTGGTCAGCCCAGCTGCAGAACAAACCTATCTTTAAGGTTCACAGTTTAGCACCATACCAGAAAATGCATTTGTGCTTTTTAAAACCCTCACTTTGCTTCAAGTACAATTTAATACATTGGCTAGTTGGATTCACAGTCCAATCTTGTTTAAATCTTTCTACGTGCATCTAACCAGTATTATAAAAAAAATGTCTATAGGCATTTTTGAACATGATTGTACATACAAGCATCCTTTTCTATAGGACAAAGGCACTTGAACGGTAATTCACCCTCTAACCATCTTTCTGGACACTTCTTTCACTGAATAGTTTTGAGAAATATGACTATACAAAAGATAAACAATCCACAACTTTCCAGCCAACTTTTTCCAATAATGATATACACCTACATTCATCGTTAGAAACTATGCAAACTTGCCATGCAGTAATTACCTATGAGCTGAGATGCTGCAGCGATGGTAATATGGCGAGAGAATGTTGTCCCTGTTTACATAGGTTGTTTCCATGATAAATATTGACAGCAATTTATAAATGGAAATATTAAATTGAGGATCATGTTATTCAATACCCTGATCCAATTATCCCCTGGTTAGACCCCATTTCACCTGAAGTTTTGGTCTTCCACTCCCTATATCTAACAAGGAATCTATTAGTTCATACAAAAACATGCAAGCAGCAATTTCACAGTAAAAATACAGGAGAACTACACCCCAGTCCTAGATCATTCCATGAATGCTTTAGAATTTTTTCTGCTGATCTAAAGTTAGTGATGAGAAATGGAACACTTTCCCTGCCACATCTAATTTTAGAACCAGTGCTTTACTGGCTCTATCTGCTTTTTCTTCAATCTGTACACCAATAGATCTTAATCTTTCAATTAAGGACTTATCCACAAAAGAGTGCAGGTAGGAATAATTGGTGCTCAAGGGATGCATGTGATTCATGTCGTGTGTTTTGAATCACATGCAACGTTAATATGTAAAAGTATGCTATCAGAGCAATGGGAAGGCCAGTTAAGAAATGTTACTTTAAAAAATTCACCCCAGGCAAAATCTATTTTGTTAAATAGGATACAACAGATCTTTTACTAAAATTTCCCTCTTTGAGTAGGTGACAAGGTTGAATAAGAGATTGCAGAATCATCTGCATTAAAAACCAGACCCAAAAATTCAAAATATAAAACTCGCTACAACATGGAGTAGTTGAGGTGAACAGCATTTAAGGGGAAAACTATAGAAGGATACGTAGGGTTGGAGGAAGCTGATGTGGAGCATTAATATGGGCATAGTCTTGTTGGCTGAATGGTCTGTATCTGTGCTGTAAACTCTATGTAGTCAGAAGTTTACAGGTTGTCAATTCTGAGTCCACAAACAAAATGTTTCTTGTACATTTTTATTTTAAAAATATATAAAGTTCTTAAGTGTGTGTGTGTGTGTGTGTGGCTGCAGGGATATTAGGAAGTTTGTTTTATGAATAGATATAAAAGTTACAATCCAGCTTTATCCTGCATGTGTCGGAGCTTGGTACAAATTGATATAAAACTGTTCACATTTACATTCTCTCTCAGTACAATTAACTGCTGGGCAAGCACTGGGACAAGTACAGAAAATCTTTCACCTTGTTAGACCAGATGTGAGGCAGCATTGACTTCCACTGCGTTTGAAGGGCTGTACTGAATCATTTGTAACCCTGCATTCCATTCATTACAACCTACATAACATGGCTCCAATGCTTTTAAACTGAAGGTGCAGGGCCATAGCACAGGATGGGAAGTATAGGAGAGCAGCATTTATCACCTATGATACCGAACTCTGCTGCTTGACTTCAGGATTCATACTAATGTAATTCTATACAGATAGATTTCTGTATCACCATAGTGCACTTGTGACAGAATCACCAGGACATTCCACATTTAATGCACACTCAGGAATTCAGTCACTTTCCACTTGCCTCTTAACCTTTAATATTTTTTGAAGCTTTTGTTTAAATAATTACTGGAAGGATAATAAAAATGCCCTTTTACCTTTTTCTCCATGCCCTACCCTCAACACAATGCAGTAGCTCAGGGCTTTTCCAACACCATGAGGACCATCCTTTACTGTGAAGCTTCCAGCGTTTGCACAGGCATTGAGTAACCATATCTTAGGAGTGAGGATTTACCCCTCACTGGAGTCTAAAATACCAGTACTTTCCAACCTGGATACACAAAGGAACATCCAAAATATAAGGCTTCGCAGGGCTGATCGAGCAGCCAGTCAAACACCACTTCTCGATTTTCAGAGCTTATGATCACTCGGAGCTTGAAACTAGCAGCATCGTTGAAGCCTGAACCCAAGCTAACAACTTCCATGTCAAAGGTCACCGATGACCCAGTAGAAACACAAGGCAGCTGATTGGTCATTTCTTTGCCGTTCACAAATACCGCCCCTAAAAAAATAAAATTATGAATTTGGTTACTCAGGAATGAGATATGGACATCATTGGTAAGACCAGCATTTATTGCCTTGAGAAGGTGGCAGAGAGTCATCTTTGCGCATACAACTGAGTGGTTTGCTAGGTCAGTTAAGGGTCACGTGGGCCAGACTACGTAAAGATGGCAGATTTCCTTCCCCAAATGACAGTGAACCAGATCAGTTTTTACACCAGAATCCCTAATATTAGCTAATTATTCCAGATTTATTTAATTAATGGAATCTAAATTCCTCCGCTTCCATGGTGGGATTTGAACTCTCGTGTCTGGATCATTAGTCTGGTAACAAGAATACTCCGCTACTCCACACCCAATAAAATTAAATCTAATACGCAGACTGTTATGAGGAGCAAAACAGACTCGGAATTCAACTGGCATTGAGGAGACAAAGTTTGCAGCAATGGGAATTGGCTTATTGAACATTTTCAGCCTTTCATTTCAAGTTAGTGATACAGGACAGGAAAAATATTGCTTTGATATTGCACTTCATATCTCACTCAATATTTCACATACAATAAATTGCTCCAAAATGCAGGGATGATTGTTATGGAGGCAGTTGTTTTGTGCAGTGTTTGCAATTTCTTGACTAACAAATGAGATAAATAACCAGTTAATCCTTAAATGATGTTGGTCAAGGGAAGTATACCGACTAGTGCACCAGAATAAATCCCATCTCTTTGTGGGATGTTCAGAGGTCGCCTGGGCCACCAGAACAGGTGGTTGCCGGCCTGGGTTTAACATCTCAGGGGAATGCACCACTTATTCTCAGCACTGCACTGAAGTGTCAAGCTCAAACTTCTGGTACAGGGCTCAAACTCTGGTTGCTTGGCTCAGTTGGTAGTACAGTGCCAAGGTCCATACCCAGTCTCTGCTGAGCCACCCAATTTCAGCCTTTGTACCTCAGATTTGGAGGAAGGATCCTGCTCCGAATGTTCTGTAGCAACACCTACTGGATGAAATGTATGGTGCTGTGCTTGCATGTTGCTAATGGGAGTCAGGACATTTGTTACAATCATACTTCAATGTTTTCTCTTTCATTACTTTTGTTCTAGAGGATCTTGAAGCAACAATTATAAAAGCAATTAGTTATTACTTTGAGTGCTTATTCAGACATGGCAAGATCATAGCCATCTGCAGTGTCCTCCATTGTGGGACACTATGCAGAACAGTCACCATCGAGATTCTCACAGGTGTATTAGAACTTCAGAGAGACCAAAAGAACGATCTTTGTAAAAACAGCCCCATTCAGTTTCTTTACCATTTGAGCTGATGCAAACAGCCTTGTCTCTCTGCAGGGAATCACACTCATTCTGTGGCTCGACACACACTCCGATACTGTCTCTTTTATCTGGTAGTCCTGTCGCCTCCATTCTGGAAACAAAATAAAAAGCCCAGCCTATAAAAACTCCTGAATATAGTGTTCGTCAATGGCAAGTTAGTGCTGAGGAAATAAAAGAACAAACTTGCATTTGAATAGCACTCCTCGTCTCATATGGCAATAGACAGACTTCAAACATCAAGAGGTTTGGCATACAAATGACAAGTTGCTACCCTCCCCATTCCAAACATAAACCAATACAGATTGAGAGTTGGTTTAGAAACCTCAAGAGTGACCCAATCAATAGGTCTGAACTCTTCACAAAAACTGTATTACCAGTAAAACCATAAAATGTGACTTTCAAGGCTCGATCATTACTTTCATTTGCAATATCCTGAAATAATTTAACAAATGTACATACTGAACAAGAGATACTTAGTGAACAGTACAGTTATACTGCTCTTTCAGTAGACTAATAGACAATGATATGCAATTCTACAGTAATCCTTATGAACAGCTCAAAATATATTACTCTAAACTTCCCCCCCATTGTTTCAACGTAAGTAGGGAAGTGAAAGGCACAATAGAGTTTTGGGGAGTTTACTTTCTTAAAGCAAAGATGATGGAGACAGGGGGGCACGATTGTTGTGGTCAAATAAAGGGCCATCAATAGCGGAACAGAGAGGAGAAAAACAGGTCGGTAAGAAGCTTGGTGTTAGAGGAGTGGAGGGAGTATGAAAGAATTTGAAAATTAAACCAAAAATTTAAGTCAAATCCATAGGGCGCAAGGCAAGGGAGTGTGCGTGTGTGTGGCGGGGGGCAAATAGGAAAGAGGGTGAAGGGGGAGAGACAGATGTAGCGTTAGCACTCCAGCCTTTCCCCTGCCCCCCCCCAGCTTGCTTAAACTTAAGTTCCTCCTGTTCTGTGCAGGACAATGGGAGCAGCACTCTTTCACTAGCCCCGGTCCATTGTAATTTCCTTTGCTCCAGTCTAGGTGGTGTCCCACTTTGGAAGGTCTTCCTTGAATAACCCAGTTGTCTTTTTCCATCTGGTGGTGTCCATTCCCTGTGATGGGGTGTACATCTGGGAGGTTTCAGTTGTCTTTCCATCACAATGTCCTGCAGGCACTTCTGACTAGTTGGCTGTAGCACTTTGTGGGTGATGCTGTCTCTCGATGCGATGCCCACGATCGAAGGTAGGCACCGCTAGTGAAAGACGTCCAACTTAACCGACACCTTGCTGTTCTCTTCCATGTCTCGCTGGCATCAATTGCAGTTGGTACTACTAGGTTCAGGTGTGGGCAAGTTGCCCTTACCACCAGCAGCTGCTGCAAACTCAATTTTCATCCCTTTCTTCATGTGGCTTCCAAGTTTTATACCTAGATAAGAGAATATCCATCTCTCAGCCCTCTCTCTCTCCCTCTTCCATGTCTCAGCCAAGTGTTGAGGCATCATCAGCTAGGAATAACAGCGAGTCTTGGATGTCCTTTTTTTTAATCAAACTGTGGCCTAATGAGCTGAGCACCTGGCATGTGCAGGTCTCAATAGGCTGGGTCTGACCCTCAATCACAACCAACTACACACCAACAGACATTGGGCATGGAGTGTTAAGGCAACAATTTCTGTGCCTTAGAGGTCAACCGTAAAGGTGGTGAGGACAGAGGCCATGGTACAAAAATCATACTCTGGATACAGTGAACCTGGTGAACACATTAAAACAGATGATCTGGTCCATTGCTGTTTGTGGGAGCTTGCTGTGTGCAAACTGGCAGACATTTCCTGCATAAACAGCACCTAAACTTCAGAATTATTTCACCAGCTGTAAGGTGTTTGCAGCGACCCACTGAATGTCCGCCTTGTACCTCACTACAAAGCACTGGAGGGAGCACACAACCAGACAAGGCACCGATTAAAATGAGATTAGGAAGAGAAATCCTCTGATTATGTGTCTTGTTTTTAAACAGCAGCAGTTCAGTAAAAGCAATCCAAGCGAGACTGTTCTTTCTGCCATAGAACCATTTCCAGCCTTAGGATAATACCTGGTCAGAAGAGATAATCACAGTCTGTCAAGGTGTAGAAGTTTTAAAAACAATAGTGAAGTACTTGCCTAAATGTCAGTGTCTGTCCACTGGTGTAAGTGGGGTCCTTGGAGTACAACACACCGGATGAAGGAGAATCATTCCTGAGTGCCATGTCTCTCCGACTGCTGAGACTGAACCCTTCGCAACCTGTGATCCACTCTGTGAACAAGATTCAACAATCATGAGTATTCAGTTCTGTCTATTTAAGTTTGTCAGCTCTCTTAGTTAAGGATTTACCCTTAGTTACCCAGAAATAGGAATACAGGATACACAGAATGTTTTCGACTAAGGGACAAGTGTAATATTGTGATACTAAGGTATAGAGACCAGGAAGGTTTTAGCTTTAATATCTTGTCTGTGCCGATTTAACCGATGTCAGCCTGGGTATGACGGGCTGATGTAACTGGCTTTAGCGCTCCTGGCCTTGAGCAAGAGAGGGAGAGAGAGTGCGTGCATGTGTGTGAGGTGGGGGGGGGGGGAAGAGAGAATGAGCAAGAGACAGAGGGGGAGAACGAGCAAGGCAGAAAGAACAGAGTGAGATAACGTGCATCTCCGGGGGAGAGTGAACAAAGAAGAGAATCCCCGAGAGCTTTGCCGTTAATGGACTAACTGACCGTGTGCAGTCAGAGTGGTGTACCCGCTCTGTGGAATACTCCAAGGACTCCACTCCATGCGTCCTTCTCCCCGTGCGCACACACGGAACATGTAGCTAACATTGGGGTCAATGTGCAAAACTACAAATTCGGTATCAGGTCCAATGTAGACATCATCGAATTGGCAGGCGGTGTTTTTACAGAACTGCAGCCGATATTCCTGTGCCACAAAGTCATCGTCATCCTAACAGCAAAACACAAGAGATCGGTCTGCATTATTTGCAAAGTCAAGGCCTGTCGTGAGTAATTGCACCTCCTAGCGTGGCACTGAGCCACAGAGACCAGGAAGAGCCACCACCACCACCCAAGTTCAAGTCCCACTGACCCATCATCCCAAATTCACTGACTGACACTGTCCTGAGTTTGCACAGTGGAGTGTGAACAATTCTGTGAATGAAGCCAGGCTGAAAAATTAGAGTGCGATTAACAGTTGGGGATTCAGTCTGAAGCTGCGGAAATCAAATCTGGACCATTTTGAACCCAAAGTCAGAAATCAGAACTGAATTGACCAACACTGCAGACATAAGGAGTATTTCCAGCATTATCTGTTTATGCTTCAGATCAGCAGCATCCACATTGTTTTGCTCCCTCTGGTGGTTGCTGTCAGAAATGCATGGACAGAACTGTCTCGCTTTTTGATATTAAAGCATTTAGAATTGTGGAGCCATTCGGCCCATCGTGCCTGTGTCCGCTGTGAAAGAGCCTATCCAATTTGTCCCCCACCCCACCCCAACCCACACTCTTTCCCGATATCCCTCCAATTTTCTCTTCTTCAAATATCTATTCAATTCCTTGTAAAATTACTAAAATCAGCCTCCACTGCCCTTTTCTCCACCTGAGGAGCCATGTTCAGTTCCATTTTGGAGATTTGCTCACCTTGCACCATCGGACAAGAATCCCTCCAGGCCTTTCAGTCAGTTCCTCTATCTGGACAGGAGGGCGCGATGCAATCGCTCCATGGCTAAAGATTCGATCCTTGACAAAACTGAGCAAGCTTTCGTCTAACTGAGCCGATAAACACGGCACCTCCACCAGTGAAGGGACTTCTGGCAAACTGGATTAGAAACAAACCAGGGAGGAAAAAAAAAAAGAATCGCTTCAGTAAAAAACACAGCAGGGCTTCAGTTAGCAGGAAGTGTTGGCATGCTGGTGCATCTTTTTCTCCCTGAACCCCTCTAGTATTTCCAGCCCTAAAGCACACATCTCCACAGGTCACTGAAAGCAGCCCTGGCCTCAAATTCGACAATTCTCCAAAACACTAATTTCACAAAATGAAAGAAACAGTAGTATAGTGGTTATGTTACTGGGCCAGTAACGCAGAGGCCTGGATTAATGATCCGAAAACAATGGTCCAAATCCCACCACGACCACCCGGGAAGTTTCAATTCAGTTAATAAATAAATCAGGAATAAAAAGCTAGTGGAGACATTGAAACTATCGGATTGTTGTTAAAAACCTAACTGGTTCACAAACGTGCTTCAGGGCAAGTCACTCAGTTCAGGGATTGGGGATGGGGAATAAATGCTAGCCACTACTGACGCCTTCCTCCTTTCCATGAATAATAAAAACAAATGAGAGATATATGAGGGAAGGGGAAGGAGGTTGAGACACAAAAGTACTCCCTTGTGTACTGAGCATTGTAGGACCCCAGATGGAATCATAGAATGGTTACAGCACAGAAGGCACCCATTCAGCCTGTACCAGCTCTCTGCAAGATCAAAGTGTCCCAATCCCTCACCCCCCCCTGTGGTTCTGCAATACTTTTCTCATGTACTTATCCAATTCCTTTTTGAAAACTACAACTGAATCTCTCTCCACCACCCTTTCACAGCAGCGTGTTCCAGATCCTAACCACTCAGTGTAAAAATTTTTCATGTTGCCTTTGCTTCTTTTGCTAATCATTCTAGTTCTAGGCCTTTCTGCTAATGGGACCAGTTTCTCTCAATCTACTATGTCCAGAGTCCTCATGGTTTTGAGCACCAATCTCCTCTCAACTTTATCTTAGTATAACAATCTCAGCTTCTCTAAGTGAAAGCATAAGGACGTGAACTTATACGTCCACCTAAGAAGGAAGGCAAGCAAATCTTCTGTTTAACATTGCATCAACACCCATGACAGTACAGCACTCCCTCAGTACTGTACTGTGTGCATCAGCCTGGATTAACTGATATCTACATACTCTGTGCTCATCTTTAAAATGGAGGAAAAGTGAGAAATAATTTGATCAAATAGAAAAATATTGACCTGTCAAGTTGGATTTGCAGAGCTTTTTTTGTGAAGTTTCCGAGTTTCTCCTCCTCTGCCGTTCCACAGAGCACAGCAACCTCTCCTATAAAATAGGAAAAGAGTCAGTCAAGTAGCATCTGCAAGGAGCAATCCCTTTATTCAAAAGGTTTCTTTCTATCTGCCATTCCACACCCACCATAAAATACTAATCTTCAAAATAAGAGTTTGTGGTGGGGAGGGTGTCGGTGGCATAGTGGTACTGTCACTGGACTGGTATTCCAGAGACCCAGGGTAATGCTCTGGGGACCCGGGTTCGAATCCTGACCTGGTCTGGCCTACATGTGACTCCAGACCTGCAGCAATGTGGTTGACTCTTAAATGCCCTCTGAACAAGGGCAAATAGGGATGGACAATAAATGCTGGTCTCGCCAGCGACACCCACATTCCATGAATGATTAATTAAAAACAACTAAATCAGAATTTGCAGAAGAGAAACGGGCAATTTAATCCAACTGGTCCAGACCAGGGTTTATGCTTTGCACAAGCCTCTCATCCCTAGTGACATATTATCATTCCGGTTACCCAGCTTTAGGTGAGTTCTTTAGTACTCAGTACAGTCACTATGTGGAATTAAATATAGTTTATACCACAGAATAATTGAATTTATGGTCTTTTAAAGCTGTCATTTAAAAAGTTATTACTGGGAGCCCTCTCGAGCTAATATTTTGCCCCGAGTTGTGACTCTGTGGCCCTAGTTTGGATTGTATAGTCTGAGCATGTGCAGTGTAACCCATATTTCTGTACTGTGCGATCAGTTGTCCATGCAAACGCTTTTCAGCCTTGGCAGAGGTTCTCGCTGAACGCCTGACACAACCTGAACAAAATCTCGACGGGGCCTCTCGCGCTGACATCACGAGGCAGCCTTGTGACTAACCTGTCCACTTGCAAACATCCTCTACTCACCGCCTAGAGAGAGGTGTTAGGGAATGCCAGCGAAAAAGAACAAACAAGGTAGAATTCATTTATAAACAGCACCATTCACAATTTGGGATGTCTTAACAGTGCTTTTCAAACAATTTCCTAATTGTAGCCACTGTTGTAACGCAGGAAACGCAGCAGCCAATTTGTGCACAACAAGCTCCCACAAACAGCAATGTGATAGGGACCAGGTAATTTGTTTCTTTAAAAAAAAAGAGATGTAGGTTGAAGGATAAATATTTTCCTGTTCTCCAGGGAAAAATCCTTGCTTTTCTTTGAAATAGCGCCACATAATCTTTTACTTTCACCTGAGGGAGCAGACTTGGTTTAACATCTCATCAGAAAGACAGCATCTCTGACTCCAATAGCACAGCTTCTCAGACAGTGCAACTCCCTTACTGGGAGTGTCAATCTGGATTTTGTGCTGATGTTTCTCGAGTGAGACTTGAACCTAAAATCTTCTGACTCAGAGGCAAGAGTGTTACTCACTAAGCCACGGCTGCCACCAGTGTTTTGGTAGGCAGTCAGATAGTATCAGTCTTACCTTCTCGGAGGAGCTCGTCTGCCACATTCACGCCATGTTCGATTAGTTTCTGACAGTCATCGAGGGGCCTGATGCTCTCCTGCTCAATTTTATCCACTTCCTGGAGCAGCATTACTAACCGTTCATCCAACAGCTTGGTCAGCTTGGCTTTCAGCTCATTAAAGTGATGCTTCAGAACGTCACGTGTCTGGACAGCACTTCCAGTGATCTGGAAAGAAAAAGCAAACTCAATAAAGTGACAAAAAGCAAAAGGCGGAGACCAGTCTGAAACCATCATGTACAGAAACTAGATTGCATAGTGGGTTACCACACTTTGGGATTAGTCTGTGTTCCATTCCAGAATGAACTAACAAACAATACGCTTTCTGACAAAGTACTAGCACAATAGTGTTTCCATTATATCCTTCCCCAAGATTACTGACTGGACAAAAGACAGAAATACAGGCAAAGCGTTTTCTAGTACAGCATTTTAGTCTCTCTCTGGGCTGTGGGTACACCATCCAATACTAACTTCCACATCAAAACAGAACTCGAAACATCAGCTCTGCTTTACTCTCTGTAGATGCTGCCAGATCTTCTGAGTATTTCCAGAATTGTTTTTATTTCAGATTTCTAGTATCTGCGGTATTTTGCTTTTACTCACTAACCCCATTGCTCAATGCCACCTGTGCCTCAGCATCACCCTTATCCACGAAGCCTTTGTTACCTATAGACTCAACTATTCCAATGTTCTCCTTGCCATCCTCCCACCTTACACCTTTTTAAGTTTAACCCATCTAAAACTCTACACAGAGTCCTGTTCACCCATCACCACAGCGCTCACTGATCTGCACTGGCTCTTAGTCTGGGAATGCCTCGATTTTTAAAAATCTCACCCTCGTTTTCAAATGGCCTACTGCCCTCCTATCTCTGTAACCTCCTCCTGCCCTACAACCCTCCAAGATCACTGCCCTCCTCCAGTTTTGGCCTATTGTGCACCCATGATTGTAAGACCAGCGATGGTGGAGTAATTGTCTTCAGTTGCCTGGTTCTGGAATGCCCTCCCTAACCTTCCCAATTTGCCTTTCTTCCTTGAAGATGTCCCTTAAAACCTCTGACCAAGCTTTTGGTCACCTGTCTAAATATTTCCTTATGTGCCTCGGTGTCAAATTTTATTGAAAACTTTTCTGTGAAGTGCCTTGAGAAATTTTACCACATTAAAATGGTAAAATTAAATTATATAGCGAGTTGTTACATATAAATACGAGTTGCGTTCTGGGCAAATACACTAATCGGCATGATACCGAGGAAGGTTCCAGGTTTAATGCTCTATCTATGCTGATTTTGTAGTTCTCTGGCTGAGATAGACTGTGTGTGAACATTCGTGGGCTAGTGAGGGGAAAGAAAATATGAGCAGTTGCTGTTCCGTATCCAGGGAGTCATGTAAAAGATAGTGTGTGAGGACAAGGAACATTCATGCCACACATGGGTCAGGCAATGACCATCTCCAACAAGAGAGAATCTAACCATCTCCTCTTGACATTCAATGGCATTACCATCGCTGAATCCCCCACTATCAACATCCTGGGGTTACCATTGACCAGAAACTGAACTGGACTAGCCATATAAATACTGTGGCTGCAAGAGCAGGTCAGAGGCTAGGAATTCTGGACAATAACCTACTCCCTGACTCCCAAAAGCCTGTCCACCATCTACAAGGCACAAGTCAGGAGTGTGATGGAATATTCCCCACTTGCCTGATTGAGTGCAGCTCCTACAACACTCAAGAGGCTTGATACCATCCAGGACAAAGCAGCCTGCATGATTGGCACGCCAACCACCACCTTAAACATTCAGTCCCCCCAATCACCAATGCACAGTGGCAGCAGTGTGTACCATCTACAAGATGCACTGCAGGAACGCAACAAGGCTCCTTCAACAGCAACTTCCAAACTTGCGACCTCTACCACCTAGGAGGACAAGGACAGCAGACTACATGGGAACACCGCCACCTGAATGTTCACCTCCAAGCCACTCACCATCCCGATTGGAAATATATCACTATTCCTTCACTGTCACTGGGTGAAAATCCTGGAACTCTCTCCCTAACAGCACTGTGGGTGTACCTACACCACATGGACTGCAGCGGCTCAAGAAGGCAGCTCACCACCACCTTCTCAAGGACAATTAGGGATGGGCAATAAATGCTGGCCCAGCCAGTGACGCCTACATCCCATGAATTTAAAAAAGGGTGAAGACAAGACCATGCTATGTGATGTTGTCCCTCAACAGGTAAATGACCTCACCAACCAGACCCACACCTGAAGAATGGTCACCTGGTGCTTATCAAACTGTGCTTTTACATGGCACCTGAATGTTGAGAGGGGGGAGGGCAGGAGAAAAGAGGCTGATGTATCAGCTGGTCACAGAGTGGAAATACTCCAAATGAAGACGCCACAAAGTGTTCAATAACTAGGAATTATTGAAAACTGGTCACCTATCATTACACACCTTCTGGGGCAGGAATATTTCAAGATTTCAACTCTTAATGACTTGTACTGCATTCCATCTTCACTGGACTAACACCAGTATACAGTCTCAAAAATAAGGCATGTAGTTAGGTAAAAGATCTGATACTTCACAGCACCTTTTTGGTTGAACAAAGAGTAATGTCTCAAGCCCCATAGCTCTATGAAGAAAGAAACCTTGCTTTTACATATTGCTTTTCACAACCTCAGGACGTTTCAAATCACTTTACAGCTAGTGAGGTGCAGTCACTGTTGTAATATAGGAAATGCAGCAGCCAATTTGCACAGCAAACTCTGCAAACAGCAATTAATAGAGACCCGATAATTTGTTTTGCCTTAATGTTGATTGAGGGATAATATTGGCCAGGAAACTACACATTGGATTTATATTGTGCCTTTAACATAATAAAATATCCCAAATTACTTCACAGGAGCACTATCAAACAAAATTTGATACGAGCCACATAAAAACATTAGGATGGATGACCCAAAAAGCTTTGTCAAAGAGGCAGATTTTAAGTAGCGTCTAAAAGGAGAAAGATCATCAGCTGAAGGCACACCGATTGCCAGAAATCATACCAGTGCACCTCAGCATGAGTCAGGGATTCCACAGGTCGAGGGTGGGGAGAGGCTAAGGTTTGGAAGTATGAGCAATCGGATTGAGAAATGCTCCCGACTCCCCCGGTATTCCTGGCAAGAAATAAATCGCTGTTACTTCAGCGAATAGTCACCTGCTTGCTGCACCCACTCAACAAGTGCTTTGAACGATGTGTGCGCTTTACAAATTTCAACACGTTGACGATAGGATGTGATGCAACGAGCCACAAACTCTTTTGCATCCTTATCTTGGCTGCCAATTTCTCCTTTAGTGTGTTACGGAAAAAACAGGAAGTCGTATAGTTTAACGGAGCTTTTGTTCCCTTTTCAGGCGAATTCCACTATCTATCATTGGTTTTACTTTACACGTAACTCGTGGGGGGGGACTCTAATTTCACCCTGTGCTGCCAGTCATATATAAAAAAAAAACATTGGGTGCATATCGCTCGGCTGGGGTTTAAACACTGTTTGTTTAAGCAGTTACCCTCTCCTCATTATCAATTTAATTCTATCTTAAAAACTTCAAAGAAAAAGGTTGAATAAAATAAAAACAGAAAATATTTGCATTGTGCATAGTCTGCATGAGAGAGAGAGAGAGAGAGAGAGAGAGAGATTAATATTTTTAGGGGAAACTCTTCATTAGAACTAACACAGTTAGGCTGCAGTAGTCCTTTCTAGGCTTCAATTAATGCAAGAAAACAGTCCTCCCCATTTTATTTTGCCAATGGGGATAATCCACCCCAAGCATGGGTTCGTTAGCCAAGTGCTTAGAGTGCTCTGAAGAAGGGTCAATACGGACTCGAAACGTTAACTTTGTTTTTCTCTCTCCACAGACGCTGTCAGACCTGCTGCGTTTTTCCAGAATTTTCTGTTTTTGTTTCAGATTTCCAGCATCCACAATATTTTGCTTTTTGCTTAAGAGTACTGGTCTGGGAACCCAGTGTTCCATGATTCAATTCCCGCGTAGGGAACTTAATTCATTCAAGCGGGTGATTCAGGGGCTGGCATCAGATTGATAACTCAACCTGTTGTTAATGTCTTTCAGGGGAGGGAATCTGCCTCCACTATCTGGTCTGGCTTCTATATAACTCTAGTCCCATAATACACGATTGATCCTTAACATCAAGGCAGTGAGGAATGGACAATAATAAATGCAGCCTTGCTGGTGTCCCCCATTTCTGAGAGAGGATGTGATGGAGAGGAAAAGGAGCTGGACCTTCCCCACCCATATCTGGAGTGAAGCTCAGCAAACCACCTTGCCCACTGGCCCAGCTCAATTTCACTTGCTCCACTTTAGCATAAAGCAGCAGTGAGACAGCCAAACAAAGACTGTGACTTGATGCTAGTGCTTTCAGCCACACAAAGATATTTACAGTGAGCTCCTATAAATAACCAGAAGTCAAACTAACTTTGCAACCGTGCTCCCGAAATAATAAGTGCTATACACTTCCTTTCATTTTTATAAGATAGCATTTCCACAGTAAGAAGCACACAACGTGCAAATCAAACATTACAGGAGCTCTCAAATCAAAAGAGCTGACTTGTTTATTCTGCTGTGCCTGTCTACACTGGCAGACCACGATGACATCTGAATATCAGGGATTGTACACGTAACCTGCAAGTTTCCATCTTCTTTGCAATGGCGTTTTCATGTCCGGGGCCCAGTTCAGACACAGCACAGAATCTGCTGAGCACGAGGAGTAGAGCACAAAACAGCCCTTAACACAGCAGTCTCACTCAGGATGACTTAGTGTAAGAAATTGTAAAAATAAAACACTGGTGCAGTAGGAAGCATTCCTCTCAAGTTGGGCACATAGTTGAGGCAACATGGAGTGAGCTTTGCATCTAGACGACTGCTGCACCTACCCTTGGCATCAGATACTGACACCTAGTACCTGTTAACAGAAAGCAGTCCATTCCCCAGCACCTCAAAACTCAGAAACCATGCTTTTCTGCTCATCCTGTAACTAAGCCAATATGCAGCCTGTTCCTAAGCCTGTAACCTCCTTCAGCCCAATAACCATCCTTCAATTTTGGCCTCATGCACATCTTCAATTTCCATTGCCCCACCACTGGCAGCCATACCTTCAGAGCTCTAGAATTCCTCCCCTAAACCTTTCCATTGTCCTTTAAAGACTCTCTTTAAAACCCACCTCTTTGACCAAGCTTTTGACCTATGTGGCTCAGTGTGTCAAATGTTGTATTCTGTCATGAAGCTATTAATGTATATAATATTAATGGAATTTTTTTTAAAATAGAGACTTAGTCAGTGAATGTGTCTCAATTGGATTAAAGCCAGCTAGTCTGGGTGCTTTGATGTAAAGTAGTTTTGAGATGTAAGAGTGCATTTGCATTTTGTTGAATAGAACATTCAAGAAGTGGGTGAAATCTGGCACCTAGTTAGCAGAGACCAAGCAATGTTTATATTACTACTAAAATTGGTACTATGAAAGGGGTTTTATTGTTAGAAGAGGTGAAGTTTAAAGGGGCTGGTGATACGAGAATTTATATTCAATGAGATGTGCTGGGTATAACCGATAGCAGTTGTGTGTGTGCAGGGCAGAGGTACGTAACATTAGCAGTAAGCCTACAACTGTCTGCAAAGGAACCAAAGTGAAAGGAACCTCATTTTCAATTTGTAAGGTGAAAATGTGTCTGGTTAAGTCTATGGGTTGCTGTTGCCTTAATGGAGATTAGTTTGGGAATTTGTTAAAAGTTATGATAGTAGTAATTTGTAGCCATGTGGACATGTTTAACTTGTGTAAATTAATAAATGTCTCATGTAGTTTGATATAAAAACCTCTCGAGAACTGGTGGTCTGATTCCTGAATTTAGAGCTGCATCTCAAACATACCACTTAAAAATATAGGTTATGACAGTTGTTTAAAGTTTCCCTCAAAGCTGAGTTACTTAAAAATCCCAGAGGGAAACTTTAAACAACTGTCATAACCTATATTTTTAAGTGGTATGTTTGAGATGCAGCTCTAAATTCAGGAATCAGACCACCAGTTCTCGAGAGGTTTTTATATCAAACTACATGAGACATTTATTAATTTACACAAGTTAAACATGTCCACATGGCTACAAATTACTACAATCATACAGCCTAGTATCAGAACAGGGAGGAAGAGGAAATTGAAGCATTTTACTCCTGTTGCTTGCATTTATTTAGAGCCTTTCACATCCAAGGTGCTTCATACGGATGTTAGAATTGTTATGACCCAGCCGTTGGTAAAGCGGAGTTACGTAAAAATCCCAACCAACAGCTGGATCATAACAATTCTAACGTCCGTATGAAGCACCTTGGATGTGAAAGGCACTAAATAAATGCAAGCAACAGGAGTAAAATGCTTCAATTTCCTCTTCCTCCCTGTTCTGATACTAGGCTGAGCAAAAACAAAACCGCTCTGCACACTGCATCACTTACCAACAACATTCCCTCTAATCTTTCATGGGGTGGGGGCAGGTGATATTTTTAACTGCATGGCCCCTTTAAATTTTTTTTTGCATGTCCATGCACATGTGGGGGGCATTTATTTTAAAGGGACCAGCTTGCACACAGTCTGATCTGTACTCTTGGATTGCGGCAGACATCAGGGAGGAGGGAAACATCATGGAGTGACAGAGAAGACCACAGAGGTAGCTGAAATGAGCGGAGCAGGATTCTGTGCAGCAAAACATTGCCCAGTGATGCTCAACAACAGCACAGTGCACAGAATCAGGGCAGTGAAACAAGGCAGGCCAGGAAGTGCAGACAGACAGCTGAAGCAGGGTCACAGAAAGGGAAGTGAAGAGCAAGTGGCTGCCAAGCTTTGAGATTCTAATGTGCACATGTTCAATCCTCTTATGATTCTGCTTGACTCAAAGGCATTTTCAATCATATGCAACTTACTCACCAGTCATGGAACAAGGATATGGAACCATTCCAAAAGATTAGAAACTCCCTCTCACTCTTGCCTTCTTCCTCCCAGAGTTAAATGACCATTCAGACTCAGTTAAAGGGCATGAACAGCTGAACAAGCCATTTAGACCTGGCATATCCAAGTTTGATCCCTGGTCTGCACCGAGTAAGCTGACCTCAGTCAGGGAGATTGCTGCAATCATCTTAATGATCTGGATTTGGAGTGGGGACAGTCATCCAGGGTTGCTGCTTCTGAGTATTATTCAGTGATTCCAGATAGAAGTGTGTGGAGTTTAAGCACAGAAAAGATCGAACTCGACCTGTGGGTCGAGCAGCCTGGTGACAGGCAACATCGAAACTCAGATGACGAATGGCCATTTTGGTGCTAACAGCCATGGAATCATATCCATGTCACAGTGTAAATAAATTCTACCATGGCAAGCGACTGGTCTCTTTGTTCTGGATATCTGCTGAATAGAAAGGATAAAGCATTGCCTCCACCTCAATCTGGATTTCAGAAATGACAGACAGGCATTTTGCACAGACCCTAGAGTGAAAGATTATAGCAGTGTTAACTGGATCTCACTTATGCCTGGCTGCAGTCCAAAAGTCTTTTCCACCAACCTTACAACCAGTTGTCACCGCATTTCACCCTGCCCCCACCCCCCCCCCCTCCAAGATTGAATGACGAGTTAAATCAGTCCACAAGATGTGTTTATTCAGGTTCAGGTTGTCAGTGAATCAAATGTCCTCCGACTGCAGCTGTTTGAGCAACTTTGAACTCAAAACATACAAGCTTCAACTTCCTAATTTCGCTCCCTTGTGAGAATTTCTCACCACAGTGTATGAGAGTGGAAACACGTTTTTGTCAACAGCCTTTTAGGTTTCCACACACTATTCATTCACACACGGAGAGATGGGGAGGTGATGTGTTCCAAGGCCTCTATCAGAGCTACCCCCTGTAACTAGATTTGGAGTTTGATGACAAAATTCCCATCCCACAGTTACCCCTGCACCCAGCATATAACAAATACCCAAGTTTAGAAAAAACAAACACCTGAAACAGAAAAAAAGAGAGAAAATGTACAGAAATACTTTTCATCAAAGAAACTTGCATTTATGTAGCACTTCTCACAACCTCAGGATATCTCAAGGCAACTTTCAGGCAATTAACTACTTTAGAAGTGCGGTTCCTGTGGCAATGTAGGAAACATGGCAGCCAATTTGTACACAGCAAGCTCCCTCAAATGGCAATGTGAAAATGACCAGACAATCTGTTTTTAAGTGGTCTTGGTTGAGGGATGAATATTGCCCAGAACATCAGGGAAAGCCCCCACCCCCACTTCTCTTTTTCAAATAATGCCAAGGGGTCTTTCATCTCCACCTGAGAGGACAGACAAGGCCTCAGTTTAACGTCTTACCCGAAATACGATACCTCCGATAATGCAGCACTCCCTCAGTACTGTACTAAAAGGATTAGCCTGCAGGAAGAGGTGGCTTCAGCTCTGATGATGCCTCCACGTGAATAGTTAATTGTTCATTCTCTCGGACAATGATTAAAATTCCAACTCTTTCTACCTTTACCCATATCCAAGGTATGCACTTTCAGTTTAGCCAACTCATGCCCAAGTTCTACAGCTTGCTGAATTGAACTAATTTGGCCAAAATCTACTCCAAACTGATCACAATTTGGAATGAACAATATCCCTCACTGAACAGCACCTCATCTTCCGACTAGGCACTTTACAGCCTTCCGGACTGAATACTGAGTTCAACAATTTTAGATCATGAACTCTCTCCTCCATCCCCACCCCCTTTCTGATTCCTCCCCACCCCCCCGCCCTTTCCAATAATTTATATAGATTTTTCTTTTCCCACCTATTTCCATTATCTTTAAATGTATTTCCACCCATTGTTTTATCTCTACCTTTTAGCCTATTTTGATCCCTTCCCCCCCACCCCACCCCCACTAGGGCTATCTGTACCTTGCTCGTCCTGCTTTCCACCCTTAATGTCACCTATTAGCATATTCCTTAGATAATATCACCATCATCAACACCTCTTTGTCCTCTTGTCTGTGACATCTTTTGGTTATCTCCACCTATCACTGGCCCTCTATCCAGCTCTACCTGTCCCACCCCCCCTTAAACCAGCTTATATTTCGGCTCTTTTCTATTTTTCCTTAGTTCTGTTGAAGAGTCATACAGACTCGAAACGTTAACTGTGTTCCTCTCCGAAGATGCTGTCAGACCTGCTGAGTTTTTCCAGGTATTTTTACTTTTGTTTTTAATATTCCTCACTGGTTTTCTTCCCGTTTCCCCTGAAACCAAGTTAGTACTTGGAGTTTTAGGCTGTGTGCCAATACATAAGATCTCATCATAGTGAGCAACACATTCTGGGATAATCCCTAGGAATATAATTAAAATACAGATTGTACTTCAACCCATCAAATTCTAAATACACTCTAATACATCACATGATTATTAGGAAACCCTAAAGTGTTAGTTTGGCTCAAATGTGGCACCCACATTCGGGTTAAATGGTTGTGGTTCAAGCACATCACCTAGGCCAACAGTTCAGTGAAATATTGAGGGATTGCTAAATTATCAACGGTGCTGTCCTGTGGATGGGCAGTAAACTGAGCTGCCTGTGCAGATGGATGTAAATGATCCCATGGCACTCTTTTGAAGCTGACTAGACGTTTTCTTGGAGCTGTGGCCAGTATTCATTCCTCAACAAATCCCACAAAAATAAACCACCCCTCCAAAACCACCCAACCTACACCACATGGAAGGACAAAGGTAGCAAATGTCCAGGAACAACATCATCTCCAAGTTCCCTCCAAGTCACATATCATCCTGACATGGACACATGACTGTTCCTTCATCGCTGCTGGGTCAAACCATGGAACTCATATTCAAACGGCACTACATGAGTAGCTCCACCACACGAACTGCAACAGTTCAAGGAAGTGGCTCACCATTACCTTCAAGGGGCAACTAGGAATAGGCAACAAATGCTGGCCTTGCCAGTGACATCCATGTTCTAATTTAAACAAAATACTAACTGGTCATTCACCTCACAGTCATTTGATGAATCTTGTATGCAAATTTGACTAAAAAAAGACTGCACTTCAGATTATAAAATCAATGGCTTTGAAGTGCTTTGGAATTTCATTAGGGTGCGAAAGGTGCTAGATAAATGCACGTTCTTCCTTAGTGAAAGACCACCTCCTGAAACAGTGAAAGTAACTGACCTGTTTTCTTGCCTGATTCAGTCCTTGTAGCCGCTGTTCCAGCTCATCCTTATAGTTCTTTGCTGCCTCGATACTCTCCTTGGCTTCTTGAAGAAGCTCAGTCTGAACCTCAATCTCCATCATTGTGATTTTATCCTAAGCACAAAATAATAGTGAGAAACTGTGTCCATCAGTTAGCTCCACAAAATCTTGGCAAGATTTGACTTCAAAGCCAATTATTTGCTTCGTTTACTTTGACCCGATCTTTGACCTAAAACGTTAACTCTGTTGGGGGGTTGGTTAACTCAGTTGGCTGGACGGCTGGTTTGTGATGCAGAGCGACGCCAACAGCGCAGGTTCAATTCCTGCACTGGTTGAGGTCATCCATGAAGGCCCCACCTTCTCAACCTCACCCAAGGTATGGTAATCCTCAAGTTAAACTCACCACCACTCGTGTCTCTCTCTCTCTCTCTCTCTCTAATGAGAGAGCAGCCTATGGTCCTTTGGGACCATGGCGACTTTCATTTTTACTCTCTCCACAGATGTTGCCTGACCTGTTGGCTGTTTCCAGCATTTTCTATTTATTTTTCAACTACTTGGTTACTCATTCTGCCTTTATAAACCAGATTGCCCCATGCCAGGTTAATACTAACAAAATAGTAATTTACTGCAATCTTACACTAACTACATGCGCCACTGAAGGTGGGTGGAGGTAATGTTTCACCCGTTGTCAGTAAAAATATATCTCAAAAACAAATGGATGAATTTCAACGAAACTTGGTACACAGGATATGGCCCAAAGAAGAACGGATTAGTTTCTGGCATAGATGTAGATCCGGATCCTGGAATATTTTTTTTTTAAAAAAGGACCCGTTAATACTGGGGTGAATTGACTTTTCTTGGAAGAGTGTTGCAGATTTTTTTTTAGAATGTTGTTGATTGTTTTAGAATGTTGTGGGGTTTTTTTTAAAAAAAGAATGTTGTGGATTATCTCAACTGCTGTGGTAGAATTTGTCACAGCTGCCAAAACCTGAGCAGAGTTTTCAAAGCAGGTTGTTGGATGTGGATTGGCCTGAAGCATCCTCAGTGAGATTGAAGCTCTTAAAAAGATTTCTTTCAGCTTTGTAGTTAGAGCATCAACCAGGCAGGAAAAAGCCCCAAGGAAAAGCTGTGTAATTGTCATAATGTGGAGTTAATACAGTGTGGTGGAGGTATGCATTCTACGGAGTACCCTCTTCTTGTTTTGCCAAATGCTATGTCACATTGCAAACGGGAAACAGTTAACAACTTTTAAAGCAATAACGAGGTTATAAGCAGGGTATTCCAGGGTTGATATCATATAATAACTTGGCTGAAGCTACAGTACATATAATTGCCAAGTTTCCAAGAATAGGGCTCAAATGGATTTAGATCACTGAGGTGGTAGGTGCAATTGAATAACTATAAAATAATTAGTACAAGAGCAAAGGACCAGAGAGTAACAAGGTTTTACTGGGAAAATGATAAAATTGAGCTGAGCAGTGGAGATATCTATAGATTATGGTGAATAAATCTATGAAATGATCAGCTCAGTGCCCAGCTGCAGTTAAATGGCAGACTAGGTATGTTGCAATAGCAGAGAGATACACAGTAATAAGACATTTAGGCAGTTCATGTGCAATAGACCAGTTTTGATCATCATGGGAAAGATAATACTGCTTTAAGGAAGAATACTATACCACTCAACAACAAAGATAATTGCGCACAAATTACTTGGAAGAAAAAAGCTAGGGAGGATCTCCTCGCCCAAAGGAGAGTATTGTGCAATAACTTGCGAAGGGCATTAAAGCAGACAGCACAAAGAAGAAAAGAAAAAGAGCAGAACAGGGGTGATGAAAAGCCAAGTGCTGAAAGTTTTCAGTACCTCAGCCAAGTGGCCCCAAGTCACTCATGTACCTAAACTGTGAAGGTCAATGGGGCGAATATCGCAGCCAAGCCAGGTGATGTCTTAACCAATGTTTAACATAAGGATTTTCTAGCAGGAATCTCAGGACAGCCATCAAATGATTGTATTACAGCTGATTCCACCCCTCTATTCCAGGCACAATGGCTGAGACACTAAATGTCCCACCCAAGCTGAAATCAGCAGCAAAGATCGAACACACAACCTTAGAGCTTCCTTATTCTATTTAATTTTAGTTCCCATAGTAAATGCTCTGACTGGTCGTTCAAACCCACTCTCCCTACACACAATACATGGCAATAATCTTTCACTGTATTTAAATTATCATGACACTGCAATGGAAAATGCAAGCCACATTCTCTCTCATCCACAGCAGATACCACAAATCCCAGCTTACGGTTTCCCTCTTGGTTGTTTCTCGCAATAAAAACTACCTAGAAAGTGACATTTGGAGATTTTGATTATGGTGCAATACACTATAGATATAATTAGAAATGCTGCCTCAAAATACAGGTTACTGCCCATCCCATCCCTAAGGTCAAATACAACTTAGTATTTGCTCCCTTCCCCAAAATGATTTTCCTGATATCGTAATGATTTAAGGATTGTTTCACACACACACAAGAATTTAGTGAAAGTCAACCCCACCCAAGTGACTTTCCATGTTTGGGAGCAGATCAACATGGAATGGTATTTGTACTAAAAAAAAAGGCTTGAAATTTACTTCAGGTTTTCACAGGAGAGCACACGCACGTGCCTATCTGAAACAATTTTGAAGAAGAACAGGGGAATTCTCCCTGGTGTCTTGGTCACTATTTATCCCTCAACCCACATTACAAAAACAGGTGAGGTGGCTAACACATTGTAGGAGCTTGCTGTGAGAAAATTGTTTGCCACGTTTCCTAAAACAGTGACTACACTTCAAAAGTATTTTACTGGCTGTGAAGCGCTCGGGACGTTGAAAAGTCATGAAATGAGTTAAGTCTTTCTCTATTATTAATGCAGCTCCAGAGCATTCCAAGGACTTGGGGAAACCATACAAATATTATAAGGCGTCGTGAGAACTTATTGCCATATGTAGTTAGACATTATTTGCCTAAAGAAAGGATTCTAAAGATGCCTAAAGAAAGGATTCTAAAGAGAGAATCAATCCTACCAATTGTTCTTTCAAAACCCAGAGCCAAAATAAAGGCACAGCAGCCAATGGTACAAGGTCTGGACAGAGACTTTGAGTTTTTAGTTACAACAGTGGAGAGCAATAAACCCAGTCTCCCACAATACCTTATATTTGTATATCGTTTCTCAAAGCTCTGGGAATGCTCTGGAGTTGCATTAATAATAAAGATTTATATAGTGCCTTTGGCTATGATGGGCTGATCTGTGGCAAATGGAATTTAATCCAGATAAGTGTGAGGTAATGCACTTGGGCAGGACAAACAAGGCACGGGAATACACGATGAACGGTAGGACTCTGGGAAGTACAGAGGATTAGAGGGACCTTGGTGTGCATGTCCACCAGTCCCTTAAAGTAGCAGGACAGGTAGATAAGGTGGTTAAGAGGGCATATGGGATACTTGCCCTTATTAGCCAAGGAATAGAATACAAGAGCAGGGAGGTTATGCTGGAACTATATACAACGCTGGTTAGGCCACAGCTAGACTACTGTGTGCAGTTCTGGAATCTGCATTATAGGAAGGGTGTGATTGCACTAGAGAGAGTGCAGAGGGGATTTACCAGGATGTTGCCTGGCCTGGAGAGTTTTAGTTATGAGGAGAGATTGGTTAGACTGGGGTTATTTTCCCTGGAGCAGAGGAGATTGATGGGGGACATGATTGAGGTGTATAAAATTATGAGGGGCATAGATCAGGTAGACAGGAAGGAACTTTTCCCCTTGGTGGAGGGATCAATAGCTGGGGGCATAGATTTAAGGTAAGGGGCAGGAGTTTAGAGGGAACGTGAAGAAGAATCTTTTTCACTCAGAGGGTGGTGGGAGTCTGGAACTTGCTGCCTGAAAGGGTGGTAGAGGCAGAAACCCTCATTACATTTGAGTAGTATTTGGATGTGCACTTGCGATGCCATAGCATACAAGGCTATGGGCCAAGTGCTGGAAAATGGGATTAGAATAGTTAAGTATTTGTTTGACCGGTGCAGACTCGATGGGCCAAAAGGCCTTTTTCTGTGCTGTAGACCTCTTTGACCTTTCATAACCTCTTCTCTAACTTTGGAAATTGCCAAAATATTTAACTTTTGAAATTCTGACTCTCCTTTTATTTATCAGTGTAGTGTTTCAATTATATTGGTAAAATAAGCAACTATTCCATAGATTAAACATTATACATTTTCCAAACAAGCTATCTTTTAAAGAAAACATTTTTCATAAATCTATAATTTGGGGTAACATTTCTGTGCACAAAAAGCATGAGTCATTAGCAATGGAAAGTGGATCATTTTGCTACACAATAATAAACCCATTGAGACAATACACGACTTCTTAAGCCCAGTGTCAGCATCAAACACAATGCAAATAAAACGCACAGTAAAGTTCCCCTCGCACACAATGAGTTAACAATGTCCTTTAAGCCTAGGCCAAAGATATTTCAGGATATTGGTGTGGTTGGTGGAGGCAAGGAAGAAGGGGACACAACAAAAAAAAATGCACAGAACAAGCAACTAGTCCTATTAGTATCAATTGGAATGAAATCCAGATGCCAGTAGTGCCCTATTGCCCAGTATTTAAGAGCAGCATTACATACTCAAATATGGGACAAGCCAAGAAATTTAAAAAAAGACTCTCAAATGTTAAGACTGTTGAATGAAAACAGAAAAAAAGTGTTTTTTTAAAAGTGAAGAGTAAAATGGCAATTGACTGGAATGGATAGACACAGAAAGGAGTACAGCTCAATCCAACTAGTCCCTGATGCTAACAGATTTGAGCCAAAGGATGACGTGGAACATGAGCATCAAACTTTGGAAAACTGGGTCACTCGAAAAATGTGAAATGCTGAGCCCAAGAGTTATTTTTTTTTTAAAATTTCGCAGAAAGGAATAAGAGAACAAAATTTCAAACGGCAAACAGAAGCGAGGGGACAAAAAATGGTTTTTAAATCAGATTTATAAATAACTGTCATGGTTTTCAAGAGGTTGTGAGAACCACTTAAGAATCATTTCAAGATGAAAGCCACTACCCAAGTGCAAATATTCAATCAGGATAGCCTTACAAGGCTAATTGTTACAATGTCCTGTGATTTTCTAGGTTTCATAGCTCAGTTTGAATAACAGCTCTCTCAATAGCTAGATCAAATCTGGTAAACTGTTAAATTGAACTCAGCTCAAATTTCAAGAATCAAAAACCAGCCTATCATGCCACAGCACACAGGGGTGGGACAGGAAGTTACACTTACACTGTCATATCACTTCACATCTTAACAGATCACAGCATTCTGCTTTTGGAATTAGCCCTGACGAGACAACAAACATTAAGTACAGCCGGGAGAATGAAGCAGTAAGGAATACAAATGTAAACAGAACCACGTGGTCTAGGAATCATGGGCCAAATGGCACTCAAGATCTACAGGCCATGGTTTGAAACCAGGCTCAGTAAATCACTTATTGGGTAGGATCACAGCTACAAGAAATGGCCTTTACATTTATATAGCACCTAATCTCATCCCCAGATATTCCAAACAGTTTCCGCTCTTCTTCAAATAGGGAAACAATAGCTAGGAGCTTGCATTTGCAAGACAATACACTAAAACACAGCATGCTGTTTTATCCCTGTACAAGACCTTGTTTAGGCCTCACAATTAGAATACTAAGTCCAGGTTTGGTCTCTCCACTTGCTGGATAATATTGAGGCTTTTAAAAGGATGTGGATAAGGATTACTAGATTAATTCAAAATTTTAAAAGTGTCTTAGTTATCCAGACAGATTCAAAGAGCAGGATCTCAACGCTTTAGAGAAGCAAAGACTTAGGAGTGATTTGATTGAAGTTTACAAGACAATGATGGCTTTTGATATGTTCGAGTAGACAGATTGTTTCAACTAAACTGCATTGGGGAGGATCAGATGTCTGGAAATGAATCTTTTCCAAGAGAATTGTGGACTCGTGGAACAGGCTGCTGACTTGAACATGGAATTCAGGGATAAAAACAAAAAAACCGCGGATGCTGGAAATCCAAAACAAAAACAGAAACAGAAATACCTGGAAAAACTCAGCAGGTCTGGCAGCATCGGCGGAGAAGAGCACAGTTGACGTTTCAAGTCCTCATGACCCTTCAACAGAACTAAGTAAAAATAGGAAAGGGGTGAAATTATAAACTGGTTTAGGTGGGGGGGGTTGTTGGTACAAGCAGCCAGTAATAGGTGGAGATAACCAAAAGCTCTCACAGACAAAAGAACAAAGAGGTGTTGAAGGTGGTGATATTATCTAAAGGGATGTGCTACTTAAGAGTAGAACACAGGACAGATAAGGTACAGAGAGCTCTAGTGGGGGTGGGGGAATACTGAAAGGTAGAAATAAACAATGGGTTTAATATCCCAATAATACTGGGTTTAACAATACATTTAAAAATAATGGAAATAGGTGGGAAAAGAAAAATCTATATAAATTATTGGAAAAAACAAAAAGGAGGGGGAAGAAATGGGAAGGGGGTGGGGATGGAGGAGAGAGTTCAAAGAGATCTAAAATTGTTGAACTCAATATTCAGTCCGGAAGGCTGTAAAGTGCCTAGTCGGAAGATGAGGTGCTGTTCCTCCAGTTTGCGTTGAGCTTCACTGGAACAATGCAGCAAGCCAAGGACAGACATGTGGGCAAGAGAGCAGGGTGGAGTGTTGAAATGGCAAGCGACAGGGAGGTCTGGGTCATGCTTGCGGACAGACCGAAGGTGTTCTGCAAAGCGGTCACCCAGTCTGCGTTTGGTCTCTCCAATGTAGAGGAAACCGCATTGGGATCAACGAATGCAGTAGACTAAGTTGAGGGAAGTGCAAGTGAAATGCTGCTTCATTTGAAAGGAGTGTTTGGGCCCTTGGATGGTGAGGAGAGAGGAAGTGAAGGGGCAGGAGTTGCATCTTCTGCGTCTGCATGGGGAGGTGCCGTGGGAGGGGGTTCAGGAGTAGGGGGTGATGGAGGAGTGGACCAGGGTGTCACGGAGGGAACGATCCCTACCGAATGCCGCCAGAGGGGGTGAAGGGAAGATATGTTTGGTGGTGGCATCATGCTAGAGTTGGCGGAAATGGCGGAGGATGATCCTTTGAATGCGGAGACTGGTGGGGTGATAAGTGAGGACAAGGGGGACCCTATCATGTTTCTGGGAGGGACGAGAAGGCGTGAGGGCGGATGCGCAGGAGATGGGCCGGACATGGTTGAGGGCCCTGTCAACTACCGTGGGTGGAAAACCTCGGTTAAGGAAGAAGGAGGACATGTCAGAGTTTTGTTTTTTCCAATAATTTATATAGATTTTTCTTTTCCCACCTATTTCCATTATTTTTAAATGTATTTCCACCCATTGTTTATTTCTACCTTTCAGTATTCCCCCATCCCCACTAGAGCTCTCTGTACCTTATCTGTCCTGTCTTCTACTCTTAATTAGCACATTCCTTTAGATAATATCTCCACCTTCAACACCTCTTTGTTCTTTTGTCTGTGACAGCTTTTGGTTATCTCCACCTATTACTGGCTGCTTGTCCCAACAACACCCCCCCCACCCCTCAAGTAACTGGGATTGGAACCCATAACTCAGAGCTACAGGAGTCAGCGCTACCAACTAAGCCAGGCTGGCAACACAAACAGCACTTTGATAGTTTAAACTTGGCTTCGAACTGACCCTACACCCAATACGAAGCGTCGTTACTGTTTCAGTTCCTGAATGTCACAGTCCAGCCCCACTCCGATTTCCTCTGGCCAAATGCATTAGCGCCCATCATTCTGGAGTCCAATCACAGACAAGCCCAAAGGTGGTTTATCCATCTGACAGAAAGAATGCACAACCATGCACAGCTTAGCTAAGTCAGCAGAGGAAAGGATCTGGTACTTTCCTGCTGTGTGGTACCTCAATGAGTACTGAACCACACAGGCTCACCTGTACATCTCGCTCCAAAACAGAGGCACAGTTGCTTCAAAGTTGATCAACATAAACAGAATTTGGGTCAAATACATTTTTCCTCATACCTTAAAGCATTTAATGGACAACACCCTTCACTTTCTTGAAAAGCTATAAGGAATTCATCAGCTCCCCTGACGATAAATGCGCCATCCATTAAGGTGCTAAACCACACAAGCCAAGAAAGTTCCAGATTCACTCCTCCACTGATTTTGTGAAAATATGTACGGTAACGGTAGTGTTAGTGGCCGGGGAAGGCTAACAAACCAGGCAAGATTCCAGCCTCTGCCAGGATCTGCATTAGTTTCAATGCCTTCTGTGGTTAAATAGCCTACCGATACTTACACAAAGAATTGCTACTTGCTTATGGTACCAGAATGCACTTGGAGACAATGGAACCTTACCCCCAACAAAACTGTGTTTTAGAGACATGGAGAAAATTGGAAGCGGTCTAGAAGAAAGCAAAAAAGGGGATAGCAAGGGAGGTGGAACTGAAAAATGAAAAAAAGGACACACACAACTAAAACCAGAAGGATCTGGAGTCTATTGAAATCAAGGGCTGAAGTTTCAACCTACTTGGTATGAATAAACTAGTAACGAGACAGGTAGGTCACTTGCAATTAAGCCTTGCTCTCAATTTTCAGCAGGAGTGAGGTGGTCAGGAATTAAAAGAAAAAAATCCTTGCATGCCTTCTAAAGAGCAGCAGGAACTTCACAATCCCAGCATGCTGCTCGCGAAAGCGACACCATACATGCTGCAGCTAAATGAAGAAGTGCAAGAATGGCAAATAAGCCAAGATAATAACTGTGGTTTCTGCAAGTTTCCGCCCGATGCAGCTGAACCAGTTTTCATTTTTAAAAGAATTTGAAAAAAATAGGCAAGTAGTACATGATATATTGTGAGCAGTTTCAAACCACACAACCACATCCTTGAAATGGTTGATTATTAAAAAAGGACAACATTTAATATAAAATTGAAAATGGTATTTAAAAAAATTACTAGGCATATATTAGCTTCACAAGATTTCAACAACTCTTACAACATAAGTAGGCCATTCAGTTGGCTTTTTTGAATTTAAACAGAAGCTTGGGGGAAAACCGTTCCCTGGTGCATTCCCCATGGCAATTCTTTGACCAATCATAGTCCATTTGCCAACCAATCAGCATCCTTTTCTCATGCAGTATAAATTGTTGTTCCTTTTGAAATTTGGCATTCTTGCATCTGTCCTGATGAGTGTAAGACAAAAAGCTTTGACAGCATGTCTCTTTTTTTCCCAACAACATTCAAGTTCTGAACTACCAAGCATCCAGAAATATTTTATGCCTATCTTCATGGTAGAAGACACTAGAAGCATACCAATAATAGTAGAAAATCAGGGAGCAAAAAGGAGGGAGGAACTTAAAACAATTATCACTAAAGAAAAAGTTCCAGGGAAACTAATGGACTCTCAAGTCCTCTGGACCCGATGGCCTACATTCTAGGGACGCATTGATTGTAATCTTCCAAAATTCCCTAAATTCTGGAAAGGTCCCAGCAGATTGGAAATTGATGTCCCTATTCAAAAAAAAGTGACAGACAAAAAGCAGGAAACCATAGGCCAGGTAGCCCAACATCTGTCAATGGAAAAATGCTGGAATACATTATTAACAAAGCAGTAGCAGGACACTTAGAATAGCATTATACAATAAAGCAGAGGTCTTTCATGAGGGCAATTAGGGATCCCAAGGATGAATTTTTAAAAAGTTAATATGCAGGTACAGCAAGTAACTAGGAAGACAAATGGAATGTTGGTCTTTATTGCAAGGACGATGCAGTATAAAAATAGGGAAGTCTTTCTACAACTGCAGGTCATTGGTGAGACCAAATCTGGAGTAGTGTGTACAGTTATGGTCTCCTTATATAAAGAAGGGATATATTTGCATTGGAGGCAGTTCAGAGAATGTTGGCTAGGTCCATACAAACATACAAATTAGGAGCAGGCCACTCGGCCCAAGTCTGCTCTGCCATTCAATAAGATCATGGCTGATCTGAATGTAACTTCAATCCCACCTTCCTGCCTACCCCCGAAAACCTTTCACTCCTGGTTAATCAGGAATCTATCTAGCTCTGCTTTAAAAATATTCAAAGACTCTGCTTCCACCGCCTTTTGAGGAAGAGAGTTCCAAAGACTCTCAACCCTCAGAAAAAAAATTCTCATCTCTGTCTTAAATGAGCAACCCCTTATTTTTAAAAAGTGACCCCTAGTTCTTGATTCTCCCACGAGAGGAAACATCTTCTCCACATCCACCCTGTTAAGACCCCTCAGGATCTTAAAGGTTTCAATTAAGTTGTCTCTTACTCTTCTAAATTCCAGTGGATACAAGTCTAACCTGTCCAGCCTTTCCTCAGAACAGCCTGCCATTCCAGGTATTAGTCTAGTAAGCCTTCTCTGAACTGCTTATAATGCATTTACATCTTTCTTTAAATAAGGAGACCTGTACTGTATACAATACTCCAGATGTGGTTTCACCAACGCCCTGTACAACTGAAGCACAACCTCCCTACTTTTGTAATCAATTCCCATCACAATAAATGATAACATTCTATTAGCTTCCCCAATTACCTGCTACACCTGCATAGTAACCTTTTGTGATTCATGCACAAGAACACCCAGGTCTCTGAATCTCAGAGCTCTGCAATCTCTCACCATTTAGATAATAAGCTTCTTTTTTATTCTTCCTGCCAAAATGAATGATTTCACATTTGCCCACATTATACTCCATTTGCCAGATCTTTGCCCACTCACTTAACCTATGTCACTTTGTAGCCCCCTTACATCCTCTTCACAATTTACTTTCCTACCTATCTTTGTGCTGTCAGCAAATTTAGCCACCATTCCTTCAGTCCCTTCGCCAAGCCATTTACGTAAATTGTAAAAAATTGAGGCCCCAGCACTGATCCCTATGGCACACCACTCGTCACATCCTGCCAACCAGAAAAAGATATGCCAACTCTGCTACCTGTTAACTAGTCAATCTTCTATCCATACCAATGTGTTACCCCCTACACAATGAGAACGCCAATAAATTGGTTAAACATGATTTCCCTTTTACAAAACCATGTTGACTCTGCCTGATTGCCTTGAATTTTTCTAAGTGCCCTGCTATGACATCTTTAATAATAGCTTCTAACATTTTTCCTGGAATGAAAGAATTGTCTTACGAGCAAAAGTTGAGCCTATAATCATTGGAGTTTAGAAGAATGTGAGGTGATCATATTGAACCACACAAAATTCTGAGCGGGTTTGACAGGATAGGCATTGAGAGGATGTTTCTGTTCATGGGGAATATAGAACTAGGAAGCACATTTGCAGAATAAGGGGACTCCCAATTAAAACAGGGATATGGAGGAATTTCTTCTCTCAGAGGGTCATGAATCTTTGGAATTCTCTATTCCAGAGAGAAGTGAAGGCTGGATCATTGCATATATTCAAGGCTGAGATCGACAGATTTTGAACGATAGAGAAGTCAACAGTTATGGCAAACAAGCAGGAAAGTGGAGTTAAGGCCAAGATCAGATCAGCCATGATCTTATTGAACGGTGGAGCAGGCTCGAGGGGTTTTATGGTCTACTTCTGCTCCTATTTCTTATGCTTCTTACTCCACACGTCAGCTAATTCTGTATTCTAACAACTCTGAGTAAACAGATTTCTTCTAAATTCCTTACTGGATTTATTGCAGTCCCATTTCAGGGCTGCCAAATGATTCCTTGAACTGATTCATCGAAGTGTTATTTCCATTAGCCTTGCTCTTTCCTCATGCCAAGTATAAACAACTTGCATTTCTAAAGTGCCTCTCATCACCTTTGGATGTCTCAAAGAACTTCTAAGCCAATAAAGTATTTGTGCTGTATAGTTACCATTGAAATGTAGGAAAACGCACTGGGTCAGCTTAAGTACAGCAAGCGATGCTGTAAATGACTAGATCATCTATTTTTAGTGATGCTGGCTGAGGGATAAATATTGACCAGGACCACCAGCAAGAATAGCCCCGCTCTTATTCAAATAGTGCTATGGGATCTTTTACATTGAGCTGAAAGGACAGATAGACAAAAACAACAAACAAGGCACAGGAATACATGATGAATGGTTGGACCTTGGGAAGTGCCGAGGATCAGAGGGACCTTGGTGTGCATGTCCACCGGTCCCTTAAGGTAGATAAAGGTGGTTAAGAAGGCATCACAGAATCATAGTGCAGAAATGGCCCATTGAGTCTGCACCGACAATGGTGACTATACAGCATATGGGATATTTGCCTTTATTAGCAGAGGCATAGAATGTAAGAGCAGGGAGGTTATGCTGGAACTGTATAAAACGCTGGTTAGGCCACAGCTAGAGTATTGCATGCAGTTCTGGAATCCACATTATAGGAAGGATGTGATTACACTCGAGAGAGTGCAGAGGAGATTTACCAGAATGTTGCCTGGCCTGGAGAGTTTTAGTTATGGAGGAGGGATTGGATAGACTGGGGTTATTTTCCCTGGAGCAGAGGAGATTGAGGGGGACATGATTGAAGTGTATAAAATTATGAGGGGCATAGATCGGGTAGACAGGAAGGAACTTTTCCCCTTGGTGGAGGGATCAATAACCAGGGGGCATAAATTTAAGGTAAGGGGCAGGGGGTTTAGAGGGGATGTGAAGAAGAATTTTTTCATCCAGAGGGTGGTGGAATCTGGAGCTCACTGCCTGAAAAAGGGTGGTAGAGGCAAAAATCCTCATAACATTTAAGAAGTATTTGGATGTACACTTGTGATGCCATGACATACAAGGCTATGAGCCTAGTGCTGGAAAATGGGATTAGAACAGTTAGGTACTTGTTTGACCGGCGCAGACTCGATGGACCAAAGGACATTTTTCTCTGCTGTAGATCTCTATGACTCTACGAAAGGGCCTCAGTTTAACATCTCACCCAAAAGACGGCATCCCTCCCAGACAGTGTGACACCCCCTCAGTGCTGCACTGTCAGCCTTGATTACATGCTCAGGTCTCTGATGGGGGTCCTGAGCCCACTTTTGACTCAGGCAAGAGTGCTCCCCATGAAGCCATGACTGACACCATCTCAACACTCAGTACAGTATCGCCTGCAAGTTGTCAAGTGGGGAGAAACATTATTGATGTAAAACCTAAGAGTACATAAAGCAGGACACTCAAAAAACACGCTCTAGTATCTGCTTTCAGAGAGACTGGCACAGCCAGCTGTATCATCTACATATAGTCTCATTATGACCCTGCACTGTAGTTTGATTTTCACACTTCCCCTTTTCTCCCCACTGCTAATTTTCTACCCTCCTCTCCTGAGTTCCTGACCCAGTGACCATGGGCATCCATAAAGCAGACTGTTGGCTTTGGAAATCTTTCCCTTCCCCTACCTCCATATTTTTCCCTTCCTCACCAAAGGTTGTGCCTCATTTTTTCAGTGCTCTCATACTTCATTCATGTGACCACTCCTACCTGCTGAGCCCAGACATCAAGCATCAGCAGTAAAACAGCCAAGTCCAATCATGGCATTATCTAACACCCACACAGCCCTAGAGGGCAATGATAATTAGTGGTTGGAATCAAATGAGAGGTATTGAGGTCAACTGCAGAACATGCATAGATACTCTGCGATATTGACCAAATAAGCACAGACTAGGGATTGATAGCTTCAAGCCATGCTTGGGATAGGTGTTGTATTTACCCACTGCGCTGAACAGAAAGAGCTCCATTTCTGAAATGCTTACCTTTCTTTGATCCCTCCCATTTCGTGTGCCAATTTTGTACATGCCAATGTCACCAGTACAAACAAACACTAAAATAATTGACTCTAAAATGCTTGTAGAAAATTAAATCATTATCTATGATAATGATGTGTTCAGCAGTGCCCATTAATCTTGCATACTGGAATCATTACTAGCAGTTTCCAAAACGGAGGTACTTTCTTAGGCTAATCAGTGCTCTCAAGCTAATACACTGAAGCTCTTTCACCACCTCAGCCCACCTGCCTCTCACATATAGACCCTTTGTCAATCTACCTGATGAAGGGTTTATAACAGAAATGTTAACCTACCTCATCTCTTTTCAGATTAGTTCTTTTCACAATATTTCATATCTTCTTCACAACCTAATCTAGAGACAGCAATATACCTGCCCACTCAGCTTCTCGATTTAAAAAAATACCAAAAAGCCTGCTCTGTCATTAAACGATTTACTCCATACTAGATTTTTTACACACAATATGGGCACAACATTCCAAATTTGAAAACTCACTACAAAACGAAAATCAGCTTCAACAGACAGTGAGTGTCAGCAGAAACCACCAGGAATTTCACAGCCACAAACGTACCTGGATTACCCAGATTGGTGGTGACGGGAGAGGGGGGTGTTCTTCAGGTTGCTACTTTCACACCAAATGCCTTTCTCCCCACCAAGGCTTCAGCCCATAGTTTTACCACTGTTCCTAAACCAATTCACTGAACCACTGGTCCATTCTGGAGCTCTTCAAAAAGACTAACAAACTTCCATCAATCAGGTCAGCCAATAGATGAATACACAGTGTCCTTGATGCTATCGCCTCCATCTAGAATGTGACAAATTGATGCGGCTTCTCTCATTGGTCATTTAAGAAAATAGCAAAATCAGGCTTTATGGTGCAGAAGTTGTAATCCCTTCTTTTAAAAAGAAAATTTCTGGAAACTTGCAACATGTTTCTTCCAAGCGTAACACCCAGCTGCTACTGGCTGTGCGTGGTGATGGTAGAATTGGTTGAAACAGGGCCGCGACATGAACACTTCTACCTTGCCGAATTCAACAACATGGCGCAAAAATGTGTCCAGTTCTGGCTGGGCCATGTACAGACTGTCGGTGGACACGATAAGAAGACGACCCAGGTGCTGACATTGAGAAAGAGTTATAAAATTTTGCCCATTTACCATACAGCTTTATAAAATGCTAATAAAAGCACCAAGCTTTTAGTTTAAGTCTGAAATAAGAACAGAAAATGCACTGTAAGCTAATCACTACTCAAAATAGGAAAAATGTTGTGGGGTTCTTTCAAAAAAACATTGTCAATAATGAGAATAGGCCATTCAGCCCATCGAACTGGTCCCTCTAGCTCCTTCATTGGATCTACATGACCCACAGTGTATTTTCAAAAGATTCTGGCTACTATGGATACAAGTGGGGTTTATAAGCAAAAAAAAAAAAGACCCTTTTAGAAACTAGAGTATGTAAAGTCACAGAGATGAGAAAAGGCCTTGGACCCATTGATGCTCAACCCATCCATTAAATAATGCAATCTCAGGCATTTCTTTCCACGATCATTGGTAATACTAACTCCTAGGAGAAGCAAAATCTATGACAAAGAGAAATACATATTTTCCAGCACACTAAGTTCCAGTGGATCTAACATATGACCCTTTGAAAATAAGATGCAGATTTCCTGGTGCAATATAATTTTCTAATGGATACCTTGGCTCAATTTTGTTTTGATCCACACAACAATCAGGTTTAAGCTACAAGCTAATATTACATCATTTTTGCAGTCCAGCACTTTTTAAAATAATATAATAACAGAGATAAAAAGAACCATCTTTCAGAAATGCCAATAAATCAGTCTATGTTTGAACTTGTGTAGGTCACTCTGCTCATCTTGTGTGCACTATGTTCAGAATGACAGGATTTCCTTTTTAATACTTAAAAATCCAACATAATGAAATAAATATATGTGATTAAACAGATACAATCTTCCATCTACCACGTGGTGTGGCGAGGCTTGAGCTCCACACATGAACCGATTATATTTAGGCAAGTGGTTTGATGAAGCATGGCACCACGCAGTATTTTCTATACATTTCTACATGCAAAGTGTGTAGCACAATTTACTGCCCAATTTCTATGAACAACACAAGTCCACACACAGTGTGTTCCGGTTTCCAAGCCGAACCCAGCATACTTTGTGTTAGTCTTACTCATTCATACTGTTATTTTTAGTCCTTCTTAATGATATAAAATTCCTTCTGTTCTACAAGTCTAAGTTATGTACACAGTGAATGATAACGTACAGATTACAAAGTGTATTAACAGTACGTTAACTCTGACTCTTGACCTCCATTTTAAAAAGGGGTCTTCATGAAAGAAAGTTTGACAAACTAACTTGCCCCCCACGGACCTCTATCTCTTTGAAGGTGCTGACTCACTCTGGCATATAGTTTCATGGTGTTCAAGTACACATTTGTATGTCAGCCATTTTCATTCACTACAGGTGTTCATGAGACTATTTAACCACAAAGGACATCACAGCCCAGATTCTATTCTCACCAGACACCCACAGATGCATTCTTTGTATATCATTGGTTAATGACCAGAGGCAGGAACCTACTATAGCCAATGGCTTTCCTCCTCTCCATATCCGGGAGATAGAGACTATTTTTTTTTAATGATTATTCATTCATTGAATGTGAGCAATGCTTAATGCTCATCCCCAATTGCCCCTGAGGTGATGGTGAGCCATTTCTTGAACCGCTCCAGTCCATTGCTGTGGTTTTGATCCAACTGAATGGCTTGTTAGGCCATTTCAGAGAGCAGTGGTGGTGAGCTGCCTTCTTGAACTGCTGCAGTCCATGTGGTGTCAGTACACCCACATCGCTTTTAGGGGGAAGGAAATTCCAGGATTTTATTTCAGATTTAATTAACAGAATTTAAATTTCCCAATCATCATTGTGGGATTTGAACTCATATCTGGATTATTTGACCATGCTGGATTACTAGTTCAATAACATAACCACTAACGTACCCAGTTGACACTCAACACAGGCCAGGGGTCACATCTAGGACCTTCAGGTCTGCTTGGCCCAATTTCACATTACGTGGTGGAGTGAACAGTTAAAACAAAAGGCACCATGTCACTGGCATGGCACCATGAAGATGAAACTAATCCATGCTCCCCCCCCCCCGCCATATATACAAAAAGAAGTGCAACTAACACTTCATATAAACACAGTCAACTCCCTGTGTGTGTTATCTTCTTTCCTTTGAAGTTTGACTGCACACCACTTTTCAGCCAAAGAACCTTCAGGGCAACTGTAACAATTCTCTTCAGACTTCAATACAAGTTTGAAAAACTACCTGTGTCATATTGCAAGCAATTACATGTAGTCTCCCACACTGTGGCACTGACCATGAGAATCTGAGCATTTATTTAAACAACCAGCTCAGTGAATGAATCGATCACTTCATGCAACAGAGAGCCACACACACCCAGAAGGTCCCAGGATTCAACATTCAGTCTTGGGTTGATATGTGGCAAGGAACATTCACACCACACAAGTGCCAGGCAATGGCCACCTCCTACAAGAGGCAGCATAACCATCTTCCCATGACATCCAACGGAATTACCATTGCTGAATGCCCACCATCAACATCCGGGTGGTTACCACTGGCAAGAAACTTAACTGGATCAGCCATATAATGTGACTATAAGAATAAGTCAGAGGCTGGAAACTCTGTGATGAGTAACCCACCTCCTGGCTCCCCAAAGCCTGTCCACCATCTACTGGGCACATGTCACGAGTGTGGTGGAATCCTCTCCCACTTGCCTGGATGAGTGCAGTTCCAGCAACACTCGAAGGTCAACACCATCCAGGAAAAACAGTCCACCTGATCGGCACCCCATCCACCACCAGTGCGCAATGGCAGCAGTGTACTGTAGCAACTCGCCAAGGCTCCTTCAACAGCACCTTACAAACCCCTACCACATAGGAGGATAGGGGAGCAGACACATGGAGTGGAAATTGCAGGTGTGGTGCTCCCCAAGTCCCACGCTATCCTAACTTGGAATGAGATCACTGTTCCTTCACTATCAGTGGGTCAAAACTTACCCCCTAACAGTACTGTGGTGGGTGTACCTACATAAAATGACTGCAGCAGCTCACCACTACCTTCTCAGAGTCAATTAGGGATGGCAATAAATGCTGACCTAGCCAGCATGCTCACATTCCAATAACAAAAAAGTCTGCTTTCTGGCTTATAGCTGGTCTCAGTTAGGGTGAGTTGGTCTCAATTAGTGTGGCAACTGGGAAACAGGGGAGGGGGGGATGGAAGGATTCCACTCCTGAGTGCCATCAAGTGACCCCATCTAAAAAACACATATGCATGGATATCGGCTGAAATGCACCATATAGTTAAATAGCCTCTCAATTGCATCTGTACTTGCACATTAAAAAAATGGTTGAAGTACTGCAGTCAACCTGAAATGGGTCAGTGCATTGAGGGTGGCGGGAGAAAGTGAGGTTAGAAATGATCATAGTCCATTGTAAAACATTTATAATAATATGTTAAAAACTGAGGAGGGAAAATCCTAAACAGAGTATAGAAAAGACAAAAACAGCATGAAATGTTCACACTAAAAAGTAGTGTGATGTTAGTTCAATATTCCAGGTTTTTTTCTTCAGGGAATATTGCGAACTAAATCGTAATTTTTTTTTACACTTAAGAGCTCCTTAACTTTAATCTCCCTTGATCATCTGCAGTTATGTCACCACATACCATCCTGGCAACTGAAGGGCATTCTTCATTTCCATCATCCTCGCTCCAACACAGAATTAGTCGGTCTGGTCCCTGACGTTTCCTTATTTAGCTCTGCAAAGCAGCTGTAGCGAGATGTGCGAGGGCAAGCACAAATCGACCTACCTTTTTTCATTATCCCCTTCTTGTGAGACCTCCCTCTGTGACCCACGGCGCCTGGTAGGTAGATAGATCCTCAAACTGGGATCCAGGGACCAGCAAGTAACACAACCAGAATAAGAACACATGCACAACAGGCAGACTTTCCACTCCTACGTGGGCTCCCCCAAGTCAGTCAACACCAGTAGGCAGGGAGTCCTAATAACAAAAAGCCGACAGTAATGTACTCAATTTCCAACTGGCCTTAAGAAAGGCGCATTATCTCCCTGAGCTGCAAAAAGGGGAAACACATTGAAAACGATGCACTTTCTCTGCAAGGCAGAAATCCATGTGCTTCCAGCAGCCAAAACCACATTCGCCCCCAATTAACTTTGGGAGATTCAGACCAATTCTCATCAATAATAATAATAATAATAATAATAAAAAAATCAAAACAAGGTTATTTAAACAAAACTTCTGGGAAGGCACTTTTTTTTTAAATGAAAAAAAGTGCAGACTAAAGACAGATAAGAAATAAAACGCACCATTAAAAAAAAAAGGTCCCATGTCAAAATGAATCATGATTTTCAGACAAAATGCCAATGATTCTGGAAGGGTCGCCGCCCCCCCCCCTCCCATCAGAGAGTCTCCGCACCGCTTGGAGCATCAATAAGACCAAAGATGAGGGTTTTCCCACTTCAACATTGAAAAAGAAAAGCGTTTTCAAAGAGACTTACCGTCCCGAGTATTAGTTCATAATGAAGTGAAGTGAAGCCAGGGGGAGAGAGAGAGAGAGAGAGAGCCCGCAGCTCCAGTCCGACTTGTCTGACAGGATGAGTGAGGCCCGCGGCCTCAACAATCTCCTCAGCCTGCTCGAGCGGCCCCCCCTCCTCCTAACGTCAATCAAGGGCGGATGATTGACAGCTGACGGTATGGGGGGAGGGGGAGGGGGGGAAACCAATCAGCCGGCTGGGGGGTGGTGGCCGGTAGGCAGGGCCAATCCAGGGGGTGGGGACTTGGGGCGGGGCCTGGCCTGGCGATTGACGGGCACGCGCCGGCCGGCCGCGCGATTGGCCGGTTGGGCGGTGGGTCAAGGGTCAAAGCGAATTGGCGCCATTTCTCGCTGGTTCGGGCGCCCGTTTGAAAGAGGATTTCCCAAACCCTTCCCCCCCCCCCCTCTCCTCCCAGTTCTCTGGGGGTATCCAGAGGGGGGAAAAAAAACCACAAGACAACCGTTGGGGGGGGGAAAATAATGTAATCAGCTTCGTTTTAAAATATGTTTTGTATAAAACATGCGGCGTAATTTTAAACTAATGCGAGTGATTGGCGGCTTTTCCGTTTCATTTTAAAAGGCAAATTATAAGAGGAGGTTTCTCAGACTGAGGGCCCAGCTCTTGTAAGAGGGCAAAAAGGGAGCAACGAAATGTGGGTTCACGGCCTTCGACCTGAGGTTTCTTAAAGGCAAGTGTGTGTGTGGCTTTGAATATGGATGTATAATGTATTAGCATATGTTGGAGACAGGCTTAGTCTGAAATGGGTTTCATATCGTTCACTATTGCTGTGTAAAGATTAAAAAAAAACACTAACTTATGTGTATTTTTGAACGCCTACTGGATACTGGGCGAGAAAACCAATTTGTGTGATTGCAGAGGAAAGTTTCTCTCATGTAGTGCTCTTTGCTCGTCCCTTCACAGGTTGCTTTCTGAGTGCCAAGGAGGGTAGAAATTGCTGGTATGGTTGGGATCATTGCTATGGCTGGTACAGTGGAGGAATATGATGAGGTGAGAGTATTTGGATTACTGTTGATCTTTTTTTTCAAACGCCTCTTGCATCTTTCTGGATTTCAATACATGCTGTAGTTTTTTTAAAAGTACAGTAACAATAACAATTGTTAACCTGTCATTCACTTAGTTTACATATTTTAATGTATTACTGTGCTGGTCCAATTAATGGAGTATGTAATGTGTGGCAAGAAGTAAACAGAGTGTAAGGGTTCTTATCAGATGTACTGGACAAGAATTTATTGGTGATGATTAAACGGGCAGTAATTGTGTTGCTGTCACATTTTAAAAAGTCATTTTGGAACTGAGTTGTAATGTGCAGGTGATTGGTGCTTTTATATGCTGCTGGAATTTTTCAACGTGTTTGTTTTACAGCCATGTAAGAAACCGAAAAAAGATGCAGAGGATTCCTCCACAAACACAATCACGAGCTACTTTTCACCATTATCAAAATCCATTGACACTGCCTTTCCATCACCCAAATCCAGTAACATAATGGATTACTTCAAGAAAACTCCAAGTGGACGAAATTTTGCTTCGAATGCATTCAGTGAATGTGAAAGAAAGAATTCAACCGTAACATCTGTGGACCATAATAAAGAAACATCGATGGTCTCGGAGGGAAAGCACCAAACACCAAAGGGGAAAAGGCTTAGAAGAAGAATTAACTTAAGCCATAAATTGAATGAATGTCATGAGGTAGTTGAAATCAGCGATACTAGCAATTCGAGCATTGGAGAGGTGTGCGGCGTGAGATCGGGTGTCGGAGTTCTTGGGAGTGATACAGCTGCACTGATTGCTCAACTTTGTGCAGAAAGCCAAGAACTATTTGAAGAGAATGAGGACAATGTTGATGTGGATGTCAATACTGTACGAAGGGGGACAAAACCGGAGAACAGAAAGAAAAGCTGCAAAGAACTTGTCAATCATTCGAGTAAAAAACTCTCCAAAAAATCACGAAAAAGAAAGGTTGCAGGAAATTATGAAGATCCCTCAAGGCAGCCAGATGTTGAGCTTGTGGTAAAGGATGACAGCTGTGAAAAGGGGGTTGAAAGACCAGAGGCTAAAGGAGCTACTATTCCTGTGGCTATTGAAAGTGAAAGAATGTGTCTCAGTGAGACAGGTTTGGATACTACAGCTGATGAGACTTCTCAGGTGAATGACAGTACGGTTACTGTGTCATTTGAAGACTTTATAAAGAACCAAGAAACCGAAGAGTCTTCAGCTGAAAAAGCAGCAGGGGACGACTCTGAGATAATCGAGGAAAGTAACAAGCTTCCCAATTTAATGGAAGACGTGAGTTCAGCTGCTCCTCAGCCTAACTCCCCTAAAACAGTGACTGTCCATGTTCAGATTCACTCTAGCCCTATATCTACCTCAGCTCAAAATTCCAAAAGGAAACAGAAAAAAATAGCATCAATCTTTTTGCGTAAGAAAGCTGACTCTGAAAGCGAAGTGGTTGAAATCCAACCGGAGAGCCCCTGTCCTGTTGAGAGCACCGATCCAGCTCCTGCAAGGAGATCCAATGTGGTGATAGCGGAGGAGGAGTTGGAGTTGTCGGTATTGGACGCCACTGAAAAGAGTCCCGTGAAGGCCAAGTGTAGTCGAGCTGAAAGGGAGCAGTTTATGAATGCTTTCAGACGACCACCCTCTTCAGATCCAGAAAAAAATGGACTCAAGAAGGTGGCGCAGAAACCAAAAGCCTCAAAGCAAGTTTTAACACAAGGTGAAGGAGGTGATGATGAGCACAGCCTAGAGAAGGGAAAAGAGGAATTTGTCCAGGTTACAAAAGCTGAGATGTCAAACCAAGGCAGTAAAGATTCTAGGCTGGAGAAAAGTGAGTATGGAGGTGCAACCATGAAAAAGAATAAAAAGCTAAATCGCAGAAAAGTTCGGAAAGCAGAATGTAAAAATCCAGATGATTGTGAAATTGATCCTGATCTGAAAACGTGCGATAAGATAACTAAAGAATCAAAAGACCCAAAGCCTTTTGATCCAGCAACGACTCGATCGAGTGAAACCTGTAGAATTACGCGGAGGAGCCTTAGACAGCAAAGAGATGCTCTGGACTATTGCCTGACACCAGATAAAGCCATTGAAGTGGATCGTCTGAGTGTTCCAGCTCATAGGTCAACCCCAAAATTGACACGTTGGTCTTCTGGAGAAAATAGCATCTACAAAGCAGAAATGATTCCTATGACCTGTAACAAGAGTCCGATCAGGTAATGTGTATTTCACATCTCCACACAGTTGAAGTATTGGTTGTGACTCTTTGATCTATCTATCTTTTACATTTACACTGAAATGTTACACCCGTTAAATTTTGATAAACAGTTTACCCTTTTCTATCCGGCTGCAGAGATTCACTCACCTTTCTGATGGCTTTAGGTGCATTTTGTTACAGCCAATTAGAATTTGTTGCTTAATGGAAGATCAAGACACATGTTCCAAGTAAGCATGTGAATGGTATTAATATGGGAAGTGTTGGAAAGTACTGTACATGACAGGAGAGAGATATGAGAACACGAGACTGTTGTAATTAGTGATTGAAAATTATTATATTATAGAACTTATTTTTCAGTCCTCAGTTAGTGGAAATTACTGTAGCCCTTTCTTTTTGGACAATCTAAATTCCATATACTTGTGCCAATATATTTTCTTCCTAAATACTTGGGATGAAGCAAAGATTATGAAATTATCTTATGAAATGAGGAAGTTACTTTAAACTTTGATTAACTTGAACAGTTCAGTGTATGAGGGATGGGATGGAAAATGAGTTTATAGATTCCAGTATTACCACAAAGATGCCAGTGTAGTGCAATGGCATACATGTGTGCAAAATATGACTTTCATGCTTATATCTTTTAAATTGTGGCAAAACAGATATCTGTATAATTCTGGGGTTTGTCTTCTGAATTACTGGTGCTTACAGGTCTGTTACAGGTGTGTTAGTGATGGGAGCTATTCGAAGGGGTGAATTGAGAGCATCACACAAGTCTCATGGGAAGAGCATTAAAGCTGATCAATTTGTGTGTATGTTGACTAAATGAGTATCTGTATGTTAAATGATCCAGGTGATAATACTGAATTCTAACCAGGAAACATTTGTATCCCTTCAATACTTAAAACTAATGAACATTTATGTGTCCATTTTAACTATGTACAGGGGTAAGCTGTTAAGGGATATGGGAACAAGTGAAAAAGTGAGTGGGTCCATTTCAAGTAAACCATCAGTTCAAACTTGAATTACCGTTCTTGAGTTGTAACGTTCTTGTGCTCCCATATGATTGAAGACTATTGGTGACTTGGAGACCTACACACCTGTACTTACATTAAGCTAGTGCTAAAATGAATCTGATGAATGTGCAATCACAGCTTTCTGTTCTTAGCTAGTTTGTTTTGGTGCTATTATAATTTTTGAGATGATACGCCCCTGATTTTTAAAAAAAAGTTAAACTATTCCTGACTAGAGGAAAGAAGATTGTGTATCATTCCCAGCTAGAAGTTGAGGAGATCCCTGCAACAAGCATTTGCCTCTATTTGTAACCAACTAGAGAGAGATTGAAAGTATAGATTCCTTCTCCCTTCATGTGCATTGTGTTTGTTTTTTTGTTTGAATCAGTTTTCTTCTCTCCTGAGGATGGTGACCCATGGTGTGGTGTAGTTACCTCGCAGCATGAACTTAAGACATTGGACATCTGGATAATATTTGATCATGTGGGGGCCTCACAGCTGAAGCCAATTCTGTCCTCACTGGTGCCATGCACAGACTTTGCAGCAGGGTTACTGGATAGGAGCTGGAACTCTGGCTTCTCTCCTTACTTCAAAGGTACTGAGGCAAGATGTGCCTCCACTCCTACCCAGCTGAGTTCAGCTAGTGGTGTGCAGTCTGAAATTTTTAGCTTGGTTATGTGCTGGTTTTACCAACAGGCCTGAATGGTGGGATTTCCCCCTTTGTGTTGGTGCCTGGCCTTGACAGTGTCTTGCATGTAACAACCCTGATATCGTTTGTTTCCACTTAATGTCTTGGCATGATGAGCCTTGAGCACATCATTCTGAGAAGGAGATAAAATGCTTGACAAAATGGGCTCATTGTTTGCATGCCTAACCTGTGTTGACAATTATAAAATGACTTTAGGGTAGCTGTGAGTAATCTGTCCTCACAGTTTGTGGCGGGGTGGGGGACGGCTGGAAGAGGGTGGTACCCTTGTTATATGATGTTGCAGTGATCTTAATATGTCTTCAATGGATTCATCTGCGTATGAAACAGGTAACCTCTGGGTCAATTGAAATTTTCAAGACTGAGGGCAATGGATTTTTATTGGATAAGGGTTATAGAGGAATACAAAGCAAAAGTGGGTAAATGGAGTTGAGGTACAGGTCAATCATGATCTAATAGAATAGAGAAACAGGTTTGGGGCTAAGTATTCCTATGTTCATACACCCAATAAGGTCCACGTTAAACCTGTGCATCACTGGGCAAGTGGCTTATATGCTCATACATGATTAGAATGCCATGTGTATATTCTAAACTTTTATGAATCAATCTTTGCTCAGAATGGTTAGAATGTGTAACATGCTACCACATGAAGTACTGGAGATGAATAACCGAGATATATTTAAGGGAAGCTAGATAAGTAAATGAGGAAGAAAGGAATGGAAAGATATGTTGATGAAGTAAGGTGTGAGGAGACTTGTGGAGCATAAACACAGGCACAGACCTGGTTGTTGGAATGGATTAATTCTGTGCTGTGGTATTTAATGTGATGCTGTGTATGGTGCAGTAAACTGTAACTAGAATAATGGGGTTGCAGTGTAAAACTGTAATGTGAACAAAATGCAGAATGAGATTTTCACTATATTTTATGTACTGGCTTTTCAGAATGAAGTTTACACGGATCACTCGGTCAAAAAATAATGTAAAAGCAAAGAAAATGGATGAGAACATGGAATTTACTCCCAGGAGCATCCAGGTGTTTATATTTTCCGAAAGAACCTTATCTTAATAAGGCTTATTGTAACCAGTGGGGCGGGGGGGGGGTGGAGAGAAAGTGTGTGTGTGCATGTGTTACACTGAAGTACAATACTGTCCTTTCAAATCTGTAGAATGATGTTTCAAAATATGATTGGAGTTCTTTATAAAAACCGTTTCACATTTTTAAAATATTAGAGTAGACAAAATGTTCCCAAATACAGAAATTTTAGAGATCAACATTTTAATTGATTGTGCTTAATTGATTTTAATTAATTGAGGATAGTGGTAAACTTCAAGAGGACTTAGGTTTGTGGAATGGGGGGACAAGTGGCAGATGAAACTTAATGTATAGATGTGAAGTGATTCATTTTGGTAGGAAAAACGAGGAGAGACAATATAAACTAAAGGGTACAATTCTAAAGGGGGTGCAGAAAAAGATGGACCTGGGGTTATAAGTGCACAAATCATTGAAGGTGGCATGTTCGATTGAGAAAGTGGCTAATAAAAGTATACAGGATCCTGTACTTTAGGGTTATAGTGTACAGGTTATGCTAAACCTGTATAAACCCTAGTTTGACCTCAACTACAGTATTGTGTCCAATCCTGGGCCCCACACTTTAAGAAGGATGTGAAGGCATTAGAGAGGGTGCAGAAAAGTTTCATGAGAATGTTTCCAGGGATTAGGAACTTGAGCCATGTTGATATGTTGGAGAAGCTGGGGTTCTTCTCCTTAAGAGAAGATAGTTTTAAGAGGAGATTCGATAGAGGTTTACAAAATCATGAGGGGTTTGGACAGATTAGATAGGGAGAAACTGTTCCCTTTGATAGCAGGGTCGAGAAGCAGAGGGCACTAATTTAAGGTGAATGGCAAAAGAAGCAAAGGTGTATGATTAGGATGTGGAATGTTCTGCTTGACTGGTGGGGCCAGATTCAATGTCATCCTTCAAAAGAGAATTGTATAATTATCTAAAGTTAGAGGGTACTGCACTGTCAGAGGTGCCTACTTTTGATGAGACATAACGAAACTCACATCTCTCTTGGGTGGACGTAAACGATTCTGTTTTAATATTAGGGATTGCCCTTTTAGGACAGGGATGAGAATTTTTTTCTCCCAGAGGGTTGTGCGACTTTGGAATTCTCTGCCTCAGAAGGTGGTGGAGGCGGGGTCATTGAATATTTTTAAGGCAGAGGTAAATAGATTCTTGTTAGGCAAGGGAATTAAAGGTTATCAGGGTTAGATGGGAATGTGGAAATCGAAACAAACCAGTCATGATCTTATTAAATGGCGGAACAGGCTCGAGGGGCCGAATGGTCTACTCCTGCTCCTATTTCGTATGTTTTTATGTTCTTATCCCCTAATTCTTGATGAAGAATAGTGTGTTCTTCCAGTGTCCTGGCCAATATTTATCCCTCAACCAATATCACTTTTTAAAAAAACAGATTATCCGGTCATTATCGCATGTGGGAGCTTTGTGCAAATTAGCTGCCAAGTTTCCTGCACTCCAACTGTGTCTACACTTCAAAAGTAATTAATTAGCTGTAAGGTGCTTTGGAATGGCCTAAAATTGTGGAAGGTGTGATACAAATGCAGGATCTTTCTTTTTTTCATTATATGGTGATATTTTTCTAATTGTTAATGTTTTGTTATTTAGCGGATGTGCAGATCCAAGAATATGGTCAAAGCAAAGAGACTAGTTGAAAAAGCCAAAGAACAGAGCAAGTGCAGAAATCCTGTGGAACCCATTACGCCTCTTAGGCGGTCAAATCGACAGCAGTCCAAATCTGATGAGAAATCTCATGGGACTGAGGTACTAGCATTTCAAGTATTTTATGAAAAACTAAAACAACATTTGAAAAGCAGGGAGTGGTGGTTTGGTACTTTTAAGGGGAAGTTGGATAAACACATGAGGAAAAAAGAAATGAAGCTTTGTTGATGGGATGAGATAAAGAGGAGTGAGAGGAAGCTTCTATGTAGCACAAACACTGGCACAGATGAGTTGGGCTGAAATTCCTGTTTCTGTGCTAGAAATCTACGTAATGTGGTTTTATTGTCATTATTCTAATTCCCAAGACTGATGCATTCAGGGCTTTTAACTGGTTTAATTTTGTTAACTATGAATGTCTTAAATCACCCGAATTTGTCTTTAGTTTTTTTAAGATACTTAACAACAATAATCAGCATAGGCACCCTGAGAGCTGGCTGATTGCAAAGTCAGATTCTAGCATTTTAATAAAATATCTATTCCTGTATGTGATATTTGTTCTTTACCCAAGAGAATGTTTTTGCTGATCTGCTCCCAGCCATCACTCGTGCTGGTCAAAATGAGATGCGCAGGAGTGGCTCATGGTGGCTTTCTGCCTTGTCTTGTTGATTGGCTGCCTCCTGTCCCCATAGCACAGTCTAGATCAGGCAGTTGAAGTTGAATGCAATTTCTGCCGATTTACAATGCAGTTTATTGAAGATCCCACAAGGTATCCTTCCCTTTGTATTAATTTTTATTCTTTCTGCATTTACCATATAAAATTTTATAAGTTGACCCACTTTTGAGATGACATCCCCTGCCCCAACATAGGATCTTGTAGTACAGAAGGCAGCCCATTGCACCTGTGCCAGCTCTCCAAAAGAGATATCCAATTAGCCCCATTTTCCTGTTCTTTCCCCATAGGCCTGGAAAAAAAAGTATATATCTAGTTCCCTTTTGAAAGCTTCTACAGATACTGGACCCCTTATCCGGTGTCCCAAAATCCGGAAAGACCCGAAAACTGGTCCCTGCCCTGGAAACCAAAATCCCCATCTGGCATTCCTGTCTGTCATGTCTGGTTCGTGCCGCACTGATTTCCTGTTCTTTGGGTCCGGGATTAACGGTGGAAGCCGGCCTGGCCTGCCCCTGTCCCTTCCTTTGCTTGGCGGAGAAATCAGCCTAGCTTCAGTTATCTTATTTTCCCCCACTCCCCAACCCTCGCCCTTCACCACCCCAGGACCCAAAATCTGGAAAATCCCCATATCTGTTATACATTGGTCCCTAGCTTCCCAGATACAGGGTCTGGTACCTGTATTGAATTTGCTTCCACTGCCTTTTCAAGCACTGCATTCTAGATCATAACCAATGAACAGAAGAAAAATGAGAATTCTCATAAGGTGTAGCACTGCACTACAAAGCATCTGTCCACCAAAATGTTCAGCTTTATACTGTTAGCAGTTGTGTGTGTGTGTGTTTATATGATATACACAAACTCTGTTCTTTCTGTTTCCACCAGTGAAGCCCTATCTTGCGTTATTTTAACCCTCCAAACTTGTTAGTAAAAAAAAATTGCAACACTCTCCTGTCAGTTTTGACTCCTCCTTCACATTTAGAGTGTCTGTCTTCTCTGTCAGAAACTCTTCAGCATTTCACCTACAATGAATTGTCTTGTCATGTAGGTGAATGCAACAACCAAATTACAAAGAGTAAGATCCCAGAAATGCCAATGGGGTGAATAACCAGTTGACATCTTTTTCGTGTTAGTTTTGAGAGGAATGTTGTTCAGGCACACAACTGTCTGCTGCCAGTAAAATACTGCCATGAAATCTTTAATCTCCATCTGAACCACCAGAAAAGGCAGCCATGTCTTTGATGGAATTCCTCTTCCTGTATTTACCCTGCTGAAACGTCTCCAATTTTAAATAGGCAATAGGAACTAGACTGAAGTTGGGAGGGAAACGAGCCAGCGGGGAGAGCAAAGGAAGTGACTTGTGTAGCTTTTTGCATTATTGTTGAAGAGTATTTATACTTGTTTTGTGGGAAAACATGACAGCAGCTTGTGCACAGCAAGGTTCAACAAACAGTAAATTAGATAAATGGAGTATACTGACACTTAGTATGAAGGCTTCCAGTTGTGAGTCAGTTTTGAAACCATTTCCCCAGCTGAAGCCCATTCCTTCAAGACAGGAGGGAAAATATATAGATGGCTGTATGATGCTGTGTTCCAAGACACATTGTTGCTCTAAGGCAGGGTAGTCTTTTTTTCGGCATCCTTGTTCTGTACTGTTGTTTTGTTTTTTTTACTAAATGTTTATACTGTTTTACAAATTCATTGAGATTCCTGAATGCTGCTAATGTGCAAGATTTTATTTTTGCTAATGACAGGTGGAAACTCTTCAGCAGAATCCTGTTTGCATATCTGGTATCTGTAATAGTGATATTACTTCTGATGGTCCTGTCTGTTGAACATCACTGCAGCCTGATAACAGATTTTTAAATTTCTTACATTTGTTTTGTCTAGGACTTGACAGTTAAGTTGAATTCAAGTGCAGCAAGCAATTCTGACTGTACAATCCAACATGAAAAGAAATCCAAAACATTGAGGAATTTAAGTGACATGTTGGAAAAGAATTCAGGTAGCACATCAGCAGCCAAGAGCACTACAGGTTAGTACATGCTAAAACAAATAACAGTTCCATTAATATTTTCTTTTTTTTAGTCTAAATAATTCCCTTCCCTGTAGAACTTCCTGTTTGGTAATTTACTGAAGGGAGCAGCCTTACACATTTTTGTGAAGTCTTTTCTCTGCCCATGTTCTTCAGCCAGGGCTGAGAAATCAGGCTGTAGAATCTCTGCCAGTTGCTCACTAGTGGCACTGTGTAGCGAGGTGCAACAACTTGCTGGGACATTCCTTTTTACAACGACTTTCTCTCCCTCTTTTTGGTCTCTGCTCAATGCTTCCTAATGGCAATGTAGATGAAATCAGGAACTTGCTGTGTGGCAGAAACTGGCACAAACCTGTTTCTACAACTCAACATGCTGTACAGCTGCAGTACCCTGCTATTTAACAATTTCAGAAACTCATTTATTTAGTTAATATTAGGAGTAAATGAAGTGCTATCATTTAAATTCAAACAAAGCGCCGTATTCCTAAATACTGTCACCAGCAGCACTTTACGTGAACAGAAACTTACAGCCTCTCATTGATGCATGCCTTTTGGGTCAGTGGCCACAGTGTCAATTCTGAGGATGTGCAATGTCAGCACTGAGAGCCAAGATTTAAATGTCCATAATGAATTGGCAATTGTGCAAACAGTATTAATATGCCACTAATGTCTGCCAGGACTGGCAGTAAATTTACTCATTGGCTACATCTCGAAGAGTGTTTTTATATAGAACTACAATGGAAAATCGCCCCAAAGTGTAATCAAAGAATAGATGTTGCGCAAAGAAGGGCGGATTGTCTAGAGGAATAGAATTGAAAAGCAGAGAAGTTGTGTTAAACTAACTTGCAACCTTAATTAGACCACATTTGGTATACACAGTTCCGGTCTCTATGTTGCAAAAAGGGATATGGAAGCACTGGAGAAATTGTTTAAAAAAATATATACATATGAATGAAGCCAGAACTGAGCTATTATACCCATCAGGAGAGATTGAGGAAGCTGTGGCTATTTTCCCTAGAAAAGAGAAGGCTAATAGTGGTCTTTCAAATTGTGAAGAGGTTCGTTAGGTAGATGTAGAGAAAATGTTTTCACTTTTGGGAGTCCCAAACTAGAGGTCATAAATGTAAGGTGGCCATTAATAAATCCAATGAAGTATTTGGGAGAAACTGCTTTCCGCAGACAGTGGTTAGAATGTGGATTGTGTGACTGCAGGAGGTAGTTGAGACAAGTGGCACAGAAGCATTTGTTAACTAAAAGTATTAAAGGATATGGGGCGAAAGTGCCTCTGTGGAGTTGGGTCTCAGATAAACCATGATCTTATTGAATGGCAGTGGAACATAGTCGAGGGGCTAAATGGCCTACTCATGTTCCTATATGTACACTGGAAGACCAGGAGTGAGTGTAGCTCAGTAAGGCAATTGGTGAACATAGTTGATGATAGAGCATGGCAGTAGAGTTTTGAATGAGCTGAAGTGGATGGGAAACTAGCCAGAAGAGCATTGGAATAGTCAAGTTTGGAAGTGACAAAGGCATGTGAGAATCTAATATTGCTTACATAAAGAAATTGGCACATTATACAAAGTAAACAGACTTATACTGAAGAGACTTCACTATGTGGAATTTGTTGGTAAGAAATTATGTGTAGTCACACTCTTGGGGTTTAGAATAATCATACAAAGTGTGGTCTTTGCTCAGGCCCTTTAGATATTATCCAAAGCTTTCAAATATGTTATATTCTTGTAGCAAACTCCTAGACATTGTTTATTTCCTGGTAACATAGACTGGGCACTGCGTGGCCTTTTTGAAGTAAATCCCAATTTTTTTTTTGGCCTGAAAACTAGGAATGATCTTTACAGCCCTTTGTGAACATAATTCTACAGTACTTGTTTAACATAAAGCTTTAAAACAGCCATTTTGGTTTTTAAAAAAAAACAATGCCACAAGATTGAATTATAGTGTTTGAATAACTGTTTAGAAGTCTACAAAAAGTTTTATCCTCCTGCTCTAGTATTCCATCCACTCTGCCTTGCACTTGCCTTATTTTAATTAAGGAGAGACAGTGGCGTAGTGGCAAGGTCGCTGGAGTAGTAATCCAGATACCTAATGCTCTGAGGACATGGGTTCAAATTCCACTGTGGCAGCTGGTGGAATTTGAATTCAGTTAATAAATCTGGAATATAAAGCTAGTCTTAGTAACTGTGACCATGAAACTATCATCGATTGTCGTAAAAGCCCATCTGGTTCACTAGGGAAGGAAATCCACCAACCTTACCTGGCCTACATATGACCCCAGAACAACAGCAGTATGGTTGACTCTTAACTGCCCTCTGAAATGGCCTAGCAAACCACTCAGTTCAAGGGCGATTAGGGATGAGCAACAAATGCCAGTCTTGCCAACGACACCCACATCCCATGAAAGAATAAAGAGAAGAAAAAATGTTGCCTGTTCCTAGTTGCCTTTGAGAAGTGAATGCTGTTAATTGTTTGCCCCCCTCCCACCTGTGCTGTACGTGCAAGCCATTCCAAATGCACACGATTACTTTCACTATTTGAAGAACTGGTTTTAATTTTAAGTTTTGTCTTGATCCAGCTGACCTCAAGGTTGCTTCCATATTTTGCGGTAAAAAAGCAATCAAAGCTATACCATCAGGACCCATCACCATTATTGACGATAACAGGTGAGTACCTTATTAGCTGTGTCTGTGTCTTTTTAATTGAGTCATAGAGCACAGAAAGAGTCCACTGTGCCTGTGCCAACCCTGGAAATGCTACCTAATTAGTCACATTTGCCTGCTCTTCCCCTTAATGATGTAAAGTTTTCCTTTTCAAATATTTATCCAATTCCAGTTTACAAGTTACTCCTGCTAGTAAGATCAGTTTATCTCTATCGAAACCCCCACTTAATTTTGAACACGTCGCTGAAGCTGCCTCTTAACCTTTTCTGTTCTAAGGAGAACCATTCCAGCTTCTTTATTCAAATAACTGAAGTCTCTCATCTCTGGTGCCATTCTGGTGAATCTCCCTGCCTTTTTTTTTAAAAAAGGAATATTCTGTTTGACGCATTATCTCATTTGTTTAATATATGGGGCTTGGTTTTTTTTTTATCTTCAGAGCATTTTAATATTGAATTCTGCCTTGAAGTTACATTAAATTTGCAATTTCGGTTGAGTAGAGAAAAACTTTGTCACCTTGGGCCTTTTAATTCTTTCTTCATTCAAGGGGTGTAGACATCGCTGGCAAGGCCAGCATTTGTTGCCCATCTCCAATTGCCCTTGAACCGAGTTGCCCCATTTCAGAGAACAGTTAAGAGTCAACCACATTGCTGTGGGGCTGGAGTCACATGTAGGCCAGACCAGGTAAGATTTCCTTCCCTAAAGGACATTAGTGAACCAGATGGGTTTTTAACAACGATTTATAGTTTCACGGTACCATTACTAGCTTTATAATTCAAGATTTAAATTCCACTAGCTGCTATGGTGGGATTCGAACCCATGTCCCTAGAGCATTAGCCTGGGTCTCTGAATTACTAGTCTAGTGACATTGCCACTACACCACCTTCTCCCTACAGAAGTTGTCATGGGATAAATTGAAAATTTAAAAACTGAGATTTTTGTTAGGAAAGGGTATTAAGAATTACAGAACCAATGCAGGTAGATTAAGGTACCCCATCATCTAATAGAATGGTGAATCCACCTCAGTGGGATGAATATTGTTCTTGTATAAATACTAACAGCTATTATAGCAGCTTCTGATTTGAGAGATTGTTTACCAGACTGTTGAAGGCACCAGATTTCACTGTGCCTGCTCAGTGGCTACCCTGTCCCTGTATATAACCAAAACTTGTATGTTGTAACAGTGAGACAGAAAAAAAGCTTTGATGGCTGGAAGGAGCACTGTTTATATCGGAAATGTGGTCAAGAAATATAATATGACTGTTTGTTTGTTTTACAAAGTTGTAATGGTTCAGAAAACTCTCAGGATGATGAACAATTTAAAGCTAAGCGTCAGTTTCTCATGAGTGGATTACCAGATACGTTGAAAAAACACATAGCAAAGACGGCAGCAGTGATGGAGATCTACTCTGCTGCAAGTGCTGCTTTCCAAACTGTTGTTCATGTCCAGCAAAAAAGTCAAGGTGAGAATTTTAAGTTTGGGAACATTAATGCTGTTTATGATGTGTTCACTTAACAGAGTTGGGAGATGTTGCTTCTTAATTTGTATATTATACTTGGATTTTGACTTTGGTTTTTAAGATACAAATTCTTTCTTTGCATCTGAAAAATTCCAAACATGTGAGAAGGGACAGGAAAGGAGCAGCTTGCCAATCAAAGTCGATTGCAGCACCATACGCTACATCCTACACATAGCATCAACCAACCTCCTCCCCGACACTCTGACCCCACCCCTCCCTCAAAGTCAGGAAATCCTCTGAGAGAAAGCCATTTGAGATTCTCACTCTTACATTTAAGTTATTTTGTGTCTCGTACCCTGCTATCTCTTTAACCTCCTACAGTTCCCTGGAACTTTGTTCTTTCAAGTTTGACCTCTGATATTTGCCTGCCTCCCTTCACCATATCATTGGTTGGCTGTGCCTTCAGTTACCTAGAACAATGGTCCAGAATAAAAACAGAAAATGGGTCTGATGTGGGATATCAACCTGAAATGTTAACTCTTTCTCTCCACAGATGCTGCCTGACCTGTTGTGTGTTCCCAGCATTTTCTGTTTTATTACAGATTTCCAGCATATCCAACATTTTGCCTCTGCCCCACAGACTGGAGTTTCCCCTCCTTTAAATCCCACGTTTTTGACTTCGTTCTTAGGCACTGACTAAATATCATTTTTGTCTCATTACACCACTGTGAAGCCTCTTGGGATGCTTCTTTCTATATTTTGAGTGCTTTATAAATAAAAGTTGCAACGTAGCATAAATCAGATATAACAATTGCATTCCCTTGTGATCTGGATCCACTAGTTATGTCTTTCACGTGTAACTCTTCAATCTCTCTTGAAGGTAGGTTGAGCTAACAATAGTAGAAATGAGGTTTGGCTGGAATCCCCTAAGCTGCTTTATTTCACAATATGGTGAAACATACCAAAAATGAATTATGATCTATCCCTCAGGTTAATGGACATAACTTGCATTTGCTTAAGAAAGCAGAATAAAGATGCTGCAGCATTATTATAGATTTTTTTTGCTAGCCTAGGGTAACAAAGCATATGGAGCCAAGGCAGGTGATGTGTTCAAACCAACCATGAACGGCAGTGGAATAGGCTTGAGGGGCAAATGTGAAATAAAAACACACAATGTTAGAAAAACTCAGCAGGTCTGGCAGCATCTGTGGAGAGAGAAACAAGAGTTAACGTTTCAAGTCTGTATGACTCTTCAGAACTCTGAATGACTTTGTGATGAAGAAGACTCTTAACGGGCTTCCTTTGCTTGAACTCATTTAGCTAAATGCTTCACCTCGTTTCTGATTCACACCCCAGCATGGGGCTGTTCTGAGAATTCAACCCAATTAAAGCAAGCTTCAACTTAGTAACACATTTTAAAAATAAATCCTCACAATGGGAAAAATGGTCAAAATAGAAATGTGGTAACATCCTTCAGCTTGCCATGACCATCACCACAGGAAATGTCCTAGTAGTTTTCAGGATCAGATCTCCTTCCACATCATTTCTACGCATACCAAAAACTGTCCTGTTGGGCAAATGGACAAAGATAAACTTGTGTTGATGTTTCCATGTTGTGCACTGGCATGGATCAATATGTTTAGCTGGTTGATGTGGCGATAGGACTGTACAAATGGAAAGTTTTACTTGTGCTATAACATGGCCGTAGTATAATCTATTTCGAGTACTTCTGGTCATTTTGCTACTACACTTGCTCTCTAATGTGGTCCTTTAGCACATCACATCACATCGCCATTTCATAAATTAATTCTAGCTAGTTGCTGTAAATGAACATGGTTTTGTTTTTGTTGTCTAGTTTCATTGTTATGGAACCTAGCTTGGCCCAACTCTGCTATTCTAAACCGCCTCCAGGATGTGAGTGAAGGAATAGAAAGAATTCTGAAAGTTTCCCTTGCCCTTGGAGATTTCTCTGAAGTGAAATACACAACCACCACTGTTGCATCTTGGACTGGGGTTAGTGATTCTCGTGGTACCTTTCTAATTTTAATTTGTTCTATTGATGTTTAATTATTACAGAGCTCAATTGTGATCGTGCTTAGAATGTGTGTTTAGAATGGAGAAAGATTGGAGAATGAGCCAGCAGAGTACACTGGTTCAGAACAACAGTAGCAGAGACCGGGTGCAGGATACCTGTCTTTGTGTCGGCTTTGGTTCAGTGATAACACTCATCTCTTGAGTCAGAAGGTCGAAATTCCACCTGCACTCTTGGGTGGGTGTAAAAGACCCCACAGAACTATTTGAAGAAGAGCAGGGGAGTTCTCCTAATGTTCTGGGAAATATTTATTCTTCAACAAACATCACCAAAAACAAATTATCTGATCATTTATCTCTTGGTCTTTTTGGGAGCTTACTTTGTACGAATTGGTTGCTGTGTTTCCTACTTTGGCTGTATGAGGCTCTGTGAATTGAAAGTGCTCTGTGAATACAGGTTCTTTCCTCCCCTTAAAGAAAAAAGATGAAAGTTAAAGAAATTTCAACAACCTCAGCAGCTTCTGTGTTGCCAAATTGACTGCAGTGTTTTCTGCCATTACAATAGTGAGAATGTTGTGAGCATTTGGGATATTCTGAGATTGTGAAAGGTGCTGTATAAATCCTAGTTCTTTCTTTCAATTTGGAAACACAATCCTGTTTGGGATTTCAGGGCGATAGCGAATCTGGAGAAAAACCCTAAATTTGATGCTGATGGCTTGTACTGAGCAATGTGTAATTAATAATAAAAACAAAGTGTTGGAAATACTCAGCAGGTCTGGCAGCATCTGTGAAGGGAGAAACAGAGTCAATGTTTCACATTGAATATAACTCTTCTTCAGAATTGCTATCTGCAGTTCCAGTGTCCGCAGTATTTTGCTTTTATTTAAATGTGTAATTGATATTTGCATTCATATGTTTCAGACGCAAGTGTAAGTATGAATTGCTGTTTCAGCTAACAAAACTACTTCCTTATGACTCAGTTCTAACACAATGATAGTTTAATGTTGCAAATAGGATTACATTGTAAAATTTCCAGTTATGTGTTTAGAAATGCCCCCCAGTGTTGTCACTGGACTTATTTGCACCAGTTTACCATGAGAAGGCTAATACTTAAAGCACCACACTAAGCCTCATTTCTGATTTTTCAATTCAGCTCCTTGTTGGATCTACCATCAGAATTTCACCTTCATGATATATAGCTCAGGATACCCTCTCTGGAGGGGTCAAATGGCCTACTCCTGCTCCTTGTTCGTATAACCCAATTCTGGAGGAATAAAATGTGCTCTGCTATGACTGCTGTGTTTTTCCACAGTTCTTGGAGACACAGAATTAAAGTTTCACACCTGTTGTCACAAGGGGCAACTAGGGACGGGCAATAAATGCTGGCCCAGCCAGCGAAGCCCACATCCCGTGAATGAATTTTTAAAAACTTTGTTGAACCATATTAAGGCTAGAACCTTAGTGTTGCTGCATGGAAATTTCACACATCTTCTACGAAGCTTCAATAAAGTCCAAATGATAGCACTGACTTTGCTTTTGGAGCTGTTTATTAGGAAGAGAATGTACATAAAATTTGTGGGAAATTGGCCCCTTTGAAAATTTGTCTTTCATTGTATGAGAAATCAGACGGCTTTAAAGTTTGTAATTTTTTGCTGCAGTTATCTAACTGGAGGACAGAATTCTCTCAGGACATCCAGAAGTCCTTACTTGAAGAGATAAAGTCATCAAATCCAGAGTTTCCTGTACGGAAACTTTTCAAACCATTACTTCAGAAACGAAAAGAACACCTTGCAGAGGCTCTCAAAGCAGGTCAGTGATACGAAATCTTTTGATGGTGTTTGTCCACAGTTATGGTTAAATTATGTTATGTTTATTAAATTATTTGAATTACAGTTATGTTTAAACTTGGACAATATCCAAGCTTGGGCTCACAAGTGGCCACACAAATGCCAGGCAATGACCATCTCCAACAAGATAGAATCTAATCATCACCACTTGACGTTCAATGGCATTACCATCGCTGAATCCCCCACTATCAACATCCTGTGGGTTACCATTGACCAGAAACTGAACTGGACTAGCCATATAAATACTTTGGCTCCAAGAGCAGGTCAGAGGCTAGGAATCCTGTGGCGAGTAACTTGCCTCTTGACTCCCAAAGCCTGTCTCCCATCTACAGGACCCAAATTAGGAGTGTGATGGAATTCTCTCCACTTGCTTGGATGAGTGCAGCTCCAACAACACTCGAAGCTTGATGCCATCAAGGACAAAGCAGCCCACTTGATTGGCACCCCATCCATAAACATTCACTCCCTCCACCAATGACACAGTGGCAGCAATGTGTACCATCTACAAGATGCACAACAGGAACTCGCCTTCCAAACCCATGTCTGCTACCATCTAGAAGGACAAGGGCAGTGGATACATGAGAACACCACCACCTGGAAGTTCCTCTCCAAGCAACATACCATCCTGACTTGGAAATATATCGCCGTTCCTCACTGTCGCTGGGTCAAAATCCTGGAACTCTCTCCCTAACAGCACTGTGGGTCCACCTACACCATATGGACTGCAGCAGCTCAAGACAGCAGCTCACCACCACCTTTTCAAGGGCATTTAGGGATGGGCAATAAATACTGGTCTAAACAGCGATGCCCACATCCCATAAATGAATAAAAAAATAAAACCAGGAGATTGGCAAAGGGTCACATGTTTTGGGATTTTAATGTTCTATATTCTTAAGTTCAGAGTCACCAATGACTCTGCTAAATGAACCCTGTGAACTCTACGCTGTGGAATTTGCCTTTACCTAGCCAATATTTAGGCAAGCAACAAGAAGATTTGGATTGAACAGTTTTTTTTATTCTTTGATGGGATTTTGGGCGTCATTGGCAAGGCCAGCATTTGTTGCCATCCCTAATTGCCCTTGAACTGAATGGCTTACTGGACCATCTCAGAGGGCAGTTAAGTGTCAGCCACAGTGCTGTGGATCTGGAGTCACATTTAGGCTAGATCAAGTAAGGATGGCAGATTTCCTCCCCTAAAGGACATCAGTGAACCAGAGGGTTTTTGACGACAATCTATTGTTTCATGGTCACTATCACTGAGATTCACTTTATAATTCCAGATTTTATTCATTGAATTTAAATTCCACCAGCTGTTATGGTGGGATTTGAACCCAAGTCCCTAGACTATTAGCCTGGGCCTCTGGTTACTAGTTCAGCGACATTACAGCTACACTGTCTACCCTATACCCTTATTACTAAGTTCTGCTTTACTGGTTAGCCTGCTCGTTGTAACAGAGTAACAAAGATGTTTATCCTAGGCCAGCTTAAACACCATAAATGAGTTCAGGAAAAGACGACAGTGCACAACATTTCCACCAGTTCACTCATCAATGACCTTTGTCAGTGACCTTTTCCAAATGATTGCACAAGGTAGTAGGTTTGATTTCAAAACATCAGGTGAATTACAGAAGATTTTGCTGTCCCTGTGTACCGTCACAGCACCATACCTCAGTCAATCTGCTTTGTGTATTTGTGAGGAGTTCTGGGCCCTCAGTTTTATGTAGGATGCATGACATATTTATGCTGGTTTACAAACTTTGTGTGTGTTTTTCCTTTGATTTACAGGATCCTCTAATGATTCGGACAGTTCTGTAATAGTGCTTGATAGTGAGCCCCAACAAGTATTATCTCTGTGCAGCAGTCCACAACAAACTTTGGGTAAAAGGAAGAGAAAGAAGGAAAGACAGGACCAGAAACAAAAAAGGAGGAAAATACTTGACAGTGATGAGGACTCTGTTATTATCATTGATGTGGAAGAATACACTCCAGAGATGTCTGCACAATCTGAGAAATCTACCAAGAGAAGTAGCAAAGGTGCCCAAAATCAGAATTGCGTGGCTCCTTCCAAAAATCGCCTTAGTCGATCTATTAAGATAAAGCAGCAGGAGTTGGAATGTAAAACCAGAGCAGCAGAAACACAGAATGTGCCTGCTCCGTCACGGGTTTCTAAATTAACTGACCAACCAAAGAGGGAGGAAGCTGCTGCTTCTGACGGTAATTTAATTTTCATTACTGAGTAGCCCTTTGAATTTTAGTCAGATCTATGTTTGCCACGTACATGGGAACAGGAGTGAGGCTTTTCAGTCCCTTGAGCTCCCTATCCTTTGTATTTTTGTTCCCTAACAGTTATCAATAAAACCCGTTGTCAACTAGGCTCAGAAAGACTAAAATCTTTAAAGCTGAATTCTGAAAATGTATATTAAATATACATTTAATGTTTGCTTGATAATTCACAGTACTAATTCAAGGTAAAGCTGTAATATTGTCCCAGTCAGTAATTTTCTTGAGCAAAGAACCTTTGCACATGTGCTTCAGCACCATGTGTGCATTTACCCAATGAACCAGCCTTGGGTATTGTATTATTTTATGAGAAAGATGGGAGGAGGCAGCCTTATCCTTCTATGTTAAAGTCCCTGACTAAAGAGGCAGAGAACTTATACCCAGGTTTTTATAATTCCTGTTCTTCAATTGGTTGCCACAAGATATAAGAAAGTGATGAGGTTGACATGGCTTCCTAGTTTTCTTTCTATTCAGCAGCTTTTCCAACTGGAGTCCAGGTGCAATCATGAGCTCATTGTGTATGAGAGAACCGCACTTAGGACATATTACATAACAGCAACAACTTGTATTTGTATTGTGCCTTTAACAAAGTAAAATGCCCCAATCCATTTCACAGGAATGTAATCTGGCTTGGTGTCAATTTTTGCCTAAGATGGAGACATAAGGACAGGTGACCAAACACTTCGCCAAAGAGGTAGTTTTAAGGACCAGTTAAAGGAAGGAGAGAGAGGCGGAGAGGCTTACGGAGAGAATTTCCAAGCGTAGGGCCTAGACAACTGTAGGCTCAGTTGCCAGCTGTGGAGATGCTGACCAACCTTTGTCCCTTCTGTTATGGTGCTGTTAATATCTCCATGCAATTCTAATGCCAGAAAGGGGGAAGGGGGCAGTCTTATCCCTCTATATCCTTCATTAAGTAGCTTTGGTGTTTTTTTTTCTCCTTTATTTGAAATTCTAATTGAATTTTCATTTTCAGACCCAATCAGGGAAGATCTTCTATGGACAGAGAAATACCAGCCACAGCACTCCAATGAACTTGTCGGAAATCTCAGTGCTATCAGGAAATTACGCAGGTAATTTCCTTGCAAGTAACAGGTGTTTACTGGGCAGTCTGAAATTGACTTCACTCATTTACCCTAAAATAGAAGATCCAAGGCCTTCCTCAGAAAACACTAATTACAATAGTCCATCAGATTGGTGTGATTCAGAAAGCTATTTGTGGAATAATTGGGTGTGGGGATAGAATTATTTCAGTACCCAGTAACAGTGGTTCAGATTTTGACAGCATGGGAGTGTTAGATTCAGTATAGAGGACTGAAAATTAGTGCTGATCTCATCAAGTAGTATGTCCTTTGCCATGCAGCAACACTGACCCAACCAGATTGGACTTCAAAAACCTTTTCTGGAAAGTCAATAGAATTAAACAATAATTGACAGTTGCATTATACCTTCCCATTTCTCATATTTATATATGAAGACGTAATTGTTCACTTGACGCTGAAAATTCTTCTATCTTCTCCCCCTTCCCACATATACTGATCTGCACATTGCCTTCATCCAAAAACCCTGAAGCGGCTTAGTAAATTGTCAAAACAAAACTTCAAGGTCAACACCCATACTCAACTTTCACCCACTACTGAATAACTGTAGTTATACATTGATTATGCCTCCTGGAAGTTGTCATAAAGTTTCACAAATGTGTGCTACTTTTGAATCTTGGAGAGTGTCAAACTACGGAGTGTTGAATTAGTCGTTTGGTAGTACAGAACTTGAGTGTTGCTGAAAAAAGAGACATGCTATCAAAGCTTTTTATCTTGCACTCATTACGACAGAGATGCAAAATAAACCAACAGTAAAGGGAACAACAATTTATACCCCTTGAGAAGAGAGTGTAGATTGGTTGGTAAGTGGACTCTGGTAGAGGGGTTTGGGGTAATATTTTAGCATGAATAGAGGATTGTTTAACGTATAAAAACAGAGTGGGCATAAACAGGGCTTTTTCGAGTTGTCAGGCAGTGAATAGTGGGCCACAGGGTTCAGTGCTGGAGCCTCAACTATTTACAATCTACATTAATGACTTGGATGAAGAAACAGAGTAATGTATCAAAGTTTGCTGATGATACAAGCTAGGTGGGAAGGTAAGCTGTGGGGAGGACACAGAGGCTGCAGAGATATAGACAGGTTAAGTGTGCGGGGGAAAAAGATGGCAGACAGAATATAATGTAGGGATGTGTGAAGCTATTCACTTTGGTTGTAAGAGTAGAAAAGCAGAATATTTTTTAAAAGGTGTGAAACTTATAAGTTCAAAGAGACTTGGGAGTGCTTGTACAAGGAATGCAGAAAGTCGGCATGCAGGTGCAGCAAGCAATTAGGAAGGCAAATGCCATGCTGGCCTTGATTGCAAGGGGATTGGAGTACAAGAATTAAGAAATCTTGCTACAGTTGAACAGGATTTTAGGGAGACTGCATCTGGAGTACTCTGTGCAGTTCTGGTCTCCACATTTAAGCAATGATACACTTACATTGGACACGGTACAGAAAAGGTTCACTAAATTGTTACCTGGAATGAGGGGGTTCTGCTTTGATGAGAGGCTGAGTAAATTGGGCTTATATTCTCCTACAGTTTAGAAGAATGAGGGGTGATCGCAATGAACCCTACAAAATTCTGAAGGGGCTTGGTAGGGTAGATGCTGAGAGATTGTTTCCGGTGGTCGGTGAGTCTAAAACACGGCACAGTCTCAGAATAAGGAGCCGATCATTTAGGACTGGGATGAGGAGAAATTACATCACTTCACTTGTGAATCTTTGGAATTCTCTATCCCAGAAGTTTGTGGATGCTCCATTGTTGAAAACATTTAAGGCTGGGATAGACAGATTTTTGGTCACTCGGGGAATTGAGGGATATGGGGAGTGGGTGGGGAAATAGTGTTGAAGCCTAAGATCAGCCATGATTGTACTGAATGGCAGGGCAGGCTCATTGGGCCCTATGGTCTACTTCTGTACCTATTTCTTGTGCTTGTGTTCAGTTAACAATAACTTGCATTTATATAGCCCCTTAAATGTAGCAAAATGTTCCAAGAAGCTTCACAAGAATGTTATGAGACAAAATTTGACACTAACCCACATAATGAGATAGTAGGACAGGTTACCAAAGCTTTCAGGATTCTCTTAAAGGAGGAGGAGAGAGGTGGAAAGATTTAAGAATGGAATTCCAGAGCTTTGGACTAGGCATCTGAAGACAGGGCCACCACTGGTAGAGCAAAAAAAATCGGTGATGCTCAAGGGGCCAGAATTGGACGATTAACTTACAACACAAACCAGAGATTAAACCATGAGCCTCTCCAGTCTTCGATACTCATAATCATACCAGGAATGACATTTACAAACCAAACTATCAGATTGTTAATAATTTTAAAAAGAGCCCTGTGAATTAGATGGGAAAACGAAGTGTGGTATTCATGGGGAGTGGGAGAGGTCTGAATCAAATATGCAAGTCGTCCTATGCACTTAATGCATATTTTTGTGTTTTGGAAATAAAACAGTTGGTTAATGGAATGGAAGAAGAGGGCTGATCAGGAAGAAAAGAAAAAACAGAAAGAAAGAAAGACTGAAAAGGATAAGAAACTGGGTATGCAGCATTCTTAAACTTTGCTGTTCTGTGTGATGTTGTAGCTTGATTTCAATGTGGTGTCTCAAAATGTTCGGGTGTAATTTCCACTCTGTGTGTCACAAGAGCTGGAGATGTGTGCTTCACTCAACAGAAACTGGTGTTTTCCCTGTCAGCTTTCAAATAAAAATATGATGGAATGCACTTGTGTGTTTTTAAAGCTGTGATTCAGTGTAACAAAATAGTGTTCTGACCAATATTTATCCCTCAACCAACATCCCTACATCAGATTAGCTGCTCATTATTACAGTACTGTTTGTGGGAGCTTGTTGTGCGCAAATTGGCTGCTGTGTTTACCACATTGCAACAGTGACTACACTTAAAATACTTAATTGGCTTTAAAGCACTTTGGGGAATCCTGAGATCCTGAAAGTCACTTTATAAATGCAAGTTACTTTTGAGTGTTTTCACAATTTCAGCAATTCATGGAAATAGAAACCTTGAGTTCATTCTTCATGGAGACCTCCAGTGAGCTCTCTGAAAAGGTTCATATTATTAAATTGATCAATATTTTTTATGAAGTAAATTTAAGCTCCTATTGTAAGCTATTTTAGGACTAGACTTGGACTTTAGTATGAAAGAATCATTGTTAATCTTGGTGTTTTACTGAATCTCTTTTATGCTTCTTTACCCTGTCAAATTCAGTGGTAGTTTCTCAGCCCCTGCTGTTTCAAATGATAGCATTATAGATAAGATGAAATATGTTAACACACAGGGCTCTTTTAAATTAAAAAGATTTTGATTTTGTGCAAATCTAGCTTTAATTTAAGAGTTTAACGGTTGCAGCCAAAGTTGCTATTTTTCTGTTTTGGATGCTGGTCATGTTTTGATATATCCAGTGTCTGTGCTTTTATCTCTAAGCTGTTTTGTTCTTCTTAACTCTCTATTCTCAGATGTTTGGGACAATAGTGACTTTAACATGGAGAGTTCTGAGGATGAGGACTTTTTGTGCAATACCGTGCTAATTACTGGACCGCCTGGAGTTGGGAAAACGGCTGCAGTTTACGCTTGTGCTCAGGAGTTGGGTTTTAAGGTTTGTGCTTCTATTTTGGGTACAATACCCTTTTTTCCCCAAACAGCTGAAGTTTTGACACTGGGAATTTGTTCAAGGATTTTCTCAGTCGACTCCCTTCATTTTAGTAGCAGATCAGTGGAAATCCTGGATAGACACAAAATTGGTGTTTGTCAAAGTCACAATAGACAATCAGGAGGAAAAACTCTCCCCCTGCCCCCACTCTTCCTGCGAAGGAATTTCCAGTGCAAGTGGCTATAAGTACGTGCAGTTCATTTTGTAAGCTAATTTGTCATTGTCTTTTGAGATTCTGATGGAAGGAAATGCCTTTCATTGTTTAGGTCTAATGTGTGTAGATGTTGTTTCCTGCTAATTTAAGGTGTGTACAGTATCATTTGTTTTTCTCCACTTTTCTTTCCTGAAGGCACTGACCCATACTGGGTTTGGTCTAATCCTCCTCTCAGCTAACCTCTGCATAAATTCACTTCTGTGGGAAGGAGGGCTTTACTGAATAACCATCAGGATTTGGGACCCTGGCTGATTATCTGCTCCCTAGCCCAGAGGTATTTAGGCTGTTTGTAGCTTCCCCCACCTGACCATTGGTTAACTTAAGGTATCTAGTGTCCCAAATCTGTACTATTTAACAATCGGGGGGTATTAGTGTTTTTTAAATTCTGCATTACCTTGTAATTCTGCACAGTAGACCAAAAAAACTGATTGATCAATCATGGGTATGGCAGAAAAATAAGCTTCCAATGATAAAACTTAATTTAGTTCAACCATAAAAATTGAAATCTTATTTTTAGTAGGAAGTGTGCAGTTACACCTCCCTTAGCGTTCTTGCTGCCACCGTGTCTTGCTATTGAGTTACCTCTGGTTCCCTGTCCTTTGATGTTGGTTACATTGATGGTGCATGAGTCACCAATGTGCCTTGTGTTATTTAATGTATATTTAATGTTATGGCACAGTACATTGCATTCATGAAGTCAGTTATGTTGTAGGAACCTCGACTGGTTGGTATGAAAAGGAACACCAAGTTAATATAGCACCATTCACACTTGAGCAGTTCCTATGTGGTCAACTATTGTGACTGACAGCTATCTATCTTCAGAGCAAGATATGTTTATAACTTTGGCCTCTGTTATGGGCAGGAGGAGGGTTAAGTTAAACAGCTCTAATTTCTCCTCTCACCACACCCGTAAACAGAAAGGTGTTCTAATTTGTTTCCCTCCTATAAATAATGGCGTATTTCCCACCCCCTCGGTTTTGGTGCAGTCCAATTTTCTATTTATAACCCTACAGCAAACTCGAGATCGGATGAACTCAGTTAGTTTATCTGCACACATACAAAATGTGAAAAAAGTGTGTTTGAACGCCTCCCCACCCTCACATTTAGATAGTAAAGAGAGGGATGGAGAAAATAAAGATTTACAGTACAGAGACCACAGAGAAAAGAAATACTGTTTCATGTGGGGTTCCAGAGTCGAGAGTTAAAGTCCAATGAGGTCTGTGGGTTGAAAACCGATTCACTTTCCGGTGGTGTGGACTTCACAAGATCAGATGGGCATGTAGAGATGAATCAGTCCAGTAGGCAATGATACAGACTTCCAGCAGAAGTAGGGTAGATGGAGCCAGGTGTCCAACCTGGGCCAGAGCTCCTTCGGTGTGGCTTACTAGTAGGATATTATACAGCAGACTGCGCTTTTCACTTCAGCAAGGCAATATTACTTGTTCCACAAGCCGGAAGCCCATGTCACATGACTCCCACTTCACCACCATTTTTGGTGAAGGATGTGTTTTCATCTTCTGGATTCCAATGACTGTTAAATATCTCAGGGGGGTCATTTGAAGCTCCTCAGAGATAATGACGCGTGAGTTTTCCTAAAACTGCCAAGTGGCTTCTTTTGTTCAGGGGGTCACAGGCAGACACAGTTTCAGCCATTTTAAATGTCTTTGTTTTTTAAAATATTAGAAATGGGGGGCGGGCAGGAGCAAGTGCAAACCCGATCAGGTCCGCACCGCCATTTTATGTGGGCAAGCCAATTAAGGCCCGACCATCCTGACGCTCGCCCAGAAGCGCTGAGTGCTCCCTGTGTGGGCGGGGGGGGGTGTTCCCTGAGTCTGGGCCACATACTTTCGCGCAAGCGCAGAAATCTCCATGAGGCACCTCTTTTAAACATCTGAATAAAGTAATTAAAAACTTTTAAAACATGTCTCCCCATGTGACAGTGTCAGATGAGCTGGGACATGTCAGTGAACTTTTAAAATAATTTTTATTGAATTTTTAAACACTTCATGAAACCTCATCCCGCCCATGGATGAGGTTCCATGAAAAATGCGAAGGCCGCCTGCGCTCCATGCTTGCCCGCCAGCCTTAAGGTTGGATGGGCAGCTCATTTAATTATAACAATTAGTTTTTAATAGGCCTTTTACAGCTCGGCAGGTGTGCAGCCGACTCGACTGCGCGCCCGCCGAACTGAAAATCTAAATGACAAGCGGTGACGTCGGGATGCACGCCCCCGCTTGCCGACGAGAAAATTCTTTCCTTGATGTTTTGTTGTAGGATGTTGGAATAAGCTGCAAGACTGGGTGTTGAATGTCACTTACATGAGTGTTTATGTTTTTAGGTATTTGAAGTAAATGCTTCCTCACAGCGAAGTGGCAGACAGATCCTCTCTCAACTGAAAGAAGCCACTCAGTCTCACCAAGTTGATAAACAGGGAGCGAATGCCCTCAAGCCTGCCTTCTTCAACAGCAACAAGATTTTGCCTTCTCAAACAGCCAAATCTCCGAGTAAGTACAAAGTCTTAGTGCTCCTGCCATCAAATTCCCTATTTTGTACAATTTGTTTTAATTTTACATAGCAAGTTATGATGATCTGGAATGCAATGGGCTCCTTGGGTAGATTCATTCTAAATGGAAATTGGTTAAATACTTTAAGGGGAAAAATATTACAGAGCTCTGGGAAAAGAGCAAGGGAGTGGGGACTAATTAGATAAGTATTTTAAAGAGCCTGCAATGGGCTGAATGGCGTCCTTTTCTGCTGCATAATTCTGTAGCTCTGCAACTAAAATGATATCACCAATGAACACTTTCCTCAGGTCAGTTTACTTAAGCTGTTGGCTTGCAAGCAATTTTAAGGCTCTTTTACTTTGAAGTAATCATTAAATTATTCAGCTCATCATGGCTGTGCCATTGACCCCTCGCTTTATAGATCCTGTGTAGTTGCCTGCACCGTTAAACATGACCTAACCAGGCCAAGTTCAGTCAGATGTATTGGAATCCGAGAATTTCCTGAGTTCACAACAGCATATCATAACATGGTTGAAATGAGAAACCATTCTGTATGTGTGCAAATTATGGCCAGGATTTTCCCGTCGGCGATTTGGGGGCGGGGCCCGCTTGCCGACAGGAAAATGACGCGGGATGATCTCGGGAGGAACCCCCGACGTCATCCCGGTCCCTTTAAATTTTCAGGAAGGCGGGCGGACAGCGAAATCAGCTGTCCACTCGCCAACCTGTCAATGGCCAATTAAGGCCATTGACAGGCTAATTAAGATAATTAAAGACCTTCCTGTCCAACCTTAAGGCTGGCGGGCAGGCCAGGAGCCCCAGCGGGCTTCTGATAAAACATGAAACCTCATCCACTGGCGGGATGAGGTTTCATGTCCGTTTTTTAAAAGTTTCATAAAGTTAATGTGTTTCTTATTAACATGTCCCATCTCGTGTGACATTGTCACATGAGGGGGACATGTTAATAATTTTAATCTTTTTCTATTTTTGGTGTTTTTTTTTACCTGTCAGTGATCTCCCTGAGATAGCACTTGGTCTCAGGGAGCAGTGCGCTCTTTTGTGCGCATGCACGAGAAAGCGCACTTTGACAGCTGGGGAATCCCTCCTCCACCCCCTGCACAGGAAGCGTATAGCGCTTCCTGTCGGGCAGGCCGCTGGGCGGGCCTTAATGGCAGCGGGCCCCATTTCGGTGGTGGGGGTCAGCTGTCCGCCCGCTGCCGAGCCGGTGGGGCCTGCCCGCCATCCAAGGGCAAAATTCTGCCCTATAGCTCCATTGGGCCCATTTACGGGAGCAAGCTGAATCGTTTCTTTTGGCTGTTAAAATGATTTGACCCTTGTTTCCACAGAGAAAGCAAACTCTCCGAGAAAAGTGGTCTTGTCGCCCAGGAAGGCACCCCAGTCCCCGAAGGGAAGGGGCTCAAAGAAGAACCTAACGCCCATGTCTTTAGCCAATTTCTTCAGAGGCCCGTCGAAACCTAACAGAAGTGAAGAAACAGAAAAACTTGAAGATAAGGAGATGAATGGTATGTGCCTTCTCGACTCTGCCAGCACCCATCAAGTAATGCAGCGTAACTCCGCGCAGCATGGCCTCAATTGGAACTTTGTTGTGTTTGGAAATCACAGGTGGTGTCGCTCTGTGACACAGGATTTCAAAGTCCCACCCTAGAAATATTTCCCAAATTCCTGTGGGGGAAGCTGCCTGACCCTCTGTGGGAATGTGGGAGATCGTGATTGCAAATACTCCTGTGAAGTGCATTTGAATCTCTTACTACTTTAAAGGTGCTACATAAATGGAAGTTGTTGCTTTTGTAAAAATGGCAACTTTTTTTTTAAACAGGAAAACCAGTTTTCACACACAGTGTTGTTGCTTAAGCTACTAAATGTCTAGCATTATTTTTTGAGAGTTGTGCATAAAAGAAATCTGGCCAGACTTCAAACTATACTTGGTGATGAAACTGAGAATTAGAGGAAAGTTGCTGAAGATTTCCCTGCTCTTTTTAGACAAACCACGGAAGAATTATAAGGCCCAGAAAAGCAGCCCCCAGGTTACAGATGTAACTAGGGTTCCCTCCGTGTCTGGGAGCAAAGACACAGGCTCTGAAGAATCCAGCAGAAAAAGTGCCACGTCACTCATCCTGTTTGAGGAGGTATGTTTGCAAACATTCACTACAGTCAAGCCCACCTGAATGCATAACTGGTAAAAAGAATAAAAAGATAAAATCTCCATGCACGGCACCTCTTCTATCTTTTCCAACGATAGTTCTCCCTGTCAGATGAGTAAAGCATTTCAATAAATTGCAGAAGTTTGGAGTTATTGGTTTAAATGTAATACTGCTTTGTTAAAACTGATGTCTTCATTGTGTTCAGCTGTCTAGGCCCTAAGCTCAGGAATTCCTTCCCGAAACCTCTCCGTTCCTCTACCTCTCCCTTAAGACGCTCATTAAAACCTACTTTTGTGACCAAATATTTTACTTGCCTTAATATTTACTTTTGTGGCTCTGTCACATTATTCTTGATAATGCTCCTATGAAATGCCTCAAGATGCTTTACTATGTTAAAAGATACTTTATAAATGAAAGTCGTTAGTTTTGAGTGTTTTTTGCCTAGGTGTGATAGTAACCGACCAGTGATGCTTCAATGTCTTTCACCTCATGAACTGTAGCGACTCAGCATTTTTGGTAATCAGTGTGCTCTTCATTTGATGTGAAAAAGGCCTCTTCAGGTGCTAATGTTTGAGTTTTGTGATGGACATAATGTATCCATGTTTTAGCAGCGTCCAAACTCCTAGGCTCTATGAATAATAGAATCATTGAGGAAGGTTCTTTCTCTTGCAAGTAATTGCAATGCTGAACGGCCCAACATTTCCCAGAGTGCAGATCGCAAAGCTGTTAGGTTAACAACTGTTTTTTAATGAGCTGTTGTGCGCCACTGTATTGTGTATATTGTAACCAGATGACACACACACACTTTCAGTCATCCCAATCCAGTTTACATTCCATTGCTAGTTTTTACGCAACTTGATACAACAAGTAAAATGACTAAAAGAATAGAACAGGTACGGGAATTAAAATTACCTGGCAAAATCATTGCAGGTACAATACCTAAAATACGGCTGTCTGAAAACTGGAATTGTCCAGAAATGGACATTTTTGTAGCAGAGAACTTTATTGTTTGAGCCATTGCACACTGGTTTTTGTCTGCTTGAAAAATGCTTGCCAGTCTTGAACCGGAGCAGCCATGCTAAAAGGCTGCTAATTGACATGCTGTCGTACATTAGGTTATCTTGAGAGTACCTTCGACCATGACTGTCCACAAAGAAGAAAATACATCGATTTGAGTAAAGCAATTTCAGTAACCGGACATTTTTGAAATGGCATGCTGGTCAGACATTGCACAGATGACTGGATTCTGGGAACCCCATCCTGGATTGGCTCTAGCTTGGACCATGAGGAGCTTATCAACGCTCACTATATATCTGATTCTGTTTAGCAACATGCTCTCAAAATGTAAAAAGCCAGACATACATCAAACTGCTAACTGAAGATCGATGTTGCATGAGAACTGGATATAAACTTGACATATTGAACTCTCTGTGACTGAACCTATTGCATGATAACAAAACGTGTCAACTCCGAACAACACGCCAGGTGGGACGTCCAAAATCTGGGAAAATCCGAAATCCCACATGGCCTCATGTCCAAAATCCAGCACCCTTGGGTATCATACCTGAATTCTTTTGACAGTTTTCCTTTGCATACGTAGGAAATGAAATTACACTCCATAAAACTAGACGTGCTAAAGATCTGCAGTGGAGATGTCCCAACTGCAGCAGTGGTCACACAGATGTCCAAGTTTGGGTAATCCCGGGCTCTTGAGTCTAGAAGATGAAGGGACGATCTAATTCTGGTGTTTAATAGATTGAATAAAGAGAAACTATTTCCTCTGCTGGGAGAGTCCAGAACAAGAGGGCGTAATGTTAAAATTAGAGCTAAGCCATTCAAGGATGATGTCGGAAGCACCTCTTCACACAAAGGATGGTGGAAATCTGGAACTCCTTTTTTCTTTTTCCCAAAAATGCTGAGGCTGGAGATCAGCTGAAAATTTCAAAACCAAGATTGATGGGTTTTGTTAGACAAAGGTATTAAGGATTACAGAACCAAAGCAAGTTGATGAGGATGTAGAACAGCCATGATCTAATTGACAGCCTTGAGAGGCTGAATAGCCTCCTCCTGTTCCAGTGAAGGCCTTTCCCTTCACACGTTGGTTTGTCCGAATTGAATTTTGAGTTTCAGAGAGGCTGTTCTTAACACTTGTTGTATTACTGCATACATCCTAAATCAAAACTCCATGACCTGTTGGTATCCGCTGCTCGAGATCCATGTGAGTTAATGAGGACATCGATTTAGACTTTACATGTGGCCTGTGAGTTTACTTTCAGTGCGCCTAAGTGGATGCAAAGAAGGAAAGCTTGCATGGTCCTGGTTTAAATGAAACTAGGCACTAGGTGAATTGCTCATTCGAAGAGCTGGTGCAGACATGATAGGCCAAATGGCCGCCTTCTGCACTGTAACAATTCTGTGTGCATTTGTGCATAAGCATGTACTTCTACACTTAAACACACACGTTTCTGTGTATATGCAATCTCCCTATCAATTTCAACCTACTGTACAGTACAGGACCTCAGAATGAACCTGGTCATTTCTAAGAGTGAGACACTGCATCGTAGTTTCTACCCACTGCACAACTCGCCAAGCTCTCTACTGCTTGTTGCTTTTAGTGATGGTCATGCTGCTCATTCTGTTTTTTTTCTAACAGGTAGATGTAATATTTGATGATGATGCTGGATTTCTAAATGCAGTTAAGACCTTCATGGCAACAGCGAAGCGGCCAGTTATACTCACCACCACTGGTAAGTATCTGTGATGCATTCTATTTAAAGCTTAGATCACACGGCTTCATTTCCTTGTGCTGAGTGATTAACAGTCAGATAGCAATGGTTGGGGAATTTCCATGTCTTTCTGCCTGCAATAATTAGTTACTTTGTATTCCATCTATCTCTTCACACACACACACACACACCAGTTATTTGCATGCGGTTACTAAAAACTTAAAGGTTATTCCTTTATTTCTCCACCTGAGGATTCGAGGATCTTTGAGCATTGAAACTAATATCTTTTTACAGTAGATCAAAATGTTGAGGAATATGGGACCCTTGACTTTATCAGTTGAGGCATGGAGTATAAAAGCAAGAAAGTTGATGCTAAACCTTTTATAAATCTTTGATCTTGGAATATTGTGGCCAATTCTGGGCACCACAATAAAAGGATGTCACGGTCTTGGAGAAGGCGTAGAAGAGATTTAGGAGCATAGTAGCCAGAATGAGGGGCTTCAGCCCAGTGGGGAGATTGGAGAAGCTGAGAGCATTCTCCTTTACTACAGAGAAGGTTTAGGGGAGACTTGATAGTTGTGTTCCAAATCATAAGGAGCTTTAGTAGAGTAGATGGGAACATGGACATCAACCCTGAAGAAAAGATTGAGTACTGAAGTGGGGTTGTATCGCATCATCTTTTTCATGACGTTTTAAACTGAGATCCTGTCACTGTTCAGCTTAAAAATCCTGTATTACAATGTGAATAATATGGAATTAGATTGAGATGAGGACAGAGGGAATTATAATCTAAATTAGTACTGAGGCAGGGTTAGCACTAATACGGAACCCTGATCAATACAATGGTGAGCAGTCAGAGTGAGAGAAACCATCACACATTTAGTAAATTCTTCCCAACTTGAGATGGGGAATCTGAGTGGAAACTTGTGGGCACGTGTCTCTGTTCTACCAAACTACAATCTAGTAGTTGCCCTAAAATGGGTTGTTCTACTTTTTAAAATAATGGTCTTGATGCGTCTCCCAGTTGTAACATTGTGCCATCTGTACCTGGTCTGTTTGCTGTCATATGCCACCTGCAGCCAGTCAGCAACATGGGGAAGTTCCATTGACAGCTGGTTGGTGCTTTGTCACGTGTGTACACCTCTGTTGAAATATTACACTTTTAAAAATTGAATGGTTATCAGCCCTTGTGTTTGTTATTGATCCTTAGATCCCAACTTCAGTTTAATGTTTGAGTGCTGCTTCGAAGAAATCTGCTTTAAAGTGCCATCGTCAGTAAGTTTCTTCAGTTTTTTTTTGTTTGTTTGTTGTAGTTTGTAATGAAACATCTTAAGTTCTCAAGTGTCCCTGGCCAATAAACTAACACAGAACAAAATAGCTCCTCAGGTTATTATCTCATTGCTGTTTGTAGGACCTTGCGATGCACAATTTGACGGCATATTGCTATTACAACAATAATTACACTTCAAAAAGTAGCTCATAGGCTGTAAAATGCTTTGGGACTTCCTGAGTTCATGAAAGTGCTATGCAAATGCTCATGGCACAAAACATGGAAGTATTGTGAACTGAGGGGGATAGTGATGAACTTAAAGGGGACATAGGCAGGCTGGCTGAATGGGCTGACATGTGACCGATGAAATTTAATGTCAAAATGTGAAGTGATACATTTTTGTAGGGTAGGAAAAACTAGGAGAAGCAATGTAAAATAAACAGTGCAATTCTAAAGTGGGTGCCGGAACAGAGAGACCTGGGAGTATATGTACACAAAGCATTGACGGTGGCAGGGCAGGTTAAGCAAGTGGCTAAAAGGACATACAGGATCTCGGGCTTTATAAAAAGAGCAATGGAATACAAAAGCAAGGAAGTTATGATGAACAGTTATGAAATACTGGTTTGGCATCAACAGGGGAATTGGGTCCAATTCTGGGCACCACATTTTATGAAGGATGTGAAGAGAGGGTGTAGGAAAGGTTTACGAGGCTGATTCCAGGGATGAGGGACTTGAGTTACAAGGATAAATTGGGGAAGCTGGGATTGTTCTCTTTAGAGAAGAGAAGGTTAAGAGGAGATTTAATTGAGCTGTTCAAAATCATTAAGGGTCTAGATATTCAGTTCGGCCAGCGGGTGCGCACTGGAGTCGGCTGTGCACCCACCGAACTGTCAAAGGCCTATTAAGGCCATTTAAATATCAATTAAAATGCTTAACTGAGCTGCCCGTCCAACCTTAAGGTTGGCGGGTAGGCGAAGAGCCCAAGTAGCCTTCACATTTGTCATGAAACCTCATCCATGGGCAGGTTGAGGTTTCATGAAGATTTTTAAAGTTTAAGAAAATTTTTCAATAAAATTCATTGAAATGTCCCAGCTCATGTGACACTGTCACATGAGGGGACATGTCTTAATTTTTTTCTGTCTTTTATTAAAATTTTTAAAAATCAAACTAATCTCCCTGAGGCAGCTCTTTGCCTCAGGGAGATTTCTACGTTCCTCACAGGCCCTGACTCAGCCTACTCCCCCCAGCCTGCACAGGGAGCACTCAGCGTTTCCAGGTGCGCATCACGCTGGGCCGGCCTTAATTGGCCCGCCCACGTAAATTGGGGGCGCACAGCCGATCGTGGGCGGCAATTTGCTGCACGCCCGCCCGCTCCCGTCCAACCCCCCTGACGTGGAGAAAATTCTCCCCTAGATGTGGTCTCACCAATGCCCTGTACAGTTGTAGAAAGACTTCCCAACTTTATATTCCATCCCCCTTGCTATAAAGGCCAACATTCTATTTGCCTTCCTAGTTACTTGCTGTCCCTGAATACTAACTTTTTTGTGATTCATGTATGAGGGCACTCAGATCCCGCTGTACCACAGCATTCTGTAACCCTCTCCGTTTTTCTATTCTTCCTACTGAAGTGAATAACCTCCTGTTTTCCTGCATTATACTCCATCTGCTAATTTTTTACCCACTTACTTAACCTACCTACATTCCTTTGTGGACCCTGTGTCCTCCTTGCTTTTCCACCTATCTTTGTATCGTCAACAAATTTAATTACAATACGCTCAATCCCTTCATTCAAGTTTTATTATAAATTGTAGATAGTTGAGGGCCCAGCCCGGGTCCCTGTGGCGCTCCACTAGTTATAGTTTGTCAACCTGAAAATTGATCCATTTATCCTGACTCTTTTCTGTTGATCAGTTTTGTTAGCTAACCAATCCTCTACCCCCAACACTATGCACTCTTACTTTTTTATGGTAGCACCTTATCTAATGCCTTTTGGGAATCCAAATACACTATAACGTTGGTTCTCCTTTATCCACACTCATCCTCAAAGTACTTAAATAAATTTGTCAAACACGATTTCCCTTTCATACAATCAAGTAGACTCAACATGGTTTTTATTATGATTTTCTAAATGTTTTGCTACTACTTCCTTAATAATGGATTTCAGCATTCTACCTATGGCAGATGTTGGGCTAACTGGCCTATAGTTTATTTTCTGTCTCCCTCCTGGTGGATGCAGATTCAATTGTGGCTTTCAAAAGGGAATTGGATAATTACCTGGAGATAAAAGGTTTGCAGGGTTACAGGGAAAAGGCGGGAGATTGGAACTTGCTGAATTGCTCTTACAGAGAGCCAGCATGAACTCGACAGGCCAAATGGCAACCTCCTGTGATATATCAACTTTATCATTCTATGTTCTTGTTACTTATTTCTGAGTATTACAGAATTCTCATCTCCCGCTTTCTCACCTTTCCTGCAGGCATTGACTGACTGGTGCTGAGGTATAGTCTTATGGGCACATTTAGCTCTTCAGTCCTTCACCTGAGTGTCAGAAAATTCTCAGTTCAAAAAGTGGGACCCATGAAATATATTTGAAAGCCTACACACAAGCTGCAATTTAAAATATAGATAACCAGTTTATATCCATGCTGTGAGGATGAGTACGCTCTCTCCATGTGTTTACAACTATTTTGGTCATAATATCTGACTCTGTAAACTGTGACAGAAATAAATCAATTTGTGGCTTCCCTACGTTCTCCTCACTCATCCCATTGTTGGTTTGAAGAAGTTAAACTTCATTCTCTCCATCGTACCACGTGCAGTAAGAAATCCTGTGATAGAAAATGACAAGTTATCTCTCGGGTGACTTACAGGATTTAACTGATTTGTGTAACCTGTTTACAAAACTGCTTCAAAGCTCAGGCAGGAATTATTCAGCATACTATTGCAGATGATACTATTAACCATAGAATGGGAGTCATGTGATAGATGCAATGCCTTATTTTCAGAATAGTCATCTGGAAAGGGCATCCCTGGTGGTTTCAAATATGGGTACAATATCTGTTTTCCCAGAGTCTCCTCAAGCGTTGCATTAACTATAGATAGCGAATAACCAGCAAACCCACCTCTGGCACCTCTACTTTGGCTTTGTGAGTAGCACAAGGAAATGACTCTTGCCTTTTAAAATCTTCTCGTAAGTCGAATATCAGTTACTGGTATCCACTCCCTACCTATCATTTACCATCCTGATTACATAGATAAAAGCAAAATACTGCAGATGCTGGAAATCTGAAACAAAAACAGAAAATGCTGGAAAAACTTAGCAGGCCTAACAGCATCTGTGGAGAGAAAGAAACACAGAGTTAACGTTATGAGTCTTTATGACTTTTCTTCAGAGCTCTGAAGAAGCCATAAGGACTTGAAACGTTAACTCTTTTTTTTTCCCTCTCCACAGATGCTGTTAGACCTGCTGAGTTTTCCCAGCATTTTCTGTTTTTGATCCCTATCACAAACCAGAGTTAATCCAGAACAAAGCATGTGTGGGACACTAAGATAAAAGCAAAATGTGTGGGACACTGCCTAGCTTCATTTATTGTTTGCATTCCGTAATTGCTGTTTGGTGATTAAAGTTACATCGTCTTTCGTTTATGATGTATTTGTCTTCATTCACATGCTAGGATATTCATTCATTGGCATTGACCCCTGAAATTGGGGAATTCTTGATTAGTTTCCAGTGTAAGCCTGGTGGGGAAGTGGAGCGCAGTCCCCTCCATTATGACAGATAATGGGGGATCCAGAACATAACCAGATGCTGCTAACCGCCCAGTTAAGGCTGTTGTTTTCACCAACCATCCAAGGCCATATGTTGAAATATGAAGTGCTTTCACCAAGCCTCGCATTGAGCTTTTAAAACTCACATAAGATTACCTTATTTTATCAAAGTGAGTATTGACGCCACTGTGTTGGCCAATAAGTCAAACATTGGTGGGACTTGTGGCTGGACTCGCAGCAAACAGTCTATTTTACAACGAACAGCCCATTGAAGCAGAGTCTCTATGAACTGCAGCAAACAGAACCCATCCTGAAACTACAACATAGCCTTCCAATAAAAGCAGGATTATTTCTCCAGTAAATGCAGTGAGTTGGAGGATAGTTACATTAAACAAATTATGTGCGTGGAATCAATCCCAGTTACTGACTGCACAGCTGTCTCCAGGCATGATTGACAGGGGAATTGCAATCATCTCCAAGCTGGCTGATACTCATGACATCACTACATATGCAGCCTTGTTTTGTTCCATGAAAATAAGGGTATTGTTTTCTGTTCTTTTACACCAGGCAAATGTTGCCAGCTACCTCCAGCTCTTGTGCCTAGCTGAAAATTTAAGAACTGATACTAAGGACCTCACTGCACTACTTGCTCTTAATAAGTGTGACATACGACAGAGCATCCTCCACTTGCAGTTCTGGGTGAGAACTGGAGGTGGCTACCAAGTGGATAAGCCTCTCCCTGCTGAAGGTAAGTGAAACCTGAATAATGTTCAGTCTGGTTCTTCCCAAATGAGATTCATATTTATAATACTGAATCAAGAATTTTGAATTACTTTGACCCACAGTGCTGTTAGGTGTACCTATACCACATGGACTGCAGCGGTTCAAGAAGGCAGCTCACTACCACCTTCTCAAGGGCAACTAGGGATGAGCAATAAATGCTGGGCCCAGCCAGCGAAGCCCACCTTCCGTGAATGAATTTTAAAAAAATAGCAGCTCCCAACCCAACTAGTGAAATTGCTGTATTGCTGTGAGACATGAGGGGCCTTAAATGAGATCCCATATGTCCCACAAGATCATTACAGAGGTTGATATTGTGTTTCATATCTAGTATAATGTGTAATTGTTTCAAAATTAAAAATGTACTTTTTATTTTTTTTTAAAAAAACGTTCTTTACCTTTTTATGTGGATTTCATCATTGTTCAATTGAAGAAATGAGTATGGTTCCAAGCCCAGATCGAGAAGAATCAGTTGGAAATGCTGATGCTGCTGAAGACACCCTGGAGAATTCATCAAAGAACGGCTCCATTGTTCAGGATGTTCCCAAATGTAGCGCAGGATGCACAGAGAACCTGCTTGGCTTAAAACACACTACTGGATGTTCAAGTGATCTCTTTTCCATGTTCAAGGTAACTGTTCCCCGCTATCAAATATAAACCGTTATTCCCTTGTTTGAGGTACATATGTGAGGGGCGAGATACTGGGGGTGGTGGAGTGGTAGGGCAGCCACCCTATAGGGAGTCAGCACCTTCACAGAAAGGAGGAGGCAGCTTAAAACTGGAAGATTAGTTAAATAGCTGATCGCCTGAACCTTCTAGTTGGCCCATCCAAACAGTGGAAAAGTAGGAACCAAACTAATGGCCAGCATACCACCTGCTGGTCGGAGGCCGAGAGTCAGGTTAACGATCTGGCTGACTAGAAGTGCCTCATAATGGAAAGAACCCAGAGACAAGACAAGCCTGCTAGAGACTGGCAAATATAAAACTCAGCTGTGAGGAATCACCACACACCGGTTGTAAGGTATTACCTCGAGGGAGTCAAATGTGGCACCCTGGACAGACAGTAGCAGAAGAAATAGTTTACCTTGTACATGAGTAGATACAAGAAACTTTTAAGTAGTGAACCCAAATTTTTTTTTAAAAATAGCTTCTGTGTTGAGAACAGCCTGCAGTGTAGATTTCCTCTGAAGCTCTGACACATTGAGAGGGTTACAGCAGGTGCTCCAGTGACTCTTCTTAATACTGGTCTGTATCTGTATGGTTTGTGATTTGCCTTTCAGCAGGAGGTCATTTCACTGGAGCAGTGGAGAAGTCAAGTGCAGATTCTCCTGGAGTTCCAGAGGAGACGGCTGGACTTCATATTCCATAACTTGGCGTTTCTTCTGCCTCTGCCAGTCCGAGTTGTCCCTGATCCAGCGGGGCCTGAAAATCTGATTGCAGAGGACGCTGAGCCTTCCGTCTGCAATCCCGCATGTACAGCAGGAAGAAGGCTTCAGGATGGTAACGCATCAGTCGATGCCAGCCCTGTAAAAATCTCGAGCAGAACGAAACGACACAGAAAAACCGTCTTGTTCGATGACAGTGACTTGTTTGACACAGAGCTGAATGAGAGCGATACCTTTGTGACTTTACCAAATGAAATTCCTACCTCACCTTGTGTTGCTGGAAAAGCAGCAGAAAGCCAAGCTAGCGGAGTGAGTGGGGATGGTCCCTCCAGGAATGAGACTGATCCCTCCAAAATTACTGAAAAGAAGCCAAGGACACTAGCGGAACAAAAGTGTTGTGAGGCGGTATCTTTGTGTCTCGGATCTCTGGCCGAGTTCACAGACAGTATCTCGTTCTTGGACTGCTGTCTACACAGAGGTGCGGTTGAGAGAGAGGGTTCATGTGGACAGAGTGGTTATCACTGGGCTGCCGCAGAGATTAAAAATGGCATGTTGGATGAGGGGGGTGTGGAGTCGGGAGATTGGTGGTCCTCCCACAGCTTTGGGGAGATGAGAGCGACTGTGGAAGCCTTGAGCTGGAAGAAGTGTCGGTCGCAGATTCAACAAATCGTGGATCCTTCAGTTACCAAGTGCGAGGAACCAGCGAAAGACCCAATGGAGGAGCTCACCCTTCACATTCCAAATCACCAAAACCATAATGCTGTGTTCACACAGTTTTCCCGTTATCACACCAGGTATGTTTGACGCTTATAACTGCATTTTAAAATTATTTAATTCACTGGATTGCACCAGGATACTATTTTTTTATGTTATTACAGTTCCCTATGCATATATACCTCCCCTTCCCCCCACTCCTATATATAGTTGTGGAGGGGAAAATTTGGAACTTGTTTCTCAGTCTGTTGCAATGCATCACTGTATAACTTTTACTTAGCAACCCTGTCACCAGCGTTGTCTCTAATAACCCTTTGCTGTGTCTGGCCTGTTTGTGGCACTGCACAAACCTTTAAGCTTACCAAGTATGCGTGCCTCTTAAAGGGATCACTGTTTGTGTACGACCTGTTTGTCCCCTGCACAACATCTTTGTGCTTATAGCACGACCACACACCCGCCCAGCTATGTGGGAGCTATGTCTCACAGACTTGGTCAGTGTTAAATCTTTAAATTTCTGCCTGTTCTGGAATTAATATCTAGGATTGGGGACAACCTACTCTACAGTGAGCCACGAGCTGATGCAGCCTGTACATGAGGCTCTGTTAGTTATCCGGGCAGCAGGAATCTTTGCTGCCCACCTCCCCTGCTGTTTTTCAGGCTTCTCTTTGTACCCAGCTCTTTTAGCTATTCTCACACGCACCTATAAACGTCTTTTATTTCTGATCTCTCTCACCTATACCTCCTTTTGTTTCCTGCTGCCATTTAACTGTCTCCTGTCCTTCACCCAAGTATTTCCCAAGACATTCAATTTCTTTTTCCTTTTCCCCTTTCCCTTGTTCTGTTCTTTTGTAAATGCTGTTGACCGAATATTTTCCAGTCATGAGGAAATGGATCAAACCTCCTGAGTGTTTCCACATTTTCTGTTGTTTTGTCGTACTAAGCAATCCTCTTATGCAGCCCAGTTAATCGGCAGCACACCCACTGGCTTAAACATTCACTCCCTCCACCACTGGTGCACTGTGACTGCAGCATCCACTATCCACAGAATACAGTGCAGAAACTCACCAAGGGTTTTTCAGTGCCACCTCCCAAATCTGTTACCTCCACTATCTAGGAAGAGGAGGGCAGCAGGTCCGTGGGGATACCGTCACCTCCAGGTTGTACACCATCCCTGACAGTTCCATCATCGTCGCTGTGTCAAACTTCGGGCCTCCTAACAGTGGGAGCACCTTCCCCACATTTTCAATACTGTTGAAGTTATCTGTACTGAACTTCATTTCATGCATTTCAGCAAAGATTTAAAGCTGTTAAAAACCTTGCCTCTGCTTCTAAATCTACAACACATCTTTGCATCATCAGTGACTAACTAGACAGCCTAGATTGATACCGAGATCCCAGATTATTTATGTACATCAAGACTAGAAGAGGGTTCAAGCTCAGACTGCTAGGATACCGCGCTCCACAGTTACCCTCCCTTACCAACACCCACTCTGTACTCTCATTAGCCAGTTAGTCATCTACGTAAGTGCTTCAAGAAGAAGGCCCAAGAGATGCACAAGAAAAAAAAGCTGGCTCTTTAGGGGTGCCCACGTCCCAAGAATGATTGTTTTTTTCCAAGTACGGCACTGTCTGTGTGGGTGCAATGCCAGTAAACACCTGTTGGTGGTGCAGTTGAGCTTGTAGAGATTCCCCAGCTTTTAAATTGTATGGCTCCCTCATTATTATATGTGAAGAAAAAAATGTGTATTTATCTCAGTGATTTAATGATTCTATAAGTATAGGAATCTGCACTAGCCATTTGGCTCAGTGGGTAGTGCTCTCCCCCTGAGTCAGTAGAATCTGAAGCCCCACTCCAGGGTCTGAGGATAAAATCTGGGCCAACATTCCAGTGTGGTACTGAAGGAGAGCTACACCATCAGCGGTGCTGTCTTTTAGAAGAGGTGTTAAACCTACTCAGGTGGCCTTAAAAGTTCCCATGGCTTTATTCAAAGAAGAGCAAGTGAGTTCTCCCCAGTGTCCTGGAGCTGTTATTTATCCCTCGGTCAACATCACTGCAATACATTGCCTGGTTGTTTATCACACTTTTGTCAGTGGGAGCTTACTGCACAAAGTGACTGCTGTACTTTAAAAGTGTGACACACTTCGAAAGCGCTTCGTTGGCTGTGTGATGCCCTGAGACTGAAAATGTTCAGTGAATGCAAGTTCTTCCCTTCCTCTTTTTTAAAAGAGGAAGTCAGAAAGATTTTACTGCAAACTCTGCATCTGTGATGCCACAAATAGAACATACTTGAATCACAAGGTGGGATTTAACAGTTGACACTTGTATCTTGTTCTCTCTGGCGTGTTATTTGCCTCACTAACTTCTGCAAAATTTGTGAAACTTCTTGAATAAGTGTTTGTGCAAAATTTCTGCCACCATGGTTTTATTTTTATAAATGCCTGACTCTGTGAAAGACTGAGATTGTCAGTCGGAGCAGTGTGTTAACTTCGGAATAGGACATTTATGTAGATGACTAACTGGCAAAAGAGAAAGTACAGAGTGGGTGTTGGTAAGGTAGGGTAACTGTGGAGCGCGGTATCCTAGCAGTCTGAGCTTGAACCCTCTTCTAGTCTTGATGTACGTAAATAATCTGGGATCTCGGTATCAATCTAGGCTGTCTAGTTAGTCACTGATGATGCAAAGATGAGTTGTAGATTTAGAAGTGCAGGCAAGATTTTAGCATATTTAAATCTTTGCTGAAATGCCTGAAATGGAGTTCAGTACAGATAACTTCAACAGTATTGAAAATGTAAAAAAAATACAAGCCAGTGGTGGGATAGAATTTCCCATGGGGCGGGACCACGGGTATCTATGTCCAAACTAGTATGAGCTAACCATAAACAAAGACAAAGGGGAAACTGAGTTATAGTACCATAGCAGAGGGTTCGAACCACAGCCCCCAGAACTGAAGATTTTTTTTTATTCATTCACAGGATGTGGGCTTCAGTGGCTGGGCCAGCATTTATTGTCCATCCCTAGTTGCCCTTGTAGGGAGCTCTAGTGGCGCGGTGCTCCCTCTGCACTGCCGCTCTAGCAGCGCGGTGCTCCCGCTGCACTGCCGCTCTAGCAGCGCGGTGCTCTCTCTGCACTGCCGCTCTAGTAGCGCGGCGCTCCCTCTGCACTGCCGCTCTAGCAGCGCGGTGCTCCCTCTGCACTGCCGCTCTAGTAGCGCGGTGCTCCCTCTGCACTGCCGCTCTAGTAGCGCGGTGCTCCCTCTGCACTGCCGCTCTAGTAGCGCGGCGCTCCCTCTGCACTGCCGCTCTAGTAGCGCGGCGCTCCCTCTGCACTGCCGCTCTAGTAGTGCGGCGCTCTCTCTGCACTGCCGCTCTAGTAGCGCGGCGCTCCCTCTGCACTGCCGCTCTAGTAGCGCGGCGCTCTCTCTGCACTGCCGCTCTAGTAGCGCGGCGCTCCCTCTGCACTGCCGCTCTAGTAGCGCGGCGCTCCCTCTGCACTGCCGCTCTAGTAGCGCGGCGCTCCCTCTGCACTGCCGCTCTAGTAGCGCGGTGCTCCCTCTGCACTGCCGCTCTAGTAGCGCGGTGCTCCCTCTGCACTGCCGCTCTAGCAGCGCGGCGCTCCCTCTGCACTGCCGCTCTAGTAGCGCGGCGCTCCCTCTGCACTGCCGCTCTAGTAGCGCGGTGTTCCCTCTGCACTGCCGCTCTAGTAGCGCGGCGCTCCCTCTGCACTGCCGCTCTAGCAGCGCGGCGCTCCCTCTGCACTGCCGCTCTAGTAGCGCGGCGCTCCCTCTGCACTGCCGCTCTAGTAGCGCGGTGTTCCCTCTGCACTGCCGCTCTAGCAGCGCGGCGCTCCCTCTGCACTGCCGCTCTAGTAGCGCGGCGCTCCCTCTGCACTGCCGCTCTAGTAGCGCGGTGTTCCCTCTGCACTGCCGCTCTAGCAGCGAGGTGCTCTCTCTGCACTGCCGCTCTAGTAGCGCGGCGCTCTCTCTGCACTGCCGCTCTAGCAGCGAGGTGCTCCCTCTGCACTGCCGCTCTAGTAGCGCGGCGCTCCCTCTGCACTGCTGCTCTAGTAGCGCGGTGCTCCCTCTGCACTGCCGCTCTAGCAGCGCGGCGCTCCCTCTGCACTGCCGCTTCGGCACTGGCTACCAGTCTGGATTATATGCCCAAGTGAACCTCAGACCCTCATCTCCCTGTTTAAAAAATGTGTATGTCACTGCTGAGCCAAAGTGACATTCTGTAGTGTACTGTTTACAGTTCAGTTAGTGCAGGTCCTGGAAAGAGTGTAGAATGAACAAGCATCCACATTCTTAGAAGGGTGATCTTTGAGGTGTAACCAACCATGCCTTCACGGTCCCAGATGAGACTTGAGATAGTGCTATTTTGGGATTACTTCCTCTTTCAGCTGCAACAGAGCAGAATGGGTCAAACATTTCATACAAACATCACAATGTGTTTCTTTATACGACGAGAGATGTTGTGAGAGATTCCACACTGTTTTAGCCTTGCGTCCAGGCTCTGAAATCTCCTTAATTTTTAATCTAATTAATTTCGCTGTGTTTCCTCACACATCCTTTGATAGGTAAAATTATTATCTTGGGGGCTCTTTTTCCCTTAATCTATCCATTGTCAACTTGATTGAGTCAAAAGATGTAGATTTAAGTTTCATACTAGACCTTGAATGGATCATTCCTGTAGCGTGGTGAATTGCCTGAAACTGTCTTTCAGATGTGATCTTAAATCAAAGATCTGTCTCTCCCATTGATTGTGGTGGATGTAAAAGATGTAAAAGATACCAGAGCATTAGACAAAGGGCCAATGCCTCCCTTGACCTGTTTTTGTTGCTGTTAGTTAACTAGTTATTCATCCTGTTTATTTCCTGTACGACCTTCCAGCGTTCAGATTGACCGTAACCTTTTGATAAAATATATAAATGCACTTTACTGACCTGCTTGGGTTATTATTCTGCATATGTATTGTACAAGTACAGGATAAATGGTAGGCTTCAAATATCTCAACTTTGCACCAACACTCCTCTAGTAAGTTTGTCACTTTGTCAGTGATTATTAATGTATGGGGAATTCCGTTTAATTTATGTAACCTGTAGCTCGCTGTTTCCTACCTTCACATCCATCCACCCACCCCACCAAATCTCCAATATGCTCCAGTAACTAGAAAATATTTTCAACTGCTCCTGTCAATGGTTTGGTAGCAATTTGGTTCAAAGTCTAGTTAGTGCTTTGAAATGTTGGTGAAGTCACTAAAGCGAGCAGTACCAAAAAGTTTAATAATCACTTGCTGCAAATTGTCTCTCCCTTGTCTCCCTTCCTTGCATGAGTTGAGTGAGTGTTAAGTTGCCATGCTGACATTTCAACTCAGTTGCCACTTAGCCCTCCTGCCGATTGTCATATTTCCATAACTTCTTATGTAGTCAAACAAAGACACTCAGGGAGATCCTTTCCTTCTCTCTCTCTGAAAGAGCCCATTCCGTCCCATTTCACACCTGTGCGCAGGAACTCCCAACAAGAAAGCCTAACCTTCCTGACTGAGACTCTGCTTTCAATCCTCTGGGTATTTTAACTGAAGCTGATCTTTCTGCCAAAGAATAACAAGTTGATATGTAGTGAGTATTGATTGGTGTAAGATTGATATCCAGTCACTTTGATATCCAGATCAAGCTGCAGGAAGGTGAAGGATAGAGATGTGTGGTCAGTACAAGCGGCTTAAAATCAGAGAAGCTGCTGCACATTCAGGAGAAAATAAATGTGAGATCAGTAGCACCTTTTGAAGGATTTTTTTTCTGAGGTTGAACTTGGGAAATGCTGAAATATGCATGTGTTGTCTGTCTTTCAGCACTGCATCTAAAAGAATAGAGGTGCTGAAAACTGTATTCTCTAGCAAGGCGTTTGTAAGTCTGGGTAACAGGAGAGCAAGTGCTGTGGAATATCTGCCAGCTCTCCGCACTATCTGCAGGACAGAGAAACTGAAAGAACAAGGCAAACTAAAACGCAGGTATGTTTCTCCACAACTTTATTTAAAGACTTATCAGCGAAGATTTATTTGAAGCAAAAGGCCAAAGGAGAATGGTTCCCTTCACTGATTCACACTCTAAAATCCCCACTCAGAGTTAAAGTTAAATGTTAAAATTATATTTTCCTTTCAGTTGGATGGATAGAGTGCAGGTGAGATTCAGCCCATGAGTTCATTAACTAAACCAATTAAAAACACTATGATTCAGTTCTGAACCTTCTGAATATCATTTGTTTCATCTCCTCTCTCACTTATTTCTCGACAGCAGCCTCTACGGTGGACCTGCCCCTAGGTTTCTCCTTATGCTACTTGCTTAAGCTGGCCAAAACCTGTGTCAATGCCCCTGTGTGACATGCCCTGCTCGCTTATTAAAACTACCTGTGGGGAGCCGCTCTGCCTCCAACTGATTTTGTCTCACAGAATGGAAATATTCCTTTATAATAAATTGCAGACAAGCCTATATGCAGCCATACGCTGAAGCACTAGCCTAATCCTGTGATATCTTAAAACCACATTATCACAACTTATTTTGTGTATTGGTATCACAGGAATAGTCTCACAGGGCCACATGTTTTTAAGGCTGTCTAACTATTTTAATTCACTCTCACTGCTACCACTAGTGACAAATCTAACATCAACAATACTTCACTCTTTAAAAAGTAGGACAGCATCTGGAACTGTATTCTTGGGTGTTTTCACAGTTCAGTGGGCACAGTGCAACTGCTTCATTTACCAGTCACTAGGGTTTACTAAAATCTGTTTGTCTAGGTTTGGTGATTTAATCTGGGATGATAGTGTTTTGTTCAGGTGGGATGGTGGTGGAATGACAAAGATGATTTGGAATAATTGAGTTGTTATTTTGCTGCCAGTTTACAGAGGCTTAGACCGGGATTTTCCGTCCCCGACACCAGTGGGCATCGTCACGAGCCAGACGGAAAAATTTGGAGAGCCATTGACTTTTAACGGCTCTCCAAATTTTCCCATCCCACCCGCAACAATGCCCGCCGGTGTTTGAGCTTGAAGTGTATTATCTGCAGCAGATCTAGTTTAAACTAGTCTTGACCTGGAACGTACGCTACGGAGATTCATGTCCACCAACCCACATCTGTCTTCTCTCAATCAGACCTGGTGGGGAAGAATTTTGCCCTTGGCGTGCGGGATCAGTCGGGAAGCCAACCACCGCCCGCGATTGGCACCACACCGCGATTTCATACTAGCGGGCCAATTAAGGCTCGCCCAGGGCGATATGCGAGTGGCAGCACTCGGGGCTGCTTGTGCGGGCGGGGTGAGGAGGGAGGGTGAGCGGAACTAGCGCTAACTTTGCGCAAGAGAGCGCTGAATAACCTAGAGAGGAAGAGACATTTTTTTTTAAAAGAGCAGAAAAATGTAAGAAAACATGTCCCCTCATGTGACTTTGTCACACGAGCATTGTCGTTTTCAATTACAAATAAAATAAAAACTTTTTTTTATTTGCTTTTGGAAACCGCATCCCACCCGTGGATGAGGTTTCCAAAAAAATGCAAAGGCCGCTTGACCTTTTTTGCCTGCTCGCCAACCGTTAGGTTGAACGGGCAGTGAAAGATTAACGTCAATTGATAACTTAATGGCCTTAACAGGCCTTTTAATTGCCGGTGGGCGCGTTACTGGCTCCGGCGTGTGCCCGGCAACCGAGCTATCGCACGACTGCACGTTGATGTCGGCACGCTCGGCTGATCGTGCATCACTTCACGCTCTGTCGGGTCAGGCACACGCCCACCCACCAAGCTAAAAATTCTGGCCGATGTGTATTTGTAGCAAATCATTTTCTTTTTAATTTACAAACTCTGGTCTTATTTTTGCAGGTTTCTGCATTATTTGGATAGTGCGCACTTGGAGCTGCCTAAAAGCACTCTGGAAGCCCTTGCCGCTAGTTTTCCATGAAGATCCCAACTTGTTGACAGTACTTATTGTACAGTGAATTATTACACACTCAAGGCAGACTGTATTACTGGGGTATTTTTCCCCCTGGTCTTTTACTTGGTAATTGCTGTCCACTGTGTATATGTGTGTGTTTTGTGAAATCATTTTTTGTACAGTAAAGTGATGTGAAACTGTGTGGGAGAATGCTGGGTTCTTAATTTAATTACAGTGGGAATAATAGTATCTGCTGTCTAAGAATGTAAAAATCCGATGCATAATAGTTTATTTTGAGTGCGTGGAGTCTATTTATAACACTTGTGGAGAAATAACAAACCCTCCCCTCCTGTCCTGCTGGTACCTTCTGCTATCTTGCCTAAGAATCCATGTGCGAGTAGAAGAAAGAGGGTGTTATTTGACTGTGCGGGGCATTGCATCCAAACCCAATCCTGTGCTCATCCGACATTAGCGCTGCACACATTCCAGCAGGGGTCACTGGATAGGGATTGGGAGTGGGAATGCTGACTCGTATTTTTTCTTGTATATCCCTGCCCTCTCTGCCCACCCCTTCCCAGCTCAAGGCTACAACAGTATTTAATTACACATATTGTTTAACGAGCAGTCTTGATTTACCTTTTTTTCTCCTTGTTTTCTTCTGTCTCCTCTGAACCTTCCCTCCCTTTCTGTGCCAAACACCCCCCACCCACCCCCACAAAAAACCCTTTCAACCCAAAGCTACAAACTTTGGTTTAGAAAGCTTCCACAAGTGTTATAAATAGGGCCAGTTACAGACAGCAGTGAGATTAGACAAGTGTCTTCCTCTCAGAAGAGGACCCAGTTTGTAAATGCCTCACTGGAGTCTGCCAGCCTCAACCAGGGTCAGAGGGAATATTGTCATAAATCATGAATGGCTATGATCCATCCTCTTGTCCACTAAGGCTTTTTAATGTTGCAATTTTTATATTACGTGGATCTTATAAAGGATGGAGTGCCCCTGTATTGTATAGTGTGATTGTATACCCCATTCTGTCATTGGATATGGAATTAAATAAATCAGAGAAATGCTGTATAACTGCAAACTCCTATGTTATGTACAGCAAAAGTTTCTCAATTTAAATCAAGCATTTCTCTGAACTGTGTGTCGTACTCCGCAGTTCTTACTGACCTTTTAATGCTGCAAGGGATTTGTAAGTTGCCTTGCTTAATCCAACAAGGAGGAGAGCAAAATTACATTAATCTCTTTTTTTTAAAAAGAGATTACAAAATGACTTGTCAATCTTTTGGCAGGTATGAATTTGTGTTTGTAGAATCCTCTATTGATATCTAATTTTGTACATCATACAATATAGAATGCAGTCACCAGTCTGTGTTAATGCAGTTGGTCTGGGGTGAGACAGTAAATGGGGCCACTGCGATATGCAGAGGGGACAATTAGCAAGGATACTCCTCATCTCTACCCAGTAGCCTGTCCGGGACAGTGTGAATGTGTGATGGGCACAGTAGCCCTGGTGGACTTACAAACCAGAGGTTGTGATTTCAATACAACTGATCACTTGTGGGTGCTGGCAGCAGGAAAATGGCCATGTTGTGGAAAGTTGGCCTTATCACTCTATCCTCTCTGTGCTTAAGCCACTATAGTTGGAAACATTGTGGTGCCCTGAATTACACTCTGGTCTTTGGTTTCAATCCCTGATCAAACTGGGTGAAGAAGATTTCTTTGATATATTGGCTTTGGAGATCCTATATCAAATGAGTTTGAAACATCTTAAGACAGTTGTAAACAAACTTTGGCCTGGAGAACAAAACTCCCTAATTCAGCACTAAACTTCATTGCTAATTATAGACCTGGTTTTGGTGGCTGAAACAGAAAATGTTCCACCTCCCACTTTGGTTTGGTGAATTTTATACTCAACGCACAGGCTGATGCACTGAGGAACATTGGTTCCTCTGTATAAGTTCCTTATTAGGTCTAATATTGAAAATTGGCTGGGGGAGGTGAGGGAGCTTCAGAGAGTGCTCACTGCATTCAAGCGAGTGTGAAGTGGATAGACATAAGTGTGCTACAGGAAAACTGCAGTCTGGTTTCCATATTATAAAGAGGAAATAGAGGCACTGGAGAAGCTCAGATAAGATTTGCAAGGATGATGCCAAAACTGAGCTAATCCCTATCAGAAAGGATTGATCAGGCTGGGCCTTTTCTCTAGAAAAATGGCGGAGGGTGATTTTTTTCTTCTGAAAATTCTGGAAGGATTTGATAGGGTAGACACGAGAAAATGTTTCTGCTTGCAGGGGAGACCAGAACTAGAAGTCATAAATAAAAGTCAAAAACAAAAACAGAATTACCTGGAAAAACTCAGCAGGTCTAGCAGCATCGGCGGAGAAGAAAAGAGTTGACGTTTCGAGTCCTCATGACCCTTCAACAGAACTGGGTCATGAGGACTCGAAACGTCAACTCTTTTCTTCTCTGCCGATGCTGCCAGACCTGCTGAGTTTTTCCAGATAATTCTGTTTTTGTTTTGGATTTCCAGCATCCGCAGTAGTTTTTTGTTTTTATCTCTGTGTTTAATAAAAGTCAAAGATGGCCACTAATAAATTTAATCTAATTGGACGGGGTGGGGGGCAGAACCACATTTGGTGAAAAAAACAGACGAGCTGTCCCCTGATCCACCACAGTTTTGTCAGCTGTGATTACAGCCTAGCTGGTCTTCCACAGAAAGAACTGCCACTTGAGACTGAGCTAGTAGCAAAGAACTTTATTCCCAGTGTCTTCAGAGAGAGTAATATTCTTCTCCCCACCCCAGTCTCAGCTATTAATTCAAATTAAGTCTGTTGTGTGTTGAGCTGCGAAGGGATTTCTCTCTCCTTGCCAACCTCCACACCCATGCCCCAAAAACCAATCGAAACACAAAAATGTAGCTTTAATGATCTGATGCATGTTTTTAAAATTATGAAGGGGTTTGATTGATCAAGATATTTCCACTTATGGGGGACCCCAGAACTAAAGGTCATAAATATAAGATAAAGTCCTGCCATTGGCAGGGGGGCGGGGGTTATGTTCCCGTGAATGGCAAAATTGCGAACGGCAAACATACTTGATAATGGGAGTGAATTAGGTTCTGGGCATCTGAAAGTTTGGATGTCAATCCTGTTTTTTCTCTAAGGTTTTTCTGTGCTGAAGGCACTGGCTGATCCTTTCACCGCTACACATGGTTCTCTCTCCGATCCAGTTCCCCCCCACCCCTCCTTATGTTTTCTTGTTTTGCTTTTTCATGATAGAAACCAAAAGCAAAAAGTAGTCAATCCTCTATTCATGCTCATATATCACCCCGCCAAAATCCAAGCCCCTGACAGTGCTCGAAAATGGCTGCTGTCTCCACCCATCATAAGTGACTTCATAAACTTGGTGTTATGTACTGGAAGTTTCTGAAAGATACAAATTCCTTCTTGCTGCATACCAGCCAAATGCCTCATTGAAGGGTAAATTAGTGATGTCATTACTGAAAGACTTACTGTTATGTTGTATATTTACTGACAGGATTGTAACTAGCAATTTCATCAAAACTGCACTGCAATCTACACTTGCCTAACCCCACAATTAGATGATCTCTTGGGGGTTGGGCTCACCTTATATGTGTTTGTCCTGGGAGAGGGGAGGGACCCAGCTGAACAATTTCCTGTCCTGGGGATGGGGTGGCTGACCCCGGCACCACCAGTGACTGCAGCGGAGATTGGAAACTTGCCAAGCAAGGAGCTACAGAGCAAATCCAGCTCCTCCCATCTGTATGTTGAATGATTCCTCAGTTAACCAATTATTAGTGAATTAATATTCACAGCTCATGCCGGGATCCAGCTCAGAATTACCTGGTCAAAAGTCAAAACACATACATTCATTACAAAAATGACAAGTGATTACAGTGAAACCGTTTAATAATAAATAACCACATTAGGCAGGACAGGTTAAAATGTACAATCACTTAGCTTTACAACTATAAATTTTCTTAAAGGACTTGATTTATATAGTGCTTTCCATCACCTACATATCCCAAAGCACTTGGTCAATGATGGGTGTGTTCAAAAATCAGGGCAGATCAGCAGTGAAATCAAATGAGTGGTAGTCCTAATGCAGGGTCTGGTTTAAACCATGTAACACAGTCCAATTGGTGCACAAATCAATCAACACCTGGGTGGTTTGCACACAGCACCAGCTAGAATTTGAAAATCACTACTTCTGATACAAAGATAGTCAATGGGGAGACGTGCCATGTTTTTCCCTGAAGGAACTAACTCAGCTGCACAAGCACATTTTCCAACAGACAGCAATCCTAATCTTATTTCTCACTCTCACTCAAACCAAAACAAAATCTGTTGTAATACCCCAATCCTGCCTGAAATAGTTAACACAGCACAGCCCAGAGATTGAACCTCTTCATCAGCTGTGGGCCACGACCTGGATAACGTCTGAACTTAGCGCATGTCGGACCAAGATAGACATGACCTTTGTTTGCTGACTCTGAGCAACATTCAAACCAAAATTCAAGTAGTAAAAGTCAGAACCGAGTTCAGTGCATCCTAGTCCTGGGGGTGTGGGTGTTGAAGTGAGGACATGAATGGGCTCAGAATCCACTTATGACCATCTGAAGAAACTGGCTTAACATAAACTCAATTAAAAACGCTAACTCTTGACTGATATCAAACTTTCTTTTCCCACTCTCCCCTGCCCATGTCTCCCCTCTGGTTTTCTCTCCTTATCCCTACTTTCTCAAGGTGTGGGGTACACGTGCAGTGGTTACTCTCCATTATCCAATCCCATGGGGATTGGCATCAGGACTGTTACACATCGTTCTATTACCTGTAAAGAGCTAGGAACTAATTGTTTTGTGCAAGTGTTCCGGGGGCCACATTTCACAGCACAGTCAAACCGGTCCTTCTATTGTACAAGGCAGCATAGCAAGTTAGAGTGATTATTACCAACATCTGGGAACCAAACAAGAAGAAGAATATAGAGCAAGGACAAAGACCAAACCTCTATTCTCACCCAAGAGCCACAGAAGCTGCTTTCTGGCTGGGAACAAGGAATGGTGAACAGGAACTGAATCCTCCTCCGCATACCCCACTGCCCCAGATTGGTTTCTCCTCTCCTGACCCTGGGCACAGTGAGGTCAATCACTGCAGCTTGGGTGGCAGAAGGACACAATCACTTAACAGCACAGAGCAGGATTTCAATCTGATGCCCTAGTATTTGTGTAGTTCAACATAATGCCACTCACACCCACATCGTGCCCCCTTACATCCATCCCCACAACCCAATCATCAGGAATTTGCCACCCCCAACACTCTGACCCACAGTTGTCCTTTAGGACTACTACCTAGAAGACTACCACAGTGTCCCTTGCCGGCAACTGGTCAGGGACAGGCCTGTTGGAACACCGTAGTCAATCCCACTTACAAGTAGACCAGTTAAAGGGGCAACTTCTCACATACAGGACAGTTTGTCAAAACTTGAGAAGGCAGCAAAAGTGTGTATGATTTTAGTGTGAGACAATTTTCAACCAATAAAGACAAGCTCAGACAGTTTCCATCACTGGACATTTGTAAAGACACAAAAAGGGTTGATCAAACTGGCTCCGAGAAGACAACGGTCCCTTTAAATAAAAGCATTCAGAAATATAACTAGTTCTTGATGGCCTTGTGTTTCTCCCCGTACCGACCAAAAAGGTCACAGGATTCACCTACTGATCTCGTCTTTACGTTGGCGGTGGCTCAGTCAGCAACATTCTCAGTTGAGTCAAAAAGGTTGTGGGTTCAAGTTCTATTCCAGGCTCTGGAGCTCATGATCTAGACTGACAAGCCAGGCACTTCTGAGGGAGTGCTGCACTGACAGAGGTGCCATCTTGCAGATGAGACATTACACGAAGGCCCCATCTTCCCTCCCATGTTGATGTAATCGATTTCAAACACTATTTGAAGAATAGTAGGTGGTTAGCCCCAGTGTCCTGGGGTCAATATTTATCCTTCAATCATCAGCATTAAAAAACAGATTAACAGGTCATTATCACATTGCTGTTTGTGGGATCTGCCTATGTGCAAAATGGCTGTCGCCTTTCCCACATTACAACAGACACTGAGGTCATGAGAGCTGCCATTTAAAAGGAAGTTTGTTCTTTCTTCAAACATGTTGAGAGGGAACATCATCTCTAACGTTACTGAGGCAGGAGCAAACTGTTTGACAAAGCAAGAAGAATTGATTCAATAGTCTCTGAGCAACAAGCTGAAAATCAAAATACTGCGGATACTGGAAATATGAACTAAAAACAGGAAACTGCTGAAATAGTCAACTGCTCATCCAGCATCTGTGGAGAGAGAAACAGCATTAACGTTCGGGTCGGTTCTGATGAAAGGTCAGTAACCTGAAACTTTAACTCTGTTTCTCTCTCCATACATGCTGCCTGAGCTGCTGACTATTTCCAGCATTTCCTATTTTTATTTTAGGCTGAAGTTACTCCTCACCGTTGCTTGCAATGCGCTCAGCCCTCTGTACTAAATGCTCTGCGCAAAATGGGTTACAATCGTTGACCTCAGTGCCCTTGGATGACCATGACTGGCACCTGTTAAGATACTGGTGGTAACTGATCAAGTCCCTCTTTAATCGTGATGTGATATTTAAGGCCTGTTAAACAGAAATTCGTAAAAAGCAACAGCCTGCAGCAAAGCATCGCACATTTCCTCTCCCCGATCTGCACTTCCCTTCTGAAACAGTCTCCTATAGCGGGCCAGTGTGTCCCGGGGAAACAGCACCCGTGGGTGCTCCTGCATCACCGAGTCAACCATGAGCTGCAGCACCAGTTCCCTCCCGCTGGTCCGGGATTCCCCCACCATTAATTCAAAGTGCTTCCCAATTGCAGCACGCACCACGCTCAGCACCCTGTGCTGACCATCCTCCAGGAAGCTGCCCCCCAGCAGCCCGTGTAGCATGGCCTCAATTGTGCGCAAGTGCAGAGTCACAGGGAACAGGTTGGTGTTCTGAGTCGAGATGCTGGGCTTCTCCAAGATGAAGAAATCTGCTTTGGGGATTTTAGAGACGGCCGTGGAGATCTGCAAATAAATGGAAAAGAAAGAGGGATGTTAGAATTTTCAAGGAATCTGGAAAGACATTAGAATCTTACAGCACACAGGAGGCCATTCAGTCCATTGCTCCTGTGCTAGGTCTTTGAAAGCCCCATTTCCCTGCTCTTGCCCCACGGTCCTGCAAACTGTTTCTTTTTCAAGTATTTATCCAATTCCGAATCTGCTTCTCCTGCCCTTTCAGGCAGCATATTCCAGATCAGAACTTGCTGCATAAAAATAAAATTCCCCTTGTGTACCTCTGGAACTTTTGCCAATTATTCGAAATCTGTGCCCTCTTGGATACTGGCCAGTTTGACCCCCTCTCCGCACATATACCTTCTGCAGATCTCAGGAGTATTCAGGATAGTGACATAGTCTGTTTCTAAACCGCTGTGATCTGTAGAGGAGCAGCAGCTAATACCAGAGGCCACTGAGGGACAGGCAGTGAGCTGAGGCATGCACCTCTCCACAGGGCAGAGTACCCTTCTCCTGCTCTAACTTAAGCTGAATCACAGTTCCCTGGGAACAGGAGATGGCCTCGAGCCTGTTCCGTCAATTAGATCATGGCTGATCTGTATCTTAACTCCATCTACCTGCCTTGGTTCTGTAATCCTTCATACCCCAGCCTTAACAAAAATCTTATCAACCTCAGCTTTGAAATTTTCAATTGATGGCATAGTGGTATTGTCGTTGGACTAGTAATCCAGAGACCCAGGGTAATGCTCTGGAGACCCGGGTTTGAATCCCGCTACGGCAGATGGTGAAATTTGAATTCAATAAAAATCTGGAATTAAAAGTCTAATAACGACCATGAAACCATTGTCGAATGTAATAAAAACCCATCTGCATTCACTAATGCCCTTTAGGGAAGGAAATCTGTTGTCCTTACCCAGTCTGGCCTACATGTGACTCCAGGCCCACAGCAATGTGGTTGACTCTCAGATGCCCTCTGAACAAGGGCAATTAGGGATGGGCAACAAATTCTGGTATCGTCAGCATTTCATGAATGAATTAAACAAAAATCCTCCAGCCTCAACCCCTTTTTAGGAAGGAAAGTTCCAGATTTCCACTGCCCTGTGAATAAGGGCTCTAAATCTAATAACTCTAAATCTAAATCTAAGATTAGGTTCCTCGTACTCCAGAAACCCATTGCCAACCCTCCTGTACTGATCTGGAGTCTCCAGGAATTGAGGATTAATCTTCTCTGAACAAAACCCATTATTTATTCTTTTTGAACGGTATATTTACTCATTAGAAAAATATTAGTGATGGGGGATAAGGCTGTTTCACTCGATGTTTAGGCTGGGGGAGGAGGTCATGTGATGAAACCTCCACGAATTCATCCAAACAGAGTTGACAACCCAAATTCAGAGGAAACAGTTTCTCTCTATCAATTCCTTGAATCGACTCAAACACCTCAATTAGCTCACCCCTCCACTTTGAATCTTTGAAAGGATACAAGCCTTTGGCGATAATTGGACTGGCCACTTCTCTGGCAGAGTGCAGTGGGAGCCCAGGAGAACGGAGAGAGAAAAACCTGCTGAGCGACTTACCTCCTCAAGGTAGACGGAGGGCAGGTAGGTGCCTTTCATATAGCGATGACTCGTCTCCTGATTCCAGTCTAGAACAGTCAGATTCCGGTCCACGTGAGCCCAGGCAATCTTACGGATTCCAAACACGACTGACACAATGCTTTTTGCAGCCTTGTGATAAATGAGAGGATATATTTAGGTAGGACGTCTTTCCCGGTCAGAGTGTGCAATTTCCATGCGCACAGTATTCTTACATAAAGGCTATTTCTGCGGTAGGCCAGACATCACCAACCTGCAACATTCAGCTCAGGAACTCCACTCTGGAAAGTGCATGCACATACAAAGCAAACCACCTCACCACAGACAGTTTCAACAGCATCAACCAAGCATCACATCTATAGATTCAAAATCTTACATCCGAACACACTTCAACAGAACCTTACTTTCTGTTGTCGGGCTTTTCAATTCTGTATCAACATCAAATACCAGTCCCGCATTATAAACTGCTGTCCTCACATTTCTAAAGGAAATGGTCTAAATAAGCCATGTTGTAATTAGGCACGTCCACCAGTGTCATCTGCAGCTCACCGACAGAATTCTCGCCTGTCAGGAGCTCAGGGTTTTGAGTATGTTCGGTATACTAATTATCTATCCAGTATACCTATTCTACATCCAGTATACCAATCATACATTCAGTGCACCATTTGTATATCCAGTGCACCGTTTGTATATCCAGTGCACCGTTTGTATATCCAGTGTACTGTTTGTATATCCAGTGTACTGTTTGTATATCCAGTGTACTGTTTGTACAGCCTCCTTGCCGTTTACTTCAGCCCTTACCAGAAGTCGCTTTCGTTCTACATCAGGTTTGATAAACTTCAGTCCTTGAAGTTTCTTGTCTCTCCTCCCAGGCTCCTCACAGGGATTCAGGATTGACTGACACACTTTCGTTATGGTTTTGTGTTTGAAGAGCGGCACCTCCAGTAGACACCGCAGGTGTGTGAATGGCCCACGTTCATCTCTATACTCCACAATGTTGGCCGACTTCCGGCCACGCAGCAGTTTGATTCCCGCCAGCTCCTCCCGGGAGGCTGTGTTCAGCACCCGCAGGACAGCCGCCCGCTGCTGGGGGGTGTAGCGCTCATCGATGTCCTCGGCCTCTGGGTCAGGCTGTGAGCAGTCGAGGTGGTGGAGATCCGCCATAGTGTAGTGACCTTCCTTACAACAAGTGCAGCGGAGATAGCGCTGGTGTCTCACCATGCCGGGGAGCCTCAGCTGCTGGAACACACACTGCCGGCCTAGGGAAATACAAACACACTCCATGAGACGTGATGCTTTGAAACATCTCTCCTGGCCGGTCACCCATCTACCTTCCACTCTCTGTCAACTCTCCAAAATTCTGCTGCCCATGTCCTAACTTGCACAAGTCCTGTTCATCTATCACCACCTGTTCTTACTGACCTACACTGGCTTCCAAGTCTGGCAGTGCCTCAGTACCAAAATTCTGATCCTTGTTTTCAAATCGCTCCATGGCCTCACTCCTCCCAATCTCTTTAATCTCCTCCAGCCCCACAATTCTCTGCAATCTCTGCGTTTCTCCAATTTTGATCTCTTCAGCATCCCAGATTTTAATCGCTCCACGTGATTGGCAACCGTGCCTTCGGCTGCCTGGGCCGTAAGGTCTCAGCCTCTCTCTCTTCCTTTAAGATATTCCCTAATGCCTACCTGTTTGACAAAACCTTTGGTCACCTGTCCTAATATATATCTCCTTATGTAGTTTGGTGATAAATGTTGTTTGATATGCTCCTATGAAACACCTTGGGGAGTTTTAATACACTAACGGCATCATGTTGTTGTATAACTCAAAAAAGTCAATAGAAATTTCATAAAGTAACATTACACCCTCCTGCCATGAGGGGAGGGGGAGCAGGGGGTGGAGGGAGCACGGGGGGGGGAGGGAGCAGGGGGATGGGGGGAGGGCAGGGGGATGGGGGGAGGGGGAGGGCAGGGGGATGGGGGGAGGGGGAGGGCAGGGGGATGGGGGGAGGGGGAGGGCAGGGGGATGGGGGGAGGGGGAGGGCAGGGGGATGGGGGGAGGGCAGGGGGAGCAGGGGGGAAGGGGAGGGCAGGGGGATGGGGGGAAGGGGAGGGCAGGGGGAAGGGGAGGGCAGGGGGAGCAGGGGGGAACAGGGGGAGGGGGGGAACAGGGGGAGCGGGGGGGGGAACAGGGGGAGCGGGGGGGGGAACAGGGGGAGCGGGGGGGGGAACAGGGGGAGCGGGGGGGGGAACAGGGGGAGCGGGGGGGGGAACAGGGGGAGCGGGGGGGGGAACAGGGGGAGCGGGGGGGGGAACAGGGGGAGCGGGGGGGGAACAGGGGGAGCGGGGGGGGAACAGGGGGAGCGGGGGGGGGGAACAGGGGGAGCGGGGGGGGGAACAGGGGGAGCGGAACAGGGGGAGCGGGGGAGGGAGAGCGGGGGGGGGGGAGGGGGAGCAGGGGGGGTGGGTTCCT